>NC_133367.1:26855178-26944252 GCF_049309525.1 Garra rufa | reverse complement strand
AAAGGACAGCACAACAAATACTATGATGTTGTACAAATATTTATTTAATTTAGAATATTTTTTATTCTTTAGTTATAATTAATTTAGGAACGCATAAAACAGTACACCAAATACTATCGTGATGTATAAATACTTTATTTCAATTTAATTTATTTTATTATTATTATTATTATTATTATTATTATAATTAATTTAACAATGCATCATATTCTATCATGATCACAAATACTTTATTTCTATTAATATATTTATATTTTGTTTTACATATATATTATTACTTTTTTTTTGATAAAGCATAAAGACAGTACAAAAAAATACCATAATATATACATTAATTTATATATTTGTTTTTTATTATATATATATTTTTTTTTTATTCAAAGGATGTATCATTTTCTTGAATCATGTTCATTCTCTAAATCAGGTACAGCTCAGACCAGAACCACGTCAGCTTTGTAAAGGAGGGCAACGTTGGATTGAGACTGGTGGGAGGAAATGATGTTGGCATTTTTGTTGGTGGTGTCCAGCCCAACAGTCCAGCCCAGAGGCAAGGCATGCAAGAGGGTGATCAGATACTGGAGGTAGGACCAAAGAATCACGTACATCTCATACATAATCAAACCCTTCAGCTGTGCCGTTCCTCAAGACTGTTATTTTGGTAGGTGAACGGCGTGGACTTCAGTCACTTCACCAGAGAAGAAGCAGCTATGTATCTCATGAACGTCCACGCTGGGGATCGCATCGATATCCGGACTCAGAACAAAATGGACAGTGAGTGCCTTCATGTCTCCTTATTAGGATTAGAAAGTCAACATCAAATCAAAATTGAACCAGTTTAGCTTGATGGGTTACGAATAACATTTCTGAATCTCAGTCTACAGGAAGATTTTAAAGTCCAGCCTTGGTGACTCTTTCTACATCCGTACACACTTTGACCACGTGGCCGAGAGCAGTGTTGGCTTGAGCTTCACCAGAGGCGAGGTGTTCAGAGTGGTGGACACCATGCACCGCGGGAAGCTGGGAACCTGGCTAGCTGTGCGCATGGGCAATGATCTACATGAGCTGGACAAAGGCACCATTCCTAACCAGACCAGGTATGCTATAGTCTTCCTTCAATAGCTGTGCAGTCTGTATGCTTGTCAAAGGGTTAGTTCACTTCCAGAATGAAAATGTCCTGATAATTTTCTCACCCCAATGTCATCCAAGATGTTCATGTCTTTCTTTCTTCAGTCGAAAAGAAATTACGGTTTTTGAGGAAAACATTCCAGGATTTTTCTCCATATAGTGGACTTCAATGAGGATCAATGAGTTGGAGGTCCAAACTACAGTATCAATGCAGCTTCAAAGGGCTCTACATGATCTTAGCCGAAGTCTTCAGACGATCGGACTTCATGCATTGCGTAATCATGTTGGAAAGATCACGCATAGTTCTTAAAAATTTTATTTTTATTTAGAGAGGACTAATCGTTTCACTAGATAAGACCCTTATTCCTTTGATGGGATCATGTAGACCCTTTGAAGCTACATTGAAACTGCAATTTTTGACCTTCAACCTATTAGCCACCATTGAAGTCCATATCCCACCATCGAAGTCCAGTATATGGAGAAAAATCCTAGAATGTTTTCTTTTTAACGGAAGAAAGAAAGACATGAACATCTTGAATTCTTTAGGTAGGTTACATTATAGACTGTCTTTCTCTATCTCAGGGCTGAAACTTTGGCCAATTTGGAGCAGGCACAGAGAATTAGTGCAGCGGAACGCCAGGCTTCTGGCCCCAGAGCCGAATTTTGGAAGTTACGGGGTCTCAGAGGGGCCAAAAAGAATGTCAGAAGAACCCGCGATGACCTTCTACAGTTGACGATTCAAGGCAAATTTCCAGCGTATGAGAAAGTCGTGCTGAGAGAGGGTTAGTGTTTTTTTGTTTTTTTTTAATAAAGACTATTATTTCTGACAGAGTCTTTGGTTGTAACATGTGTGTTTGCTCATTTGCAGCCAATTTCAAACGGCCTATCGTCGTTTTGGGCCCTCTGAATGACATTGCAAATGAGAAGCTGGCCCGAGAGTTGCCAGATGAATTTGAAGTTGCAGGTATGAAAAATTGCATATAGGTTTTGAGATTTCTACTGACGTTTGTTCACTTCCAAATAATATATCTGTTATTGATTTCTAGAAATGGTACCAAGGGGTGGAAGTGAAAGTTCATCCAGTGTCATCAAACTGGACACAGTGAGGCGAATAGCAGAGCAGGTAAACTTTTTGTTATTATATAGAGCAGGGGGGCCCAAACTCAGTTCTGAAGGGCCGGTGTCCTGCAGAGTTTAGCTCTAACTTCAATTAGACACACCTGAACCAGATAATCAAGCTCTTACTAAGCATACTAGAAACTTCCCAGCAGGTGTGTTGAGGAAATTTGAAGCTAAACTCTGCAGGACACCGGCCCTCCAAGACCGAGTTTGGGTACCCCTGATATAGAGAACAAACCACCATGATCTAATCCAAACACTTGTGACTTGTTTGCATTTGCAGGAAAAGCATCCCTTGCTGGATATTACACCCACAGCTGTAGAAAGATTGAACTATATCCAATACCATCCCATGGTACTCTTCTTGGATCCTCATAATCGGAAGGACGTGAAGGCAATGAGGCAAAAATACATGCCAGGCTCCAACAAGAGCTCTCGGCGCCTCTACGCTCAGGCCTTAAAGCTGAGGAAACACTACAGCCATCTATTTTCTGGTAAACCTTTGAAACCTGTCTTGAGATCCCTGTTTGAATCTTTTTTGAAAATACTTTAAGAAAGTTTTAACATGCTCTGATTTTTTTTGGTTTCCTTCACAGCACGCATTGATCTTCAGTCTAATACAAACATGTGGTATGATGTCTTGAAAGACAAGATTCGGCAGCATCAGTCTAAACCTGTCTGGGTTTCTGAAGTTGCGGTAAGAACTCTAGAGAGAATTATGCTGCTAAATATCCTGTAGCATTAATGTAATAAAAAGTTTTGAACTTTGAAACCTTACTTGTCTTTGATGTACTTAACTTTATGAAAGCTCCAACTTGATCTTTGGGGCATAGCCAAAACCCAACAAGTGTCAATTCAGTTGGTTAACAAGTACTTGTTTTATGTCCAGTTGGAGGGAGGCGCAGATGAAGACCTTGACGCATTCAACCGTGCAAACAACTCTGACTACCTCAGTGGTGCCAGCGACTATGAGGACACTGACGGTGAGGCCATTACGGATGGTGAAGCCTACACTGATAACGAGGACCTGGAAGAGCCTTCTGTAGGCATCGCCAGAAATCGTGGCACTGCATTGGCCCGCTCCTCGGAGCCTGCTACTGGGCACAATCACAGTCCTGAACCTTCCTATGACCCAGAGCCATACCTGGAAGATGAGCCAGTGTACTCCCTACCTCCCGGGGAGATACCTCCCATCCTCCACGTTCCAGAGCCCCGATCTCCACGCCTTGCCCCTGGCACTCCCCAACAAGAAGACGACATCCCCTCACAGCGGAGTTTCTCGGGTTCAGACTACAGCGCCAGTGACATGGCTGCACCCCCAGCACCTTCCGACGTGCCGCCCAACTTCAGGGCACCAGATCCCAAGAATGCTCAAACAGAGACCCCTCCACTGTCAGCCATAGAGGAGAAACTACAACAGGTACCATATATACCTAATATCCATGCCACTGACCTATTGAGCAATCAAATACAACATGATTTAGTCAATTAGGACATGTTTGTGTATCTACATCAGGGGTAGGCGACTTCGGTCCTGGAGGGACAGTGGCCCTCCACGGCCAAAGTTGCCTATCCCTAATCTACATCCCTACTGGGACAAAACTTACCATAACCAACTTCTAAAAACAGAGGGAACACCAGAGATCACAGATGTGACCCTAACCAAGACCCCAAAATCTGATTTATTGGTAGATCCAGTATTATCTACCAGTAGTAAATCCATAACCTACATTTTAAGAGAAAATTTGATAATATTCTTCAATCCACTAATTTCAATGTAACCCTTACCTTGACCCTAAAGTCTGATCAGTTGGTGAATCCACCTTAATGAAGATTTGAGTAGCACAACAAGATTAAGTGGGACATTCTCTTGGATCTACATCCCTAGTGGTAGATCCACTTATTTAGGGTTTGAGTAGTACATCGTGATTTAGTCGAGCAGGACATGTTCCTGGAATAAAATACATATTGCGACCAAATCCTTGCCCTAACCCTAGGGTTAGGTTTTCCCTTATCCTAACCATGTCCTGCCCCCTAAAATACCCTGTTCTTCACATTGTTAATCCCAGAGGCAATTCTATCCCTGCCCTAAGGGCATAAATATTAGAACCAACCCCTTTCTTTTACCCTAACCATTATCTTAAAAGGGGGCAGAAGTAACTATAACCCTGACCCTAAAATCTGATTGGTTAATAGTGAATTTGTCCCGATACCAACAAGTATGTTGATACAAGAACATGCTCTACTTGACTAAGTCATGTTTAGCTGTTTACATGCATTCAGTATAAAATTTTTTGAAATACTTGCTGGCGCTATTGATCATCACGTTTGATTCTTTCAGGCTCGCATGGCAGAAGAAGAAAGGAAACCCTCCCCTTCATTTATAGTGTAAGTCTTTCTGCATGGTCCGTCAAATTTACCTCCGAAGGATACAGTACTAAATCATTTCCTTTTTAAATGTATTTGTAAATCTTTTATTTTAGACTGGCACATCACGAAGCCATGCAGATGCGGAGAACACAGATCAGAGGAAGCGACAGTGACAGCGATGAAGATGACAGAGATGATGATTTTAGTGTCGATGATGATGAAACCGATGACATTGAATGGGGACCTGCAACAGAGCTGTAATATACATGGATTGAACTAACATCTCAAACAGGCACTTGGAACTCTGATGTCTCTATTGTGGACATGTACATTTACACAATCAAACTGGAAACTGGAAATATTTTTTTTTCCAGTGTTTTTTATGCAGTTTCCTTATGGACTTCTGATAGATGACTTTTTAATCTTGGATCGATTTTGAAGATTTGTGTCCGGAATTGCTTCCTTTTTTGGGTTTCATAGTTTTAATGGATGTGTTGAGATCTTCCTCAGGATTATATCGAAAATAAATATTGCCAGTTGTAATAAAGACAATTTGGGTATGCTGTACCCTCGGCAGTAACTTGATATATATTATTTTAATTATTATTGTTGTTTTTGTATTTTGAAATAAATGGAACAAAACATTTGACCTCACGTAATTATTAATGTTAGAGAGCGTACTGAAATTCATCTTACTAATGTTTTCTAAACAATTTTCTGTGCTTAGTTTGTGGCTAGTGGAAGCAAATTGAATTGCAACAAGAACTTTTTTTAGTTGCTTTAACATTAACTTTTCTCCAAAGGCATTGATCAGGTAGTCATTTTACATGCTGTCTCAAACTACATCTATTTTTAGGGAACTGGAATGTTTAGGGTAAAGTTGTTTTGTTTTATTTTTTTTTGACGATGTCCTTACTATGTTTCTGTGCCTTGACCGTGATTGGATTTTTGCCGTCTATGGTCAGAAATAGAGGTTGACCGATGTATCGGTTCTGGCGATTAATCCGCACCAATAGGTGATTGGCGGAACTATTGGTTATCGGCAAAAATCCGTGCCGATAGTTTTTCTGGGTTGTGTCCGTTGCTAGAGCGGCTGAGAAGGTCCTCTTTATACAGCAAAGTCCCTATCGTCTTTGATTCAGTTGGCTAGTAGACTACTTTTTATTTAAATATTAGAGCACTATTTATTTTCCCTTCAATAACCATTTAAAAAAAAAAAAACATCTGTCAATTAATCGATATCGGCCAGTGTGGTCCAACCTAGCTATCGGCATCGATAAAATCCAATATCGGTCGTCCTCTAGTCAGAAAGCTCTTGAATTTTATGAAAAATATATTAATTTGTGTTCCAAAGCTGAACGAATGTCTTACAGGTTTGGGACGATATGAGGGTGAGTATGACAGAATTTAAATTTTTGGGTGAACTATCCCCCAAAGTGTTTGGTTAAAATCTAACCTAGAATGCCATCTGCTGTTAAAAACTAAGCTCAGATTCGATTCATGAGAGAATTGCGATGTAATAGAATCTGATTGATTTATCGTCTCGCACCCCTAACTCCCAGGGAATTTCCTATAGATGTTTTTCCTGAATGCAGAAGTCACGCCTGACTCTTAACCTGAAGAATGCTTTGAAGTTCAAGTCTCCAGTGTTTCTAGTCAAAGTAGCGTATATTCCAAGCTGTTATTTAATGTTAAACCTATTAAAATGTTTTTAAAAAGCACACAGCTCTATAGCGCCATCACGTTGCAATGTCGCAATGGCCATCATTTGTCAGTGCCTCACTCCTCAAATTTTAAAGGAGTAGTTCACTTTCAGAACAAAAATGTACAGATAATGTATTCACCCCCTTGTCATCCAAGATGTTCATGTCTTTCTTTCTTCAGTCGTAAGGAAATTGTTTTTTGAAAAAAAGACAATTTATATACTTTTTTTTTTTACCTCAAAGGCTTGTCTTGTCTAGCTCTGTGTGTACTCTGTGTAGAGATTAAAAAGTGTATAAATTGTAAAAGTTTTTTAGAAAATATCCACTAATTTCGCTAGATAAGACCCTTCTTCCTCGGCTGGGATCGTTTAGAGCCATTAAAAGCTGCATTAGAATTCGTAATGGCGATGCTCATGGTTTACTCAGGAAAAAGGTCTATATATATATATATATAGACCTTTTTCCTGAGTAAACCATGAGCATGAGCATCGCCATTACGAATTCTAACGTCAGATTGGATGCTCTTAGGTTCCGGTCTCTACCTATTTAAATAGCGTCCATCTGTTTTTTATATATATATAATTTTGACAGTTAAAAGGATAACATTGTTGGAATTGACACCATTCCAATTATTCTGTTAATTTTCTGCTGTCTAAACCATGGAAAAAAACGTATGGAAGCTGCTAAATCTGTTAAATATTTTGACAAACTAAAGTTAATAGGTGGTAAAGATATGTACAAGCAGTATTAATTAAGATATTAGCCTAATATCTCACCTACCTGACCGGAAATAAGAACAAACACGAATGTTGTCGAGATTCTTGCCCTGGAAATCCTGGTTCAGTTTGGCCAACCACAAACGCTTTTGTTCCTCAAACTGTTTTTTGCACTCTTCTCCTTGATTTTTATAACCTTTGGCGGTCTATAGCTCCTCCAAAAGTTTTTACTGGTCCGACCGATTAGTACAGTCCAAAACATGGCAATAATTGACCATTTTCAGAGGCAATAATCAGCTAAATATGCGAGATTTGTTCGGTTCAGTGGTATTGTTTACATTCAAACGGCGCCAATATTGTGTATCTGCATACTGAAGACTGCTACACTGACTAGAAGTAAAAGTGTAAGTTAGTTAAAAAGATGTTTTATCAAACAAGATTTCAAAACACGTTTTGTTACGAAAGTGGGCGTGTTTTAACGTTTAATTACAGCAGGTGATTGACATTAACAACCTCGTGTGAGGCAGTTGCCGAAAGCTTATTATAAGGGAAGATGTAATCCGTTGCATAAACGTCGTTTTAAAAGTCTCACCAAGCATGTATGATGTTATCCAGCCCTCATGTTTCTACATGGCAACGCAGTTTCACTTGTCGAAAGGACAGCGAGTGAAAAAACCCAAAAGCGGATGCGCCTCAGACTGTTCTGATGTGTGTCAGTAGATTCAGTCAATGTGCGATCATTTTAGAGGTGTGAGACACAAGCTCGAACTCGGAGTGTGCAAACCTCGCATCAGCGCTTTGAAATGGGGAGCCGGGGGGTGGGCAGGGGGGTTATATCGTAAATTAAAAGAAATACGCGTCGGATCTAAACACCTAAAGCTTAAAATGTTCTCTAAAAGGACGAGGGAACTGATAAAGACGCACTCGATGTCAAAGAAGAGCCGAACAGGAAGCAACACATCGCCTCTCAACTCTCCATCAGTAAGTCGCACAGCATCTCTCGACTTTTCCTCCTGCCAATCATCTTGATTGACATTTCACTCTAGCGCTCATGTTTTCGCCTGGTTTTCGACGTTGCTGAGAAATGTATTAGTTTTAGTGTTTCCAAACACAAATGTAGAACTTAAGGCTGTTACTTAGATCGTTATGTTGACTAAAAAGAAAGAAAAGGACGGACTAAACTTCCTCAGAGTGATATGGCGCAGCAAGTGGCAAGAAGTTGAGGTTTTACCTTAATTTGAGTATTTTTCTCATGTTTCAGGACTTACTTAATTCACTTCCAGGTACTTTTTAAGCTTCTGTGAGATTTATTGTATTAAAAGGATGAGATGTGATGGATAACAGTGTCAAAAATTGAGTTTTTTTGTAACGAAATGTTGAAACGTGGTGGGTCAAGCAAAAGCTACAGTCCTTACGCGACTAGTCAGAGAGTGAAAAAATCAAACAGCAAAACTAAATTGGACATCTTACCAAATAGACCCAACGTCTGGCTCAAACAGGTGGGTTGTATTTAAAAAGTGCTTTTTTTTTGTCAGTGTGGATATTTTAAGTATTAAGTATTTGTATGTTACTGTTTAAAATATGTATATGTATATATTTAAAATTGCTGTAACTATTTGTACACATTCAACCAGTGGTTTAACTACAGTAGTCAACATTCGAAGTGGATCAAAAACGTTTATCAAAAGTTGTGCTAAGATAGGAACGTGTATTCTTTTTGGTTTTAGGACAAATTTGATAAAAGGTTTTGATCCACTTCGAATGTTGACTACTGTAGTTGTAAACTGTTATCTGAGGACCTCATATTAAAGGCTACATGGTATATTTGTTGTTCTAAAAAAAAAAAAAAAAATTATCAAAGTGAACTGGAAAAGGTTTATGTTTGTATATGTCGATGTATGTGCATTATAGTAATATTCCATGAAGTATAATTCATCAATTTCATTTGTGTATTTTTTTAAAATTCATTTATTTTTATTAAAAAATATTTTTCCTCTTTTATATATAGAAACATTTTTTTTTTTTACATTTTATTTATTATTAGTTTTTAGTTTTGTTTTTTAAATGAATTAATCGTTTTAAAAAGTGAACTGGATTTTATATATATATATATATATCACCTACTGTTTTGTGTAGTGCATCATATTTTGCAATTTTTTCATTCGTTTGTTGTCTAAAAAGAGGTAGGAATGAGTTCTAATCAATGGGATTTTTAATAACATGGACTTATATTCATGTTCACTTGCACAGGAGTGTTTTTAGGCCTTGGCGAAGCCAGTTAGTGTGGCATCAGCTCTTTGGGGTGTGACAGGAAGTAGGCCACGGTTGCACAATTGCTCTTGTGAAAGAAGTTCTGTTTACTAACAGCCGTCTATTGTAGTCTATCTCAGATCTGCTCTATCTGCAAAAATTTCTACCTCAACTGTGGCATGTTATCACTTTGCCCACAATTTATCCTTGTTTCCTTTATCATACAGCTTTCGGCTCTTCAAGAACAGCCTAGGAAAGATGCAGTCGATGGCGTCACCTCTTCACCCCAAGCGTCCTCCAGTCTGTCTCCCCCTATTCTCGATGTCCCGTCTTCCTGTCCAGGGACCCCTTTGGCCCCACACACTAAGCTGGTGGGCTGCCCGTCCCCAATGGGCACCCTGAAGCGGCCGACTTCTTTGAATCGCAATCCGAGTGCCGCAGGCTTCCCGATCCAGTCTTGGGTCTACAGTAAGGGTGCTGGGAAATCCGTCATCGCCCAGAGTCCCTCGCAGGAGATGCCTGAGACTACAGTGGCTATCGAGGTGGAAGACATCCCGTCTTTGTTACGCATAGTGGAGCGGTTTGCCAAAGCGGTGGAGAAGTTAAAAGATGTCGTGCTTGAAGGTAAGACACAAATCTGTGAAATTCATCAACTGGTAACACTGGTTGCCAGATCTTCATAAAAAGTCTGGTAGGAGCATTTTAGGTTATTGTTAAAATCACAATTATTTTTTACAGTGTAGTTAGTATGAATCAAAACATTTCCTGGTACTTGTTTTCGAGTTCGAAACACAAAGCAGAGCTCAGTACTTATCTACCACATGACTATTTGCACGTCCTGCCGCAAACATCACCTTCTGCTGAGGATCATGTGATCGCGGAGCAGCGAAGAGGCGGGGCTGAGTTTGCTCAAGAGGCCCTGATCTTCCTGTATCTGCAGTGAGGCTGAGTTCCTGTGGTGCACCACACCGGCAGAGGAAATGGTTCTCTCAGAAAACACCCCCTTCCGCTCTCAGGACTCGTAGAGCAACGTCATTCAGCATCAAACCCTTAGTCGCACACATTAATAATGAAATCCGTCTTTTCCGCAAGGGGATCCTTCTAAAAAGCACTGTGATGGTGGCATGATACGGTGATGATGAAAAAATACCCTGATGCTGTGAAAATTCTGTTGCAGGAGTTGGTGGCAAAAAAAATCAAATATGAAAACTCCATGTGAAGCAGCTGTTTTATTTGAAATATAAAGCTGTATGTTTGCTAAATTTCATTTTACTTTTTTATAAAACGTTTGCTAAATAATTTATGTATGTATATACAGTAGTCAACATTTGAATTGGATCGAAAAAGTTCAACGTTGTCCTAAGACAAAAAATGGGTATTGTTTTTGTTTTAGGACAACTTTGATGAAAGGTTTTGATTCACTTCAAATGTTGACTACTGTATACAGTCAAGGCTGAAATTATTCATATACCCCTGGCAAATTCTAACTTAAAGGTACTTTTATTCAACCAGCAAAATGACACAGGCTTTTCCCAGAAGATAAGACGATGTACAAAAATGTATTACTCATCTTTTATTTACAATTGAACAAAAAGTGGCATGTCCAACATTATTCATACTTTTTTTTTTTCTCAATAATCAATAGAAAAGCCTTTATTGTTTGTTACAGCAATCAAATGCTTCCAATAATTGTTGACCAGCTTTTTGCATGTCTCCACTGGTATTTTTGCTCATTCATCTTTAGCGGTCTCCTTGCCATCACCCTGATCTTTAGCTCCCTCCACAGATTCTCAATTGGAGTTAAGTCAGGACTCTGGCTGGGCCACTGCAAATGTTAATGTTTTTGTCTGCTAACCATTTCTTCACCACTTTTGCTGTGTTTTGGGTCGTTGTCGTGCTGAGATGTCCATTGGCCCAAGGCCAAGTTTCTCTGCAGACTGCTTGTTGTTGTTGTTGTTGTTGTTGTTGTTGTTGTTGTTGAGAATTTTGATGTATTGCTCCTTTTTCATGGTGCCATTTACTATGATTAGGTTCCCTGGGGTCCGTTCTTCGTACCTCGCTAACTAAGTTAGCTGGATTTGATTGTTGACGATTTTGCGTGATCTTGGATCGCTCGGTTCTTCGAAGCTCATCCGGGACTTGCTGTCATAGCAACAGGTGCGCAAGCTTAAACCTGCTCTGGAGCAGGTTTATTTCATGTAAACAGGATTTAGGCTGCGCTCCTGGCGGGTTATGATTGGTTGAAATGGCGAGGTCACATCTGATTGGTTAAAGAGCACGACTGACGCGGACTGACTCACGTGGGGAAAAAAAAGTATCTTGCAAGAAAGTATATCTTTTTTTACAGTCTATGGTATGTATATATATATATATATATATATATATCAGAGGTTCCAAAAATATTTGGCAGCACAACTGTTGATATTATCCAACATTGATCATTCTAATGATAAATCAGCATATTAGAATGATTTCTGAAGGATCATGTGACACTTAAGACTGGAGTAACAGCTGATAAAAATTCAGCTTTTCATCACAGGAATAAATTCTATTTTAAAGTATGTTAAAATAATAATAATAAAAAAACATTATTTTATATTGTAAAAACATTTTGCACTATTACTGTTTTTTCTGTATTTTTAATCAAATAAATGCAGCCTTGATGAGTATAAGAGACTTCTTTAAAGACTATTACAAGTCTTACTGACCCCAAACTTTTGAACAGTAGTGTATAAAAAAATAAAAATATAAATAAAATAACATATCAAGGAAAAAACATGTAACATGGGCAGCATTAACACATTTAATGTGTTCACAACTTTTTGCCAGCCCTCTCTCCTTGCTTTTCCAGCCTTTGCAGTGTTCCCTTGCGTTTTAAATAAACTCTGAAACTCCTGAAATCCCTCAATCAAGAGTTCTTGCTCTGCTGCAGAAAAATACTGAGCGCGCTCCTTCGTCATGTTCGCCGACCAATCAAAGAGTTGCCGATCAATGTTTCTACTATCGATACGTATCCCCTTTTAAGCCACCCAGTGATCTCAAATAACTTCATCCAGCTATACTAATCATCAACAACAGGTGCGTTCGGAGAACCGGAATAGCGAGCTCATAGTTAGCGCGATGATTTGATCTTAGATGTGTCATTTGATCTTGGATGTAGTAAGCGAGGTACGAAGAACGGACCCCTGGTCCACTGGCTGAAAACACCCCCAAAACATTAGGTTGCCACCACCATGTTTGACAGTGGGGATGGTGTTCTTAGGGTTGAAGGCTTCTCCTTTTTTACGCCAAATGAAGGCTACATCATCGTGGCCAAACAATTCAATTTTTGTTTCATCTGACCGTAAAACAGAAGACCAGAAGTCGTCTTCTTTGTCCAGATTAGCATTTGCAAAGGCCAAGCGGGCTTTTGTGTGCCTTATCTGGAGAAGTGGTGACCTCCTCGGTCTACGTCTACATTAATCCGGATACAAACACTCTCAGTCCACACTAGCGTTTCCAAGCGTTTTCCAAAAAATTCTCATCCACACTGAAACGTAGGAAAACGTCAAATTCAAAGCGTCACATAAATAGACTAAATATGCGTCATCGTTTTCAAAAGCCTCCGTTTTCACAGTCCACACTACAACGCTAAAACGGCGTTTTCAAATTTATCCACTTTGGAGAGCATTTTCAAAAAGCTCTGTTTTCCTTGACAAAAACGCAGTCTCAGTGTGGACGGAAGGCCAAAACGGAGAGAAAAAGATGCGTTTTCGAACTAATACGTATTAGTGTGGACATGGCCTTGGTCTGTGCTCGTGGAACCCAGTTGTGTGCAGTGTCCGTTGGACTGTCTGCCTTGAGATGTTTCCACCAGCAGAGCCCAGATTCATCAGGATGGCCTTGGTGGTGATCTTTGAATTCTTTTTTACCTCTCTCACTATCATCCTGGCCAGCACAGCTGTCACTTTTGGTTTCCGACCACGTCCTCTGAGATTTTTCACAGTGTAGAACGTCTTGTGTGTTTTTTTTTTTTTTTTTTTTTTTAATAATAGTTTGCACTGTAGCCACTGGAACTTCAAAACATTTAGATATGGTCTTGTGGCTCTTTCATGACTTGTGAGCAGCCGCAGGTCCTCAGTGAGCTCCTTTGTCTTAGCCATGACTGTCCACAAACCAATCGAATGCGATTTTGAGCACGATTTGGCGTAGCTTGTCAGTGATTTACGGCTCGGTGTATTAATTGCCGCTCCAGTTGAACAGACGTGATGGAGATTTACTACTAATCAAAGTACCGGCTTCATTGACTAAACGTGCCTCACAACATCATGCGATTAATCGTGCAGCCCTAGTTGATTAAAACAGCTGTTCCCAATGAATCAGGATAATTAGGATGCCTTAGAACAGCATGGACTATTTGGAATGGTTTAGAACTTTGGATTTTCCCATAGACTGTGACAGTTTGCAAAGGGTATGAATAATTTTGGACATGCCACTTTTTGTTCAAATGTAAATAAAAGCTGAGAAATATTTTTTTCCACAGTGATGTCTCTTGTACATCGTCTTATTTTTTTGGGAGAAGCCTGTGTCATTTCCGGTCAAAAAAAAAAAACCTCTGCTGGTTTAATAAAAGTAACTTCAAGTCAGAATTTGCCAGGGGTGTGAATAATTCTGGTCTTGACTGTGTGTGTGTATATATTAGTAGAGTTAGCAAGTACGTTCTTAGGTTAGTTGGTTATTCTGCAAATTAATACGTAAGTTAGTAGGTTTTTAACTTAGTAACAACGTAAATATGTTAGTGCAAATGCAAGTTAGTAAATGCATAGGTTAGCAAGTATGCAAGTACACATGTAAGTTACGCAAGTACGTACATAAGTTAAGTACCATAGGTTTGTAAATAAGTACAGTAGTAAGTATTTTTTATTTTATTGTTTTAAAGCTAAAAGTATTTTAAGTAATATTTCAAAATAAGTACATCAGTTAACATGTTATGTACATTAGTATGTTAGTAAGTATGCAAGATAGTATGTTTGTAAGTCTGCACATAAGTTAGTAAGTACATATGTAGGTTAGCACGTAAGTTAGTAAGTACGTACATGTATAAGTTAGTACTGTAAGTACGTAATTTAGTATGTAAGTGTACATTAGTAAGTACATAGGTTAGTATGTTTGTAAGTTAGTAAGTATGCAGAAGTTAGTAAGTATTTATGTACGCAAGTTGGTTAGTAAGTCTGCACGCAAGTCTACGTTTGTTGGAAAATACGTATGTACGTAAGTTTGTAAGAACGTACATGTATAGGTTAGTACTGCAAGTACGTAAGTTAGTATGTAAGTGTACATTAGTAAGTATGTTAGTATGTTTGTAAGTTAGTAAGTCTACACAAGTTAGTAAGTACGTAAGTACATGTATAAGTTAGTTCTGGAAGTACGTAAGTTAGTATGTAAGTGTACGCTAGTAGGTACACAGGTTAGTATGTTTGTAAGTACATATGCAAGTTAGTATATATGGTGTTGGTTTTAGTGGTTGACCCATGCCACATTTTCCCACAAGTCTTTGTCTTTATTACTTTTTCATATTTAACACAAATAGCCTACTTTCTCTAATTGAAAAAGCTTGTTGTTCACGCTTCCCATTACTGTGTAAGTCAGGTTGTTTCGACAGAACAAAGAGAAACTCAGCAAGTAACAGTTGTAGGTGTTTTTTGCTTGGAGTTACAGTTAAGAGCAGTGACAGCAGGAAGTGGCTTGTAGACGTGTCAAAGCAGACGAGAAAGCTCTGCAACACAGTGTGAACAAATGACCCATGTTGCATCATCTCGATTCTTTTAGGATCGCTGCAGATATTTCTCATCATGACAGTCATTGACATGTCGGTTAAAGGGTTACTTGGTTCACAAAGAAATATCTAGATCATATTGTACCCCATAACCAAAAGAAAAAAGTTGAGAAATGTAAAACGAGAAACCTGTCAATTATTTAATTCATTTTGCCATTTGTTTTTTTTTTTTTTTTGTTAATTGGATTAATTTTATTTATTAATTTAAAATGGTATTTTTTTTGTTTCGTTGAATTGTGTAGAGTCAAATATGGCCCATTTCATATTTATTGTTGTCTATTTATTGTTTATTATTTGTTTTCTTAACTTTTATTTGCCATTTATTTATTTTGGGGTAAAATATGACCCAGATATTAAATTGTTTATTCCTTTTATTTAATTATTTCTTAAACTAACAATTAAAATTATTAAATTATGAATGTGTTCTTATAGATTTTATTTTATTTTTATTTTATTTTTTTTGTTTGTGGCATTTATTTTCTTTTGGGTGAAATATGACCCAAATATTGTTTGTTTATTCATTCACTGAATTATTTGTTAATTTAGTTATTTTATTTGTTAGTTTGTGTATGTGTTCTTTTTATTTTATTTCTTTTTGTGGCATTTATTTTCTTTTGAGGTAAAATATGACTTTATTTATGGATGAAATATGACATATTTAATTGTTTATTTATTCATTCACTGAATTATTTGTTAATTTAGTTATTTTATTTGTTAGTTTGTGTATGTGTTCTTTTTTTTTATTTATTTTTTTGTGCCATTTATTTTCTTTTGGGGTGAAATATGACTATTTATTTAGGGGTGAAATATGACAGATATTTGTTTGTTTATTCATTCACTGAATTATTTGTTAAATTTATTTTATTGTTAGTTTGTGTGTGTGTTTTGTTTGTTTGTTTGTTTGTTTGTTTGTGCCTTTAATTCACTGAATTATTTATTAATTTTCGTTATTTTGTTTCTTAGTTTGTGTATGTGTTCTTTTTATTTATTTATTAATTTATTTTCTTTTGGGGTGAAATATGACTATTTATTTAGGGGTGAAATATGACAGATATTTGTTTGTTTATTCATTCACTGAATTATTTGTTAAATAAATTTATTTTATTGTTAGTTTGTGTGTGTGTGTTGTGTTTTGTTTGTTTGTTTGTTTGTTTGTGCCTTTAATTCACTGAATTATTTGTTAATTTTCGTTATTTTGTTTCTTAGTTTGTGTATGTGTTCTTTTTATTTATTTATTAATTTATTTTCTTTTGGGGTGAAATATGACCCAGATACTGTATTTAATTGTTTATTTATTAATTCACTTAATTATTTGTTAATTTCATTATTTTATTTGTTCGTTTGTGTGTGTTTTTTTTAGGGCCCGAGCCCAAAAGGGCGAATGCCCTATTGTTCTTCTAAGCGTTCCTTTTTTTTTTTTTTTTTTTCTCTCAAACTTCCGGGCTATTATGGGGGCCTTAACATACTCAAAAACTCTTGAAAATTTGCACACATGTCGGAATCTGCCGTCGTCCGGACGCCACAGAGGCTGGGACCCGGGCGTGGTTCAGGGCCTCTACAGCGCCCCCTGGAACACAGTTTGAAAACTTGATGTACTGCGCACACATACTTGCACGTATTGATATGAAACTCGATACACATATAGAACTCATCGAGCTGAACAGCTTTTGTACTCTGTCATAGGCTCCACCCCACAGGAAGTGAGATATTTAGGGCTGTTTAAAAAGCGCATGCTCTGGAATTTAACGTACTCCTCCCAGAGTTTCCATAGGATTATCACCAAACTCGGCCAGCATGATCAAGACATTGGGGATGCTAAATTGCGAGGGGATTTTTGATATCTTGAACGGTTTGGCCGTGGCAAGGCGACAAAATCATGGCGAGAAATGAGAAACAGGAAGTGTGTAATAACTGTTGACCACATTGCCTGATTCTGATGAAACTTCACCAGTTTGTTCCTTGTATGATGCCGATTCCATAAACGTGACTATTATGAGTCAAAGTTATAGCACCACCAACTGGCAGCAGGAAGTGTGTCATTTTCAAAATGCATTGAAATCAGCCTCTTAATTTTACTCGATTTTCTTCAAACTTCATCAAAATAATGTAAAAACATGGCCGATGAGAATATGTAAAGGGGTCGATGATAAATCAAATGCTGTTGCCATGGCAACGTGTCAAACTTTAAAATTAGATTCCTGTCTTTTCGAGGCAGATAACATGCTTAGAATTTCATGAAACTCAACACACACATCAATATTAATGATAGTTAGACACTGGCAAAAGGTCATAAATGGGCGTGGAGCAGGCACTCTATAGCGCCATCTTTTGACAAAAGTTGGGGGGTTAGTTTTTCCTACAGTCACCAATCTCTGTACATATATTGTTCTCATCAATCTGGACAACTTTCTAAATCAAACTCATTAGCTACAACCAACAGGAAGCCTGCTATTTTGATTTGAATGTGGATTTTTGGAAAAATCAGGCTGTAAACAAATTCACACTTCTACTAAGGACAACAAGCTGTTCACACAACTTTTTTAACATGAAGAGAAGTTTCTGAAGATGCTAAATTGCGAGCGGATTTGGGATATCTTGAACGGTGTTGACGTGGTAATTTTTTAAAGATAGAGTAAAAAAGATATATCCGTAATTTTTTTTTTTTTATGTCTTTAAAGTGCAGCATCCAAACTCTTTAAAACTTTTTTTCACACAGAGATCTAATCATTCTGAGCAAGTGCTGTTAATATACATTTTTTCCAAGCTTTCATGAATTAAAGAAAATTTAAAAAAGAAATCAGAAACCTGCTGTCACTCTGCCTGAGAGTCTAAGTGTGTGAGTCACAACAGAGAGACTGAAGGGGGGAGGGGTGAAAGGGAGAGAGGGAGAGAGAGTGGAACATGCTGTCTTGCTAAAGACCATCTTTGAGAAAGAAATGCACATTAATGTATAACCTAAATAAATATGTCTGATCTTTGAGAAAATATAAAGGGTCACTAACTCTTTCATTGTTTGTATTTTGCAGTTGTTGTTTTTTTTTATTTATTTTTTACTGAACTGTACCATGAACTTGTCCTATTCGGTCACATAGCAAAAGATTAAGAAAAATACAACTTTTTAGCATGAGCGGTTTATCTTCATTGATAGACATTTATTTTCATAGTGTTATTTATTGAATATAAAATTTACATTAACAATTTCAAGACAAACTTTGACAACAAAACAAACTTTGCTGTTATCTGTTCAAAACATCTGAAAATTATACCATTTTAAGATGAGTTTTATATATATATATATATATCTCGCCCCATTACAATACTCAACTTGATTTTTAAAGATATTTTGAAAGAATGAAGCGTTTATAGAGCACTTTATTGTGTATTGCTGTACACCCACATGAACTGTTCATGTTAATTCACAGTACATAAACTAATGGTAAAAGATACTAATTTACCTTTAAACAATATATGAATACTTTTTTTTAGCTTAATATTAATTAACATTAATAAATACTATTTAATTATTGTTCATGTTAACTAATATAGTTAATGTTAACAAATGAAACTGGATGGCAAAATTTTATATATTGTGTGTATGTGTCTGTGTGTTGATTTTAAAGTTTAAATCCAAACTGGCTGAGGGTTAATGTGAATGCATGTGCCAACTGGGCACCGTTTTCCTAATTGATTCTTAGTTATGTAGCGCTTAAAAGTGATGTCTTATAACAGGAGTCACCAGCAAAGCAATATCCACACACAAATTGAACAGATAGTTAACGATGACATTTAAGCAAAAGTGGTGGACGTAAAGCAAGCAATAATAACATTTTGTTATCATCATGAATCATGTTCTTATCATCATCATCATCAGAATATAGGGAAAATGTAGCATATTGATTCACATTTGGCATTGTCTGAAGTCCTTGCAGGGGGTTAGGTTTATAGCAAACTCCTCCTAGAGATTTAATGATATCAACATTATATTTGGTCAGTCTGATCTAGAGGCCTTAGAGATGTTAAATTGCAAAGATCTTGAGTTTTCATTAAAGGGCGTGTCTGTGGCGGCGTCACAAAGTTTGTTTCGCCATGGACATAGAAGTTGTTATAACTCAGCCATAAAATGTCCGATCTGCCTCAAACTTCACAGGTTTGGTAAGAGTCCTGGCCTGAAGACCCCTAAAGGCCAATATTCAGATATTATCATAGCGCCACCTGTTGGCAGCAGGATATATCATATCTTTCACTAACTCAAACATACCAAGGTCAATCTGCACCAAACTTCATATATTTGATAATAGTGCTGGCCTGAACACATCTACATGCCAATAATCAGTTATAGGCATAGCACCACCAGCTGGCAGCGGCAAGTTTGGCACATTTAAATGACTTATGACATATTTCTCCTACATTTACTGTATTAAAAGCATACTGCCCATTGTTTGCCGTTTTCCTAAAGCCACTGGTCGGCGGTGAGCCCGGGTGCGAGGGCCCGTTCATCGCTGCTTGCAGCTTTGATTTATTTATTTTTATTTTTTATTTTTTTTGGGGGGTGAAATATGACCCAGTTGTTTTTATTTTGTTTGTTCCTTCTCTTAATTATTTGTTAGTTTAGTTATTTTATTTGCTAGTTTGTGTATGTGTTCTTGATTGATTGTGGCATTTATTTTCTTTTGGGATGAAATATTTATTTACCGAGATATTTACAGTGAAATGAAAACTGCTTGTGTGGCTGTTATCTAGATGTTCAAGAGTCTGATGATAATGTTTTGGGGGTTTTTTTGCAGACAAACAGGAGAATCGTCGTCCATTGGCCCATGAGTGTTTGGGAGAAGTGCTGCGCATCCTGCGTCAGGTCATCGGCATGTACCCGCTCCTTAACACAGTGGAGACCCTAACCGCTGCCGGCAAACTCATCTCACAGGTCAAAGGTCAGAGCAGCCATGTACAGTCATTTTACAGCAGTAATACAGTTCTGTTGTCATTTTTAACAATTTACCAATCTTTTTTTTATCTTTGACTCAGGATACCACTATGAAGTGTGCAATGAAGCAGACAAGAAAGATTTTGAGAAGGCCATAGAGACCATCGCTGTCGCCTTTAGCAGCAAGTGAGTATGAAGTATTCATCAGCTGCTCATAAAAATAGTCATTTCGGCTTTATTTCTCATAATTGCGACTTTGTTTTTTGCAATTGCAAAGTTTCTCACAATTGGCTTTATTTTTTACTCCCCGTATACAACCTGAGAGTAATGCTGTATTTTTGGAATACTATATCCCACAATGCAATATGCTCGACTTGACTTTATATTTCAGATGTGATAAGTGAACATAAATAGATAGTAATGAAATGGAAAGTAATTTCACCAAATTTCTTTTTTAGCATTTATTCTTTGAATTATTTATTTGATTGAACTACCAATGGTTGTTTAAAAATGTTATGTTATTAAAATGTTATTTATATTCCTCTTCGATTAATTTAGGGAAATGGCACATTCTTTTGCAATTTATTTATACACCTGTTAAATAAGTAAGTAAATAAATAAATAAATACATCGGGTCATTCAAGGGGATATTGTTGCCTAGAATTTTAGTTAATGTAGGGAAATGACAAATTTATTTATAAATAAGTAAGTAAAAAAAAAAGAAAGTTAACTATATTCCCTTGAATGACCAGAACCATTTATTTATTTAGGGAAATGGCACATTTTTATGCAATTTGCAATGTATTTATTTATATTATATACATTTCCCCTTTAATGAACAGAACTATTTATTTATTTTCCCAAATTGTTCAGGAAAATAGTATTCAAGAAAATAGCTTATTCTCTTAGATTGTATTTATGTTCATTGAAGTAAATAAATATTAAATTAGTTTTCAAGGAAACAATTTCCGCTTGATAACTTTATTTATTCATTCATTTTTGATTCATTCAAAGAAATGGCACATTCTCTTGGAATGTATTTATTTGTGTAGATTTAAAGCACATATTTTTTGAAATACACTTATATACATTTAAATACATAAATATGAAAAAAAAAAAAAAAATCCAAGGGAACAATTTCCCCTAGAATTTACACAACCATTTATTTATTTATTTATTTCCCCAAATTGTTCAGAGAATAAATAAAAATAACATTAAAAATGAAGATTTTTAAGGAAACAATTTTCCTTTGAACAAACTATTTGTTTGTTTTCCCAAGTCGTTCAGACAAATAGCTCATTTCAGAATGTATTTATTTAAACACATTTTAATAAATAAATAAAAGTAACATGAATAATTTTCATGAGAACAATTACCCCTTGAATAAACAGAACTGTGTATGAATGTATTTAGTTATGATTTAATTAGAGAAATGGCACATTCTCTTAATGTATTTATTTTATATTAATTTAAATAAATATTTAAAAATATGTGATTTTCCATCAAACTATTTTCTCTTGAATGAACGGAACTATTGATTTATTGATTGCGCTTGTTATATTATTCAATTAATTCAAGAGGGAAATGGCACTTAGTTCCTTTTGGAACGTGTTTGTTTTTGTCTTTTCTATTTAATGATTGATTTGTTTAAGTTTAAATTTAATTTTGATTAGTCTAAATTAAGCCTGAGTGTACTTAGTGTGCATTATGAAATCATCTCTCTCAAAATGCACTCTGTTAGATCACTGACATTAATTGTAGCTCTACAGAAATGACAGGAAGTTGATTTGTGGCTTGTGCTCTCTTACGCTAACAGCCCCAAACCCTCAAGGATCTGTTTTTGAGTTTGAGCCGATCATTATCGTCTCTCGTGTACTACTGCTGTTTTCACTTCAGCTTTTCAGAATCGTCATATTCATCTTTGAATGGCAGTGTTCAGTTGCTCATGCGTTCATGAGTATTGTGCAGGTCTTGCGTTAATTTCCTGTGAGCAAAACATTAAATCATGCACCAGTGCAATGTGACTCTGTTTCTGTGGCAAGAACAGAGCAAAGAGGAAGTAGTGAACCAAACAGTTGCACTGGTGTCTGATCATCTGCTGCAGTTATAGTTTTTCAGATGTTTTTAAGTGTATAAACGGCATTGTTTATGTGTTTTGTCAGTGTGTCTGAGCTGCTGATGGGAGAGGTGGACAGCAGCACGCTGTTGTCAGTGTTGCCGTCTGAGAAGAGCAGGGTAAGTTTGTCGGTCTGTGTACAGAGCGGATGTTGGCAGCAGGGTTTTGACTTCCTGAAAGTGGCGTTCTGTGATTATTGTCAGTGCTCTGTGACGCAGTCATCCTCCACTGAAATGAGACTCAACCACAAGATGTGTATGTTGTATAAGTGTGATGTAAATATTTGTGTGTTTGTTCTCTTTGAATGTTCAGTCTATGGAGAACCTCTCTGGTCATGAGTCTTCACACACACGGAGTGATTCATCTGAGCTGGGTACTTTGTTTTGACAAATTCAGAAATAATGAAAAACAAGTCGGAATGCACAATATAGATACAGAGTTTTTTTTTTTTTTTTTTTTTAGCTGATTAGAATTAGTTAGAATTAATTATTTAAAATTAATATTAATAAGAGACATTTTAAAAACATATTTTAAGATAAATAATAATAACAACAACAACAACATTAAGATTAATACCAAATCTCCTGCAAAACATGTATTTGAAAATGATCAATAATTATATCAGTATAAATGATGTATTTATTTCTTTATTTTATAAACAATATTTTAAGAGAACTTGTTTAAATAAATAGATAAATACACAAACTTGGTGTCCTACAAAACATATTTAAACATTTATTTTTATTTTTATAATAATAATAATAATAATAATAATAATAATAATAATGAATTCCGTAGTAGTAATAATAATAATAATAATAATAATACAAATTTTAAATATGTTCTGTGGGAGATTTTGTAACTATCTCACATAAATAGATCTTTAAAAAACATCTATTTAAAATTATGAATAATAATGTTAAAATAAAATGATTTATTATTAACAATTTTATTTTTTATTATTAAGAGGACTTGTTTAAATACATATATACACAAACTTGGTGTCCTGCAGAACATATTTAAACATATTTATAAGCATTTCTTTAATAATAATAATAATAATAATAATTGTAAATGTATGTTTTGCGGGAGATTTTCTCACAAACAAACGAGATCTTTAAAAAAAATCTCCTGCAGAACATATTCAAAATGATGAATAATAATGTTAAAATTTATTTTATTTATTAGATATTTTTATTAACAATAATATTTATTTTTATTACTAAGAACTTATTTTAATACATAAATACACAAACGTGGTGTCCTGCAGAACATATTTACACATCTATAATTATTATTTAATAATAATAATAATAATAATTTTAAATATATATTCTGCTGGATATTTTGTAACTATCTCACATACATAAACATAAGATCTTTTAAAAAAAATCTCCTGCAGAACATATTCAAAATTATGAATGATAATGTTAAGATAAAAATAATAAATAAATAAAATACATAAAATAATTTTATTAACAATAATATTTTTTAATTACTAAGAGAACTTATTTAAATAAATACACAAACTTTGTCCTGCAGAAAAAAATTACATATTTATAATTATTTTTATAATTATAATAATAATAATAATAATAATAATAATAATAATTTTAAATGTATGTTCTGCTGGATATTTTGTAACTATCTCACTTTAAAAAAATAAGTAAACAAACATGAGATATTAAAAAAATCTCCTGCAGAACATATTCAAAATTATGAATGATAATGATAAAATAAAATTATTTTATTTATAAGAGAACTTGTTTAAATAATACATAAATACACAAACTTGGTGTCCTGCAGAACATATTTAAACACATTTATAAGTATTTCTTTAATAGTAGTAATAATAATAATAATAATAATTTTTAAATGTAAGTTTTGCGGGAGATTTTGTAACTATCTCACATAAACAAACAAACAAACAAGATCTTTAAAAAATCTTTTGCAGAACATATTTAAAATTATGAATGTTAATAAAATTATTTTATTTATTAATTTTATTAACAATAATATTTCTTTTTATTACTAAGATAACTTATTTAAATAAATACATAAACACACAAAACTTTGTGTCCTGCAGAACATATTTACACAATTATTATTTGTATAATAATAATAATAATAATAATAATAATAATAATAATAATAATAATAATTTTAAATATATTCTGCTGGATATTTTGTAACTATCTCACATACATAAGTAAACATGAGATATTTAAAAAAAATCTCCTGCAGAACATATTCAAAATTATGAATGATAATGATAAAATAAAATTTTATTTATTTATAAGAGAATTTGTTTAAATAAATGCATAAATACACAAACTTAATGTTCTGCAGAACATATTTAAACACAAGTGCGTCTTTTTTAATAATGATCATCATTATCATTGTAAATATGTTCTGTTGGAGCTTTTGTGAATATCGCAAATAAATAAGAAATATTTAAAAAAAATCTATTGCAGAACGTATAGTTAATTTTATTATTAACAATTTGAAAAATATGTTCTGCAGGAGATTTTGTTTAGATTATCCAGAAATAAGTAAAGATAGATCTTTAATTATAATTAATTTATCATTAGTAGTGTAGTAATAATATTAATCATCATCATCTAAAATGATTTTCATAATTTTAAATATTAAATAAATAATAACTAAATAACAAATATAAATAAATTTACATTTATTATATTAAAAATGTAAAAAAAAAAAAAATGTGTTTTATGGTTAGTATTACAAATGCACCTTTTTCTTCCATGAAACTTGTTCTCGCATAACTGTTTGTATGTGTGCTGGCAGCGATGAGCGCCGAGGAGGTGGACATTATACTGCAGCGCAGCGAAGGAGGAGTGGACTCGGCTCTGACGTACGCTAAAACCATCTCCAAATACATGAAGGATCTCATCAGCTACGTTGAGAGGAAGCTTGCACTAGGTAGGGTCAAGTGTGGCTTCAATGATCTGATGGCCTTATTTATTTTTGCTTTTTTTACTTAATAATTTACATCTTAAACCGTAATGAATGTTTGTATAGAGCTGGAGTTCTCCAAGGGGTTACAAAGGATCTATCAGGCTTGTAAACAGACCATCACACAGGTGAGAACTGACCTTGCTCAAATTCTCTGAAGTCTTGGTTTGTTTCTTTCCTCATGCGTCTCTGTTTGTGTCCATCAGCCACACATGCCCTTCTTCTCCATCTACTCTCTGGCGCTGGAGCAGGACCTGGAGCAGGGCGCTGGGATGCATCAGGCCGCCTCCACCCTGCAGAACCAGACCTTCATCATGGTACAACAACACCTTTCACCTTCATCATCATCATAATAATACTATAAAGTTACAGCAAGTTGCTGTGGTTAACATAAATTATTATTATTATTATTATTATTATTATTAACAACAACAACAATATTCTTGATACGATAAAGTAACCATAAGTTATGGTTAACATAATAATAAATTATTTAATTTATTATGTTTTGGTAAATATGTTCTGCAAGAAACTTTTTACATTCTTTTATTATTATTATTATTATTATTATTATTTGTAGTAGTAGTATTACCAACAATAATAATAATAATAATAATAATAATAATAATAATACTATAAATATACAGTAAGTTATGGTTAACAAATTTTGTTGTTGTTATTATTATTATTATTATTAACAGTATTAATACTATAAAGTTACAGTAAGTTGTTGGGTAATATAAATTTTATTATTAATACTATAAAGTTACATTCATTTGTTATTATGGTTAACATAATTTGTATTATTATTATTATTATTATTAACAATAATAAAAATATTGATGATAATACTATAAAGTAACTGTAAGTTATGGTTAACAAATTATTATATTTTTAAGTTCTGCAAGGAACTTTTTACAATTAATTATTAGTATTGTTGTTATTATTATTATTATTATTAACAATATTAATACTATAAAGTTACATTAAGTTGTTGGGTAATATAAATTTTATTATTAATACTATAAAGTTACATTCATTTGTTATTATGGTTAACATAATTTGTATTTATTATTATTATTATTATTATTATTATTAACAATAATAAAAATATTGATGATAATACTATAAGTAACCGTAAGTTATGGTTAACAAATTAATTATTATATTTTTAGATAAGTTCTGCAAGGAGCTTTTTACAATTATTTTATTATTAGTATTATTATTGTTGTTATTATTATTATTATTATTATTATTATTATTATTATTAATACTATAAAGTTACAGTAAGTTGTTGGCTAATATACATTTTATTATTAATACTATAAAGTTACATTCATTTGTTATTATGGTTAACATAATTTGTATTATTATTATTATTATTAACAATAATAAAAATATTGATGATAATACTATAAAGTAACCGTAAGTTATGGTTAACAAATTAATTATTATATTTTTAGATAAGTTCTGCAAGGAACTTTTACAAATATTTTATTATTAGTATTATTGTTGTTGTTGTTGTTATTAACCGCAACAATAATATTAAGATGATGTTATGGATAATAATAATAATAATAATAATAATAATAATCATAATAATAATAATAATAATAATAATAACAATAATAATAATCATCATCATCATCAATAATAATTATTATTAATTATTATTATTAGAAATGTATTATTTTTTAAATATGTTCTGCAAGAAACTTTGTACACTTTTATTATTATTAACAATAACAACAACAACAACAACATTATCTACATCTTTATTTTTTGGTTAAAAATGTTATGCAAGACACTGTTTAAAGTTCTTGTAGTAGTAGTAAAAACAATATTAATAATACTATAATAATCACAATAATAAGTTATTGATGTAAATGAAATCATTAATTTTGTTTAATGTTTTGCAAGAAGCTTTTTAAAGCTTATTTATCAGTAGTAGTAGTAGAAGTTGCTGTTAAATATAATAATAATAATAATAATAATAATATTATTATTATTATTATTATTATTATTATTGAAAATATAATGATGATGGTCGTTGTTGTTGTTAAATCTTCTGCATGAGACTTTATTATTATTATTATTATTTATTTATTCTCTTCTTTCCTTTCTCCTTAATGTATTGATATTATTTATATTAATATGTAATAATATTAATTAAATTGATTAGAACCTCATCTGCTTTGCATTCATCCATAGCCTTTGCTGCTCCGCAAACAAGAGCACGAGAAGAAACGCAAGGAGATCAAAGAGCATTGGCTGAAGGCCAAGAGGAAACTGGTAACTTTTACATTCATCCATCCATCATGACCTACCAACACACTTTAAAACTCCAGCCAGGATGGGTTTACACACACTGAACCGTACAAGACGTTAGCAGTGCAGGTCTATAAGTGCTGTCATGTGTGTCTGAACACAGATAGAGTGTGATGCCAACCTGCGCAGGGCCAAACAGGTGTACATGACCCGCTGTGAGGAGTACGACAAGGCCAGGACTGCAGCTAACAGGGCCGAGGAGGAGGGCGGCAGTTCTGCTACCAAAACCGTAGACAAGAAGAAACGACTGGAAGAAGAGGCCCGCAACAAGGTCAGACTCAGCACTCCCACAATGCAGCCCATTTAAGTGACTGAAGCTGTTCCTGCTAAACTCTTCCTACAGTGTTTTAGAGCTTGTGTTTTTGTGTTTTTTTCAGGCTGAGGAGGCCGAGGCCACTTACAGGACGTGTATCGCAGACGCCATCACTCAACACCAGGAGCTGGAGCACATGAAGGTCACCGTCCTGCGGCAGATACAAGAGGTCATCAAACAGAGCGACCAGACCATACGCTCGGTAAACGCTCACACTCGCTAGATGAATATTCAGTGATTTTATTCATTTCTAATTAGTCTTTTGACTTTAGATCTGTTAAGAAACATTTCACAAATGAAACTGAAAAGCAACATCACAATAGGCTTTGAGGTTTTATTTTTTTTTTTTTAATTAAAGCTGGTCTTTCACACAAGACTCCCTTAGATTGTAACACAATAATCAATTAAAATGCATATAAAATACAGCAGATATATTGGGAAAACAAATATTTGACAATATAGCAAATAAATATTATATTATGCAAATATTATATTATGGAATATGTAAAAAATACAGTAAATATTTTATGGAAATAAATATAGCAAATTAATTATTATACATAACAAAAATATTAGGGAAATAAATATTTCAAAATAAACCAAATATATTATGAAAATGTGTAAAAGTACAGCACATATATTAGGGAAATGAATATTTCAAAATATAGCAAATATTTCAAAATAAACCAGTTATAGAAACCTGTAGAAACACAGCAAATATATTGGGAAAATAAATATTTTAAAATATATGCACTATATTTTTTTAAATATTTATTTTTTTATATTAGGAAATCTAAAATACAGTAAATATATTTGGAAAATATATAAATTCAAAATATAGCAAATATGTTAGGGAAATAAATATTTCAAAATAAACAATGTATAATGGAAATATTTAAAAAGAAACATACAGCAAACATTGAATGGGAAATAAATATTTCCATAATATAATTGGTTTATTTTGAAATGTGTAAATATGCAGCAAATATATTAGGGAAAATATATCAAAATATAGCAAATAAATTAGGGAAATATGTAAAATACAGTAAATTAGGAAAGTAAATAAGTTCAAATTATAGAAAATATGTTATTGAAATATTTCAAAATAAACAATTTATTATGGAAATTTGTTTAAAAAAACTGCAAATATATCAAGGAAATAAATATTTCAAAATATGTTAAAGGAGATATTTCAAAATACAGCAAATATTTTGGGGAAATATTTCACAATGTAGTAAATATTAGGGAAATATGTACAAATGCAGCTAAATTACTAGGGAAATATTTAAATATAGCAGATATATTAAAGAAAATATTTCAAAATTTGTTAAATATAATATTAAAATGGTTTTTTTTTATCTAAAATATAATATTAAGGGAATCAAATTTAAATAACATTTTGGGGGTATTTTAAAATACAGCGAATATATTGTGGAAAAACTGTACAATATATTATGTATTTTGAAACTTGTTTAATATAAGCAAGAATGTTTATATTTTTAAACATTATAATAAGGAAATATTGCAAAATACAGTAATTTTGATATTTAACAATATTTAATCAAATATTTTTCAAAAGGCAGTTTCTGTACTTAAGTATTTTGACTTTAAATATAGTTTCTCCATGTTAAACAATTTTAATGTATTTGCATTATTAAAGACTTTTTATACAGCAGATATAAAGAACATATAGATATTATGAACATTCAAAGCGCTATATTGAAGAAATATTAGAAAATGCAATTTGTGTGCTTCCGTATTTTGAAGTATTGCAAATACAGCAAACTGTATATTTGAAGAGAATATTTGTAAATATTGTCTCTTCAATATAGCAAATATATCAAGGACATATTTTGAGGAAAAAATAAGAAATTTTTATGGTTCAAGTTTCTCAAGGCGTACAGTTCATCGTAAACTCTGATCAAGACATTTGTAGACCTAAATATGTAAGGAATGAGACTTTTTCAAAGTTGTGTATTTCAGTAGTATTATTTGTATACTTGATCAATGGTCCAGTCATGCATTACTTGAATTAATAGGCTCAAGTAAATGCTGAAAAAAAGCCCCAAGAAAACTACAAATCCAAATCCAGCTTGAGCAGTTTTAACTGTGTTGAACTCTCTCCAGGCCACCATCTCCTACTACCAGATCATGCACATGCAGACGGTAGCGCTGCCGGTTCACTATCAGACGCTGTGTGAGAGCAGTAAACTGTACGACCCGGGACAGCAGTACGCCACGCACGTCAAAGACCTGCAGATGATTGAAGAGCCCGAGACGCATTACGAGTTTGAGGCCTACTCTGCCTCCTCCAGCCAGTAAGAAACACTCCCTTCACTTTCAAACACTCATGTTCTGATACAAAGTGCAGTGTATCATAAAAATAGTTGTGAATATTACAGTAAGGTGTTGTGTTGAATTCAGGCCGTCAGCCAGAACTCGTGCCGACAGTGCTAACGCTGAAGCTCACGGCAGTCCTGAAGCGCCGCCCACCACGGGAGAAACGGGAGATACGAGCACCTCTCAGAAAGATGAACAGAAGAGAGGCATGTGCAAATGATTTGTTTGGTATTCTTGGTATAGAATAGTACAGACATTTAATTTAAAGGGATAGTTCACACAAAAATGAAAATTGTCATTAATTGTCGTTCCAAACCCATGAGACCTTTATTTTCTGAACACAAATTAAGATATTTTTGATGAAATCCGAGAGCTTTCTGACCCTGCATAGACAGCAACACAACTGACACGTTCAAGGGCCAGAAAGGTAGTAAGGACATTGTTAAAATAGTCCATGTGACATCAGTGGATCTATCGTAATGTTATGTGCAAGAATATTTTTTGTGTGCAAAGAAAACAAAAATAATGACTTTATTCAACAATTTCTTCTTTTCCGTGTCAGTCTTAGACAGAAATATCTTAATTTGTGTTACTGGTTAATTAATGACAGAATTTTTATTTTTGGGTAAACTGTCCCTTTAAGAAGTTACATTTGAGTAAAGCTAAAAACATGCACATCTAACAACAAAAAAAGGACATTGTTAATTAAAAGAAAAGCGTTTCCCAAATGTAACTCGTTTACTAAAACATTTGCATTAACAAATATACATTTTAAATTATTATAAAAATATACATTTTAAATTATTTTTCAAATTAAAATGAAATTACATCATGAATGAAAATATCACTGAATTATCATTTTTTTTCAGTGCACCAAAAATGTAACTAATTTTCTTTAAAAATATAGTTAAATTTGAATATTATAAAATGCTACAGTTTGCATTTGAGTTCTCCACACTAAAGTTAATAATACTATAATGCGCACTTTATATATTGCATTTCATTTTGTTAATTATATTATTAATAAAAATATAATATTAGCATTTTTCCCAAATAACATATAATAATAAATTTATTTTACTTTTGTAAAAAATTTAAAAAAAAAATAATTATATTGTAAATACATATAAGGAATCAATTTATATTAATTTCGGGGGTCCAAATAACACATGTATTAATATCTTATTGGACTTTGTTCTGTTATATGAAACTTAAATTAATTGATTAATAAATTTCAAACTCATGTCAAGTTTTAATAATTAACCAACTTCAGTTTAAAAAAATAATTCATTTAAATTTAATATAAATTAATTTTAATATACGATCTGTTATATAAATATTATATAATCTTTAATCATATTAAAGGTAAGTGTGTGTCTGTCTATCTTATCTATCTGTCATAAATATTATATAATATACTGATTAGATATGACAAATCTAAATTTGTTTCTGCAAATTTTAATTTTATATTGACACTTTGATTTTTATTTAAATATATGACTTGTATTTTAATTTTTAATTATGATTAAATATTAGATAATATAAAATATAATGATAATGTAGCATAAATATAAATGTTGCTGCAAATCTAAATAAAATTTGATATAATTCCTTCATATGATTTTTAAAATATTATTTTCATATATAATTATTATTAAATATTAGATAATATACTGATTAGATGAAATATTTTAATATTAAATTGAATATTAATTCATACAATTGTATGATTATTTTAATACATAATTATGATAAAATATTAGGTAATATAATGATTAGATAAAATAACATTATTAATTAGTTTCTACAAATTTAAATACAATTTAATATTATATAATCATTTTTAATTTATAATTTGTAATATAATAATTAGAAAATATAATAAATGAATAGATTAAATTAATATGATGTATAAATTATAAATACTCAAAACATTTAAAATTAACTAATAATTTGCTTATCAAATGTATACAAAGGTATATATATGTATAGATGTGTATATATATATGTATGTGTGTGTGTATGTGTGTGTGTGTGTGTGTGTGTGTGTGTGTGTATATATATGTTTGGTGATTTCAAAAGGTGCTTGTTTGGTTTAATGTTTTGAGTATGAATTTAATGAATATCTAAAGTAGTTACGCAAATGGTTCTAAATGTATAATATGTATTTGTATTGTCAGCTCGAGGTCACATGACCCACAAATCCTGGGGCTCCACAGTGAGCGACACAGACAGTGTGGGAGGAGGAAGTGGCCTGGGATCCCCGACTACCAGCACGGGTACAACTTCCTGCCATGACAAATTTATATTACACTTGTTGTGAATATTTAATATTAATTTTGCAGTCAATTTGTTTAAAATGTTGTTATTACTGATAAATATTTTGTTAATTTTGCACTCACTGTTTTTATTATTATTATTAAATATTATTATTATTATTCATATTTGATAAATATAATATAAATATTAATGTATTATAATTTTTATATTTATTTTGCATTGTCTTTGTTTTATTTTTCATGAATATTTAATATTAATTTTGCATTCAATTTATTTAAAATGTTATTTTTTATTATATTTAAAATTAACTTTGCGTTCACTTTCATTTATTATTACTATTCTTCTTATTATTTAATAATTATTTCTGCACTCGCTGTCTTTTTTCATTTATATTGTTATTATTTAAAATGAACTTTGCATTCACTTTATTATTATTGATGTTATAAATATTTAATTTTGCATTCACTGTCATTATTATTATTTTATTTATTTTTTATTTTATTTTATAGGTGACATAAGTAAAATGGCTCGAACGTCGTCTACAGGAACTATGTCATCAAACGAAGACGTGGATGAGAAAGAATCAAATGTGACTTCCTTTGAAACACAAAGTGAGTTAAAACGTTGCACAAGTGTTTTCCTTTCTAATCTGTGCGTGTCATGTAGTTTCTCACCGTCCGTTCAACATTTGCAGACATAAACGGCATTGAGCCTGAGATCGTGGTTCCCACCGGGCCGTTCCGGAACGTGGGTCTGTCAAAAGCCGCTCAGACGCACAAACTGCGTAAACTGCGCTCCCCGTCCAAATGCAGAGAATGCGACAGCTACGTTTATTTCCAAGGAGCCGAGTGTGAGGAGGTGAGATCACGTCGACTATCTTTGCCTCGTTATTGTAATAAACTACCTTATTAAAGTATGATTTGCTCTTTACAGTGTTTCCTGGCCTGTCACAAGCGCTGCTTGGAGACTTTGGCCATTCAATGCGGCCACAAGAAACTCCAGGGTCGCCTTCAGCTGTTCGGGCTGGATTTCTCTCAGGTATCCGGCAACAGTCCCGACGGGATCCCCTTCATCATCAAGAAGTGCATCGGTGAGATCGAGAGGAGAGCTTTGAGAATGAAGGTATGCAAGCAGATCCAGTAGATCTCAGCCAATAGAAATGCTCGTGCTGATCCTTTTTTTCTGTGTCAGGGCATTTATCGAGTGAATGGGGTGAAGACGAGGGTGGAGAAGTTGTGCCAGGCGTTTGAGAACGGCAAAGAGCTGGTGGAGCTGTCACAGTCCTCGCCACACGACATCAGTAACGTACTGAAGCTTTACCTGCGACAGGTGAGCCACCAGCGCATCAGGATATTTATGCAAAATCATTTATAATAGTTTTGGTTTTGTAAATTATATTCTATTGTATGAAAATTTAAAAATAATATTATTGATAATTTAACAGTTTGTATTTTTATCTATTTTTTTAATACATAAATCTAACTAATTTATTAATTTATATATTATTCTATTAAATTGTTTTATAAAAAAAAAATATATTAAAACATATATCATAACAGAATCTGCATTTGCAGGGTTCACTCAAATAACCCAAATATATTTATTAATATTTTGATTTAACTTTGATATATTGTTGTTTTCTACATTTAGCAATATCATTTAACATAGTATTGCATAAAATACAATTATATGAAAAATATTATTTTAATGAAAATGGAACTAATTTGCATTTTGGGTTTTCCTAAATTTAAATAATATTCGTTTAATAATAAACTCAATTTTTAATATAACAGAATGTGGTATATAAAACATTTATGAAAATATAATTTTCCATAATTTGGCCGAGAGGCTGGAGCCCAAACACAACTGTTTATTAATAATAAAATATTTATATATTGCATTATATACAATGTATAATTTATAAAAATATATGAAGTATTTATTAATTAATTTTATAAAAAATAAGCATTTTTGGGTTCCCAAATTTATTTTGTATATTGTTATATTGTAGTATTTTTAATTTTCAGTTTGTGTATATGTGTGTGTGTGTGTGTGTGTGTGTGTATATATATATATATATATATATACATATACTGCCCTCCAAAGGCAAAGTGCAGTAACTACACCAACACTGAAACTGAGAAAAATGCCTTTAAAGTTTTTACGCCAACTAGTCAAACATGTTGACACTCTTGTTTCTCTGAAACGCTCTCGTTTCTCTGGGACAAAATTGAACCAGGAGACTTTGTGACAACTGTTTTGTCTTGTGGCAAAGTCATTTTAAGCTCATTTTAACTCAATTTTGACCAAATGCGTATTTACTGCGCTTTGCCTTTGGAGGGCAATATTTATATATGAAATAATTTCAAATTAAAATTCACTTTAGGCATTTATTATTATTATTATTATTATTATTATTATTATTATTATTATTATTATTTGCATGTTTGTTTTCACACATTTAAAAAAATGTATTAATAGTATTATGTATTTGGGTTCCTCCAAATGTAACTTATTCATTAATAATATTTTTGTTTTGTATATTACACTGTATTTAATTATTTTAATTATTAGTTTTATTAATAATACATATTTGAATTTTTGCACTTACCGAAAATATAAATATATTCTAAAGAAATTATACAAATAAATCTACCAAAAATTATAAATATTTATATAAATATAATATTTAAAAATTGAATTCTAAATAATTTTTAACTTAAATATTTTTATTTTTTTAACTTTTTTTGGTGAACAAATCCTGTTTCTTGTGAATAAGTCACCTTCATTGTTAGCAGTGGCTTTCATATCCTCGTTATACATTTCACTAAAGTCAGGTGTTACATCCTTAATTTTGTGTCCTATCCTCAGCTTCCAGAGCCCATAATGCCCTTCCGCCTCTACAACAGTCTGATGGGTCTGGCCAAGGAGAGCTTGGCTGTTGTAGGTCCAGAGGGAGCAGACACAGGCAAAGGCCCCGACCTAGTGGACCTCGGCCCTGAGACGGACCCCGAACTCTTGGCCCTTGTGGAAAGACTTAAGAATCTCCTCAAAGAGCTGCCCAAACCAAACACCGCCACACTCCGCTACATAGCGCGCCACCTGAGAAGGTAACAAGTGTGCATTTGATTTTCCTCTCACATTTTAGGCTTACTTTGCCAAGCTCTGTTTTATTAAATACTGATTATTTGGTGATTGTCCCTCTGTTTTCAGGATTGCAGAACTGGAGGATGACAATAAGATGAGTCCGAGTAATCTGGGCATCGTGTTTGGCCCTTCACTGATGCGGCCCCGGCCCTCAGGGGCCACGGTGTCTCTGTCGTCTCTGGTGGATTATCCCTATCAGGCCCGCATAGTGGAAACCCTCATTGTGTTTTATTCCGCCATTTTCCATTCTGACTCCAGTCGGCCTGTATGCACCAGCAGCACCCGCACACAGTCCTTACAGCAGGTTTGTGACTGTCAAAATCTCATGTGATCTGTTTTAATAGGAGGCTGACTGGTTTAAAGGTTCAAGCAGAACAAATATGACGTTTTTGTCTGTGCAGCAGAGCAGCATTGATGAAGAGGAACACTGTTTGAATGATGAACAAGGAGTCACGGATGAACCTGGCACGGCAGAGTCTGACAAGTTAGAGGGCCATGGTAATATATTTCATACTTTTATTACTAATATTATTGGTTTACATTGTTCAAATGTATTGTGTGTATGTGTGTATTTTGATTTATCTTCTGATATTTTAATTGTTTTAAATGTTATTTCATGTTTTATTTGACTTAATTAATTTTCATTTATTCTTAACTGTATATATCCCCATTATTTTCATTTTAAAATCTTTATACTCATTAAAGTTTAAGCATTTAAGCCTTTAATATTTTTATATTATACTAACTTTGTATTTTTTTTAGTACTCATTTAAGTTTCTCATTTTATTTATTAGTCTTTAATATTAAAAGGCTGTTAAAATATATTAAATTCCATTAATTCATAGTTGTATGAAAACATTTATATTTAAATAAATAAAAACATTAAACGTTTTTATATTAATTTTACTTAACTATTAATTTTATATAAATACATTTACATTATTTAAATAGATCACCATTATAGTTTTTTTACATTAATTTTATTTCATAAATTTTAATGTATTAATATAAAATTAATAGATAATTAAATCACCATTATTTTAGTATTAAATTTAATTTTATATATACATATACACACATACATATATATTATATATACATATACACACATACATATATATAATATATATGTATGTGTATATGTATATGTGTGTATATTAATTTTAGTTGTGAATGTTTATTTACATAAAATTATTTTAATATTTTTAAATATTTTACATGTATTTGTATTTAAATACTCTAGTTTTTCCATTTGATTTGCCTAGTTTTATTTTATATACATATAAATGCATTTATATAAATATAAAGTTAATATTCATTTAAATATGTATCACTGTTATTTTAGTATTTTTAAATGTGAAATTTATTTAGTAGTTTATACTGTATTTCTATTGTATTTATTTAGTCTTTAATTTAGTCTGTTTATAGTAATTTTAATATACATTATAAATGTTTTCATATAAATATAAAATTAAATGATTTAAATAGATCACCATTATTTTAGTATTAAATATTAAAATATTGTATATTTTTGTATTTTTTTTATACTCATTTAGGTTCTTTTTTTATATACCTTTTATATTAATGTACATATTTTATATTTCTGAATATATTTAATTATATAAAATTAAGTCTATCACCATTATTTTAACACACCAGTATTTTAAATTTAATTTAATGTACATATTAATTTTTATAGTTGTGAATGTTTATTTACATATTTTAATATTTTTTTAAATATTTTATTTTAATTTCTATTTAAATACTCTAATATTAAAAGCCAAATAAAAAAACTAGTTTTATTTAATATACATATAAATATAAAGTTCATATTTATTTAAATGTCACCATTATTTTAGTATTTTTAAAATATTTTACATTTGTGTATTTTTATACTCATTTAGGTTTGGTTTTTATTATAAATACCTTTTATTAATGTACATATTTTATATTTGTGAATATATTTAATTATATCAAACTAAATGTATCACCATTATTTTAAATTTACTTTGTAATTTTATACTAATTTAATATGAAAGGCAAATAAAATGGAAAACGTAATGTACATCTTTTAGTATTAAAATATTTTAAATTTATTTAGTAGTTTATACTGAATTTCTATTGTATTTTCGTCTTTTTATATTAATTTTTAATTGATATACATATGTATTCATATAAATTAAGTAGTTCATTATTATTTTGGTATCGTGTAAATATATTTATTTACATTAAAATATTAAAATGGTGAAATTTATTTAAATATAAGGGCTAAACAATATTTTACATTAGTGCTATTTAAAGTATTTTAGATTTATTTTGTAGTTTATTATATTTCTACTGTAAATATATTTTTACATTGTTCCTTTTATTTAATGTACATATAAATGTATTCATATAAATATAAAATAAAGTACATCACAATTATTTTAGTATTTTTATACTCATTTAAGTTAGTTTGCCTTTCATAATAATTTAGTGTACATATAAATCTTATTTTTTAAACATGTATATGTCTACATAAATACCATTTTGTTTGCCTTTATTTTATTTAAATGTATTCGTATAAATATAGTAGTCAAAATTTGAAGTGCATCAAAAACGTTAATCAGACAACTTTAATGAAAGGTTTTGATCCACTTCAAATGTTGACTTGTGTATAAAATTGACATTTTAGTAGGTGTTTAGTTTCATTTATTTGACTTTATCATATGTATTTATTTATATATTATAAAATCAAATTCAAAAGAGCATTTTTGTATTCATCCAAATTAAATAACACACGTGATATAAAAATGTTTTATCATGTCTCAGCAGAGAGTTCAACAGGAACCCCTGGTTCTCTGGAACAAAGTCTGGACTCTGATTCAGATGCAGATGAGGAACGGGCCAGAGCTGAACTTGAGCCCCCCAGCCCTACAGACCAGGCACTTGACTCCACCGAAACCCAAATGAGGCCACCGGTCCTCCTTGTGAACCTCCAGTGTCCCTCCAGCGCAAACAACAGCGACCCTCCTGCCCTTCCTGAGAGCGAGCCTCCCGAATTAGACGAAGCAGAGGAACCTCCATCAAGCCCGCTGGCAGCGCTAAATATCAATCAGAGCAACAACAACAACATCAAAACACTCACGACAACCAGGGTTTGTCTGTGACGCTCCAATGTGTTTTTAAAATGCCTTTTAATATTTAAAATACTTCGCCTTAGAGTGCAAACATTTACAAATGGTTTTTAGCTTTATTTTACAAAAACAATGGTACGCTTCCAGTATCTTCAGACCTTCTGCATTCTAAGTAATGATGAATATCTCTGTTAAATTTTGTATGTTGTGCTTGTCTTTTAATAATAAAAAATTAGTGATTTAACAATAATCGGCTTTAGTTTACAACCCATGCAAATTAGATTTAGGTTAGCAATCCATTATCACAGCCAATGAGGAAGAAGTTAACTAGAACATATTGGTTGGCTGCTTAGTGTGTATTTGCATACATCTCTATGCCATCTACTTTTTGTTCCGACATTACAACAATGGCTTTCAGAAAGAAAAAGGTGAGTGCTTGCTCTTTCTATACTTTCAGGTTTTGAGGTTTGTTCACAGCTCGTTTGAGACCAAACGAACATGGTTTTAATACGAAAAGACAAAAGCAGAGACAGAATAACAGAATCATATTTATTAGTTAAAAAAAGGAAACCATTTTAAAAGAGACAAAATTCAGACCATGTTCAATTTCAGCAGATTTCAAAATGTCAGACCTGTCAACAAACGGATGAACCATATCATTAATTCACAAAAGAAACTGTAGCAATGATACTAAAATGACACACTGTTACAGATTTGCATTTTGAATTTGGATTATCAATGTTAACATACAAATCCTGAGGTGTTCATTGAGGAATAAGCAGATAAAAATATTGATTTTAATATTCAATTTCTAAGCGTTATCCAAACATTCAACAGAAATACTGACTCCATAGGCATTACTGGACCAGTCTGTATGTGATGTACCGTCCAGCAGTTTCACTCGGTCTGATGATCTTTACAACCTGAAACACACACCACAAGTTATTTTAGTTACGCTCAAACTATCAACCGAATGTTTTCAGAGATGTCAAAACGGTAAGAAAATACACATTCAAGTTCCTACCTGGCCTCTCTTCAAGCCGAAGTAACGCGCAACGGGATCCCCTGCTTGAATTCTGGGAAGCTGGTTTTCCTTTAGTTTACTGGACAGGAGCTGGTTAAGGCTGAACCAATCAATCTGAAATAGTCACTAGAGATACTTTGACAGTAAACTATCAGACTGGATCTAAAAAAAACCAGGGTTGTTATATTTAACTAAAAAAAACATTGTTACTTCAAATCATTTCCATAATGTTTTTTACCCCATAATATGCAAGTCAATGACTACCGTCAACTGTCTGGTTAACAACTTTCTTCAAAATATCTCCTTTTGTCTTCAACGGAAGAAAGTCAGTCAGGATTAGAACAACTTGAGGATGAGTAAATGATGACAGCTTTCATTTGTGTGAACTACCCCTTTAACTGAACTAAAAACACTAAATTTAAAATGGAATTCAAAAAATGCTGAAAATGAGTAAACTTTGTGAATGTGCAAGATTTCTGGTACATCAGCCGCCTTAGGGAAATAATGAGAAGAATGAAGGACAGTAAATGGTAAAACACACTAGTTCGCAATATCAAGCCGCAAAACGAGCTGTTTTGTACAGCTAAAAATAGCTGGCTGCAGATGAGACCAGAGATTTCCAAATGGCCACATCCACTTTTATGGGAAAAAGCCAAACTTGAAGGATACTATCGTGCCAGCAACTCTGTCACTTCCTCTTTAGTCATCACTATGTGCTCTGGAACAAGCTGAGGGAAATGAAAACATTATTATTGTACAATAACTTGTAACAATTGCATTTTGGTGTAGCCGAATAACAAGTTGCTAAATATCTAAAATGCCTTAACAGCCTGTTCACACTAAGAATGATAACCATCCACCTTATTATTTAATGTGGAAGACTTCCGGTTCATTAGCCACTATACAGGGTTTGCACTTACGTCACTATTTGGTCAGTTACCTAGATGCGCGGCAAAATTGGCGATACTCGGATGTAAACAACAGCATGGATTGCAGTGTTAATGTACTACTGAACACTGCAAAAAATGATTTTCTAGCTTAGATTTTTTTTGTCTTGTTTCCAGCCAAAATATCTAAAAATTCTAGAGATTAAGATTTTCTAGAGTAAAAATTATTTTCTTGTTTTCAGAAAAAACAAGTCAAAATTAAGTGAGTTTTTGCTTAGAACAAGTAAAATAATTTGCCAATGGGGTAAGCAAAAAAAAAAAATTTTCAAACAGAAAACAAGATTTTTTTCTTACCCCATTGACAGATTATTTTGCTTGTTTCAAGCAAAAATGCACTTAATTTTGACTTTTTTTATTGAAAATGACCATTTTTACTCATCTAGAAAGTTCTTCTTGATTTAAGAATTTTTAGATATTTTTGGCTGGAAACAAGACAAAAAATCTAAGCTGGAAGAAAAATGGGTGGAAGCTGCCAAATATTTTGACAAAATTATGTATATTTCACCTACCTGACCTGAAATGATAAGAACAAACGAATGTCAAGATTCCTACCTTGGAAATCCTGGTTCAGTTTGGCCAATCACAAACACCTTTTATTCCTTAGACAGTTGTTTGCACTCTTCTCCTTGATTTGTTAGACTTTTAACAGTCTGTAGTACTCCAAATGTTTTTTTTTCCAGATCTGTACAGTACAGCCCAAACATGACAATAACTAACCATTTTGAGCAGCAATAAGTAGCAAAATATACCCATTTGGTTTGGTTCAGTAAGTGGTATTGTTTACGTTCAGTGCCACCAATATGGTTTACTGATTATGTGTCCTGAAAACACTCTATTGGGAAGTAGTGTGAAGAATAACAATGTGAAACCGGTAAAATGTTTTCACTACAAACTAGCGTGTTCATAATTAAGATAATACTAATAACAGAGCAAAACTAGCTGTTTTGTACAGCTAAAAGACTCGACGCAGATGAGACCGGAAGCCTGGCCTATAAAATTAAAAATGGCGGCGCCCGCTCTTACAGAAAAAAACAAGGTGGATAAAGACAGCTATAACATCGAAACAATGGACGATAATGTTTTATAGGAGTACAATTCAGTTATTTCGTTTCAACCCAGGTGGGCAAGTAAATCAATAGTGTTTTCAACGACGCGTCGTCAACGTAAACAATGCCACTGAACCGAACGAAACTTGCATAATTCGCTGATTACTGCTGCTGAAAATGATCAATTATTGTCTTGGGATGTACTAATAGGTAAAAACATTCAGAGTAAATACTACAGATCTTGAGGGACAAAAGTGGCAAGAATCCTGACAACATTCGTGTTTGTTCTCATCATTTCCGATCAGGTAGGTGAGATATTAGGCAAAGATCTTAATTAACACCGCTTGTACTTTTTTTTGACTACCTATTAACTTCAGTTTGTCAAAATATTGCGTCCTTTCCTGCTTCCTAAGTCCGTCTCGACATGATTTGACAGCTTCCACCCTTTTAACGTTAGTACGTTAATCGTGACATAAGTGCAAACCCTCTATTAAAGACGTTTAAAATGCAGCTTCCTCACCTCGTGTTCAGTAATGTTGATGAGAAGCTCCTGCTGAAGAAACTGCTCGAGTATGTACTTCGGCGCCATGTCTACCAGAGACTGAAAATCGATAGACAAACACATTATTTAAACATCTTACTCATCAATGCTCATCTAAACTGTATGTTAGTGAATATACTTGCATCACCTGTTTGGCGGAGGGCGTCATGCCCATTTGGACTACAATGATGGCCCGGGTGATGTTTTCCTCTTGCATTCGCTGGCAATACATCTTTATAGTTTTGATGCCAACCTTTGGTTCCTCTGAAAGCAAGATCACGGTAGATAGATATGATGCAACCGTTCAAAATAAACCAAGCGTCCCGCAACAGAGTTTCAAACATACCAGGGAAGAACACAAACATCTGGTCGGTCGGATCATCGTTGTGGGCGACCAGGACCGTGAGATCGGTTCGTCGTGGTCGACCTTCGCTGGGTTTGTCTCCGAACTGGCCTCTGAACTCTTCGAGAGTCTGATCCAGTTCATCTTGGGTCACTAAATATCCACGATCGTGACAAAGCTGAAATATACAGTTAGAAATTGTAAGAACGTAACCTATTTCTGTTGGAGATCATGAATCCTGAAACTCCAGCATCACAATAACCCGTCTACGCAGCATGGATAACATTGTAAACAAGTCATACGGCGTCTCATTTACCTGCATTATAGTTTTTCTAATTTTCCATAGTCTGTAAGTTTCTTCCTCGTCATCCATATCGCGCTAAAAAGAGGATTATTACTAAATATCAAGACCAAAACAGACCGCTTATTCGATCCTGTTACTCCACGTTTGGTTCCCGTTGCTGCCGACGCGTGTATATGACGTCAGACACTACGCCACTGTGCGCACTTTGATTTCGTATGTACAAAATAATACGCATTATTTAATTTTGCTTGTGAATATATATAAATATATAAAGATTTTGATTTCAATTGAGATTAAATTTAAAAATGGTTGAAATTGTGAGAAAAAAGTCATAATTATGACAGTAAATTAATGACTTGTCTTTAGGCTTGTGGTGTAATTATCTAAATTCCATCAAAATTATTTAAATTTTAACCTTTTATGCAATAATTATGGCTTTATCTCATCATTTCTAATATCATGTCCAAAAACATTACATAACCTTGATAAGTGTTAAATGTCATGAACAAATGCCATGAAACAACATAAATTTGAAATTATGCCTATTAAGTCATATTAAAGACAAAAAGTTGTAAAAATGATATGCTTTCTATATAAAGATTTCGATTTCGAAACATTTCGATTTCGTTTGAAAACAAATAAGGAATGGGAGGAGGTTGTGTAACTGTATATATAAAGCTTTTACTATTCGCAAGCTATATGTTATGTCGATAACGGTTAAAATAAATTACATTTTAAATGTTACAAAATAATATAGAATGTATTTTTGTAGTTGATGTCGTTTGAAAACAAATAAGGAATGGAAGGAGGTTGTGTAACTTTCTAGGAAAATTCTGGAATTTCTTTTGGGAAGTGCGTGTGATTTCATCAAAGTGGTTCTTTCGAACACTTCTTAAGAATCGATTCACAAAATGATTCAGTGATTCCTTTGTCGTTTATAATCCTAAACATATTACATTCTCGAAATCTCATGGCATTATCATCTCAATTTCAACCTTTAATACAAGAATTTTGGCTTGGCTCATAATTTCGACTTCCCCCCTCATATTTAAGACAGGATTTTCTGTCATGAATATGGTTTTATCTCATAATACAGCGTTTGATTAATAACGCTTTATTAATGTACCGTGGTTTATTGTAATTTCATGTGTTCCCGTTAGTTTTATCGATCGGCTCCTAACGAATCGTACCGGTTCAGTGAGGCAGGTGTTTACTTGAGACACCCACTTCGTAAACGAATCGTTCTGTTTACCGGTTCAACTTATTCATTTAAAAGAATCGACTCAAAGGACCGGTTCTGAAGAGTTGGACAATAGTGCTGGACTTTGCAAAGCGAGAAGATTAAAAAGATGGCGTTTATCTACCGTATCTTGCTGTTCGGGGCTTTATCGAGCAGTGGGATCATTGGTGCAATGGTATTGTAAAGTTAAATAGCCTACTTTTGTAACTTAAACTCGCAAATGTGAATCACATTACGTAATCTGGTCATTATGAGGTTGTGTGCTGCATAATTACGGGGGTTTTGCAAATGTTTTATCGTCCGTTTACACAATCAGGGCTATTGTGCAAGATGTGAGGTCTAGTTTCAGTGTATTTAGGTCTTTGGTCTTTAGTCTTCCGTGTCTCAGTCTTCCACAACACCAGTTCACTTGTTCCGTTATATAAATAATGCGCAACAACAACAGTCATAATCTAATCTAATGTTATAACAATTAATGATGATCTATTTTTGGCATACATTAGAAGAAAGTTGGTTTTATGAGATGTGCTAAGTAATAGACTTTTCTTTTTGAAACATATATTGGATAATTCAACAAATTCATTTTGCACCCATTACATTTGACAAAAGTATCATGTATCAAATTGTAATATTTATGGTATTTTGATATATTAAATAATAGTATTACATAACAAGTTACCTAAAAACATTGCATCCAAAACATTACACAACATTTGGAAAGTGTCCAATATCATGAACAAATGCCAATAAACATAATCTAATTTGGAAATAAATTCGAAATTATGACATACTAAATCATATTAAAGACCAAAAGTTAATGAGAAAAGTGAAATTACAAAGTTACAAAGTCATATGACTTAAAAAAAAAAATAGAAATTCTGACAAATCAATTGAGATAAAATGTTGAAATTTTGAGGAAATCATGACTTGTCTTTAGGCTTATGACAATTTTCTCAATTTCATCAAAATGATTTAAATTTTAACTTTTTGTGCAATAATCATGGCTTTATCTCATAATTTGGACTTTTTTCTGATATGTATGACTTACTATGTCATAAAATTATTATTTTTATCTCATAAACATGATTTAGTATCTTATAATTTAGTCTTTTCCTCAGAACTACTTATTTTATTATATTTTTGTGATTAGCCTATTATTTCATTTTATTTCATAATATCTTTGTGGCACTACATCACAAGTTACCTAAAAAAACCATGTCCAAATACATTACATAACCTTGATAAGTGTCCAAAAATGCCATGAAACAACATGAATTTGAAATTATGACGTACTAAGTTATTTTAAAGACAAAAAGTTTGATGTAAAAAAAAATCTAATTATGATACAAAATGTCACAATTATGATACAAGTAAAAAAAAAAAAAAAGATGTACAAAAGTCAAAATTATAATAATCAATTTCAAATTTCAAAATTGTGGAAATTGTGAGAAAGTCATAATTATGACAAAAAACGAATGACTTTTCTTAAGTCTTATGACAAAATCATCTCGATTTCATCAAATTATCTCAATTTCAACTTGTTATGCCATAATAATGGCTTTATCCCAGAATTTCAAACTTGATAAATATTCAAAAACGTCATGAACAAATGCCATGAAACAACATAAATTTGAAATTATGACATACTAAGTCAAATTAAAAACAAAACATTGATGTAAAAGTCAAATTATGATATGAATCTAAATCATGACTTTTTAACAAATAGAAATTATGACAAATCAATTGAGATAAAATGTTACAATTATGATACAAGTCAAAAGTATGACTTAAAAGTTAAAATTATGACAAATCAATTGAGGTACAATTTCTAAATTGTTGAAATTGTGAGAAAAAAATCATTACGACAGTAAATTATTTATGCCTTTAACCCTATGACATAAATATCTCAGTTTCATCAAAATGATTTCAATTTGAACCTTTTATTCAATAAATATGGCTTTATTTCATAATTTGGACTTTTTTCTCATATGTATGACTTACTATGTCATAAAATTATTATTTTTATCTCATCATTATGATTTAGTATCTCATAATTTATACTCTTTTCCTCTTTTCCTTTTATTTTTGTTATTAGCCTATTATTTCATTTCATATGCCATGTCATTAAAATGATCTCAATTTCAACCTTTTATGCCATAAACATGGCTTTATCTGATCATTTCGAACATCATGTCCAAAAACATTACATAACCTTGATAAGAGTCCAAAAATGTCATGAACAAATGCCATGAAACAACATAAATTTGATATTTTATGCATATTAAGTCATATTAAAGACAAAAGGTTGATGTAAAAAGTCAAATTCTGATAAGAAAAGTCACAATTATAAGACAAGTAAAAAAAAAAGATGTACAAAAGTCAAAATTATGACAAATCAATTGAGATTAAATTTCCAAATTGTGGAAATTGTGAGAAAAAGTCATAATTATGACAAAAATCTAATGACTTTTCTTCAGTTATATGACAAAATCATCTCGATTTCAACCTTTTATGCCATAAACATGGCTTTATCACATAATTTGGAACATTATGTCCAAAAACATTAGCTTGATAAGAGTCCATGAACAAATGCCATGAAACAACATACATTTGGTATTTTATAAATATTAAGTCAAATTAAAGACAAAAAGTTGATGTAACTCAAATTATGATATGAAAAATCTAAATTATGACAAATCAATTGAGATCAAATTTCAAAATTGTGAGAAAAACTCATAATTATGACAAAAATCTAATGACTTTTCTTCAGTTATATGACAAAATCATCTCGATTTCATCAAAATGATCTCAGTTTCAACCTTTTATGCCATAAACATGGCTTTATCTGATAATTTCGAACATCATGTCTAAAAACATTACGTAACCTTGATAAGAGTCCAAAAATGTCATGAATAAATGCCATGAAACAACATAAATTTGAAATTATGCATATTAAGTCATAGGGCTGGGTATTGTGACCAGTTTGGCAATTCGATTCGATTCTTATTTTTATGGTTTCGATTCGTTTCGATTTCGATTTCGATTCGATTCGATTCTATATCGATTAGCTATCAATATTTCATTTAAAATGTTAGTTTTGCAGACATGGGATCCATATTTTGATATAAATGCTGGTAACTGAAACTCTCCTACTTAAGTTTATTACTGAAATACACATCAACAATAATAATAGGGTGCACAATTGTTTATTTTAAACAACTTTTATTTTAAATGAACACTGTAACAAGAATTCAAAATTATGTGCATCCATTGTACACCATGTAAACAAACTGCAAAATGCACATTACTGTAAAAAAAAAAAAGACTGTAAATGTGCAACAGTGAAATCTATTAAGAACTTCAAACATGCTTAAGAAATAAAACATTTTTCTAAATTCAAAACGTTCAAAACAGGTCCATCATAAAGCCCTTGTCTGCGTATACAAAACATTCTAACTGTCCATAAAACTAACAGTTCTTAACTACAGCCTAAAAATTTTTGATCACCAGATTTTTCTGCAAAAAAAAAAAGCAGCTGATCAACATGTTCTGATCTGATCTAAGGCAGCTCCTTTGCGCTGTGATTAGATCACCAGCGGTTGAGAAAACTCTCTGCAGGAACACTAGTGACACCTTCAGGACGAGAGGGGAATATTCATATCCTCTTACTGAAGCACGTGCATTAAGAATCGAACTGAAGATCGATTAAAATCGGAGAATCGATATTTTTTACCCAGCCCTATTAAGTCACATTAAAGACAATAAAGTTGATGTAAAAAGTCAAATTATGATAAGAAAAGTCACAATTATGACACATATTCAAAATCAATTGAGAGAAAATTTCAAAATTGTTGAAATTCTGCGAAAAAGTAGAGAACAAGAAAAATGATGACGAAAAACGAATGACTTTTCTTTAGTCTTATGACAAAACTCATCTCGATTTCATTAAATGATCTAAATTTGAACCTTTTAAATCCTAAAAATCTCATAATTTATCTCATAATTTTGAATATCATTTATACCCTTGATAAGAGTCCAAAAATGCCATGAACAAATGCCATGAAACATACTAAGACATAGCTAATTATGACAGAAATTCGAAATAATAAGATACTTAGTCATATTAAAAACAAAAAAGTCAAAATTATGACTTACAAATGTCGAAATAGTGACAAATCAATTGAGATAAAATGCTAAAATTGCTTACATTTATGTTATGGCTTTATCTCGTACTTAGTATCTCATAATTTAAACTTTTTTTCCTCAGAATTATGATTTAGTATATATTCATGACTATTTTATTGCCATTAGTGTGAGTCGAAAGGTTTTTTGTTATAAGCCTATTATTTCATTTCATTTCATGCCACTATACGACTACATCACAAGTTACCTAAAAGAACATCATGTCCAAAAACATTACATAACCTTGAATTGACCTTAAATTATGACAGAAATTCCAAGTAGTGACATACAAAGTCACAAAATTTAAGATGTAAAAAGTCAAACTATGATACAAAAAGTCAAAATTATAACACAATTAAAAATAAAATTATCTTTATAATCTATAATCTTGGTAAGTGTTTAAAAATGCCATGAATTAAAAGACTAAGACATAGCTAATTATGACATACATTCTAAAATTATGACATACTACCTTATATTAAACACAAAAAGTTGAAATTAAGATGTAAAATGTCAAATTATGATACAAAAAGTCAAAATTATACCACAATTTAAAAAAAGGAAATTATGACGAATAAAACATTTAAACTAAAGTCATAATTATGACATTGAGAAACCAAATTAAAATAAATAAAAGAGTGAAAATGTGAGGGGGGAAAAAATCTTAATTATGACAAACTCTGACATAATCATCTCAGTTTAATCAAAATTATCTTCATATGCCATAATTAGGGCTTTCTCTCGTACTTAGAATCCCATAATTAAATTTTTTTTCCTCAGAATTAAGACTTAGTATATATTCATGACCGATTTCATTTCATAATACAGTATCTTTGTGGCACAAATCCATTCTAGTACAGTTTAGAAGCAGTATAACTTCTATATTGAATACATCAGCGACTTCTCTGGTATGTGGACCAAGTGCCAACAAGCACATCAAGCTATCAGTTTACTCAGTTGTGTAAGATCATCACCCAGTGACCTTTGACCTCAATGCGCCACATGCAGACAAGCTGCGAGCCTTTAGTCAGCAGAAAAAAATCAACCTATGAGGAAGAAACAGCCTCTGTGTTAAGTTAATATTTATTTGGAGCCCTATATATGAGGGGTTTTCAGTGTTGTGGAGATTTCAGCACTTTAAGAGGATTTCTAACTAATACGAACTAATACGCTGCCTGCCGTTTCAGTAGTTCGTACTGAAAGGCAGTCATGCGCTTCTTAGGCTCCGCTGTCGTGTTTTCCCTAGTGTTGCAGACTATGGTAAGAAATGCTCTTGAAATGTCAAAATGCGAATGCTTACCTGTTTTTCAGTTGCGGTTGGGATTTACATATAGAGATTTGTATCTAATATTTGTTTGAAGGTGTTACTAACTGTTCATTTTTCTTGACGTGTGTGTGTATGCAAATCTATCCTGTTTGTTCACACCAGCATGTTTTTATTTGCAGTCTGCGCAGCTAGAGGACTGGCAGTCGGCCAAATCCATTTATGAATTCTCTGCCACGGATATAGACGGCAACAAAGTTTCCCTGGAAAAATACAGGTGAGAGATGGAAATCAGCATTTCAGGTGTACAATTGCTTTTTATTTCACCTCGAGGTATAAAGCCTGTTTGTTCAAGAATGAAAAACATTACAGTGGACTTGCAGTGGAGGAGTCAACGGGAGCTTACAAAAGTCTCCCAGTTTTGAGCTGTCGGAGTCAACATATTTCCCATTCGCACAACTTTGGCGAATCATAATTATGGGATTAAAAGTCATAATTATGACATGCAAAAAAATGTACAAAATTCTGACAAAAAGTCAACATTATGACATACTTATTCATATGTATTGCATAAAAAGTTGAATTATGATATGAAAAAGTCTGTTAAAGTAAAAATATGCAACATGCATACTATGTAATATTTGACAAAAATGTGAAAAACTGAAATTATGACAAAACTATTGAGATAAAGCTGAGATGTCAAATATGACAAAAAGTCAAGATTGTCAGAGAAAGTCATTTTTGACGAAATTATGACAAATGTTTGGCTTGTCATAATTATCTTTTTGTCTCATACACTCAGCTATACAGCTAAACATTTTTGTCATAATTATGGCTTTATCTCAGAATTTTGACTTTTTATCTTTCATAATTAAAAAAATTTTGTTTTTACAAAAAATTTGGACTTTTTACTTCATGGCAGTATCTAAACACTTGAATTTTTTTGTTACAATTATGGATTTATCTTTCTCATAATAACTTAGTATGTCATAGTTTCAAATTTTTTGTCATTTATGTATTTTTACTCTTTATCTTATAATAATGACTTAGTATTTTACAATTTCACATTTTTGTCATGACTATGGCTTTATCTCATAATTTGTTACTTTTTTCAAAGTGTCTCATAATTTTGACACAGTATTTTAGAATTTCAAGTTTTTGTCATATTTATGACTTTTTTGACTTTTTTCATAGTATGTCATAGTTTACATTTTTTTTGTCAGAATTATGGCTTTATCTTATAATTTTGTACTTTTTTATTAGTATGTCATAGATTTAAATTTTTGTCATAATTATGGCTTTATCTTATAATTTTGTACTTTTTTTCATAGTATGTCATATATTAAATTTTTTGTCATAATTATGGCTTTATCTCATAATTTTTACTTTTTATCTCTTAATAATGACTTAGTATTTTACAATTTCAAATTTTTGTCATAATTATGGCTTTATCTCATAATTTTTACTTTTTATCTCTTAATAATGACTTAGTATTTTACAATTTCACATTTTTGTCATAATTATGGCTTTATCTCATAATTTTTACTTTTTTATCTCATAATAATGACTTAGTATTTTACAATTTCAAATTTTTGTCATAATTATGGCTTTATCTCATAATTTTTACTTTTTATCTCTTAATAATGACTTAGTATTTTACAATTTCAAATTTTTGTCATAATTATGGCTTTATCTCATAATTTTTACTTTTTTATCTCATAATAATGACTTAGTATTTTACAATTTCACATTTTTGTCATAATTATGGCTTTATCTCATAAGTTTGACTTTTTATGTCATAGTATTTTACAATTTTACATTTTTTGTCATAATTATGGCTTCATCTAATAATTTTGACTTTTTTCATAGTATGTCATAGATTTAAATTTTTGTCATAATTATGGCTTTATCTCATAATTTTTACTTTTTTATCTCATAATAATGACTTTGTATTTTACAATTTCACATTTTTGTCATAATTATGGCTTTATTTTAGAATTATTTCATAATTTGTACTTTTTTCAAAGTATGTCATAGATTAAATTTTTTGCCATAATTATGGCTTTATCTCGTAATTTTTTACTTTTTTCGAAGTATATCATAGTTTGACATTTTTGTCATAATTATGGCTTCATCTAATAATTTTAAATTTTTCCAAAGAATGTCATAGATTAATTTTTTTTTTTGTCATAATTATGGCTTTATCTCGTAATTTTTTACTTTTTTCATAGTATGTCATAGTTTCAATTATTTTGTCATAATTATGGCTTTATCTCAGAATTTTGACTTTTTATCTCATAATAATGACTTTGTATTTTACAATTTTAAATTTTTGTCACAAGTATGATTTAATCTCTTTTCTCACAAAATTACTTTTCATAATTTGTATTTTCCTCCCTCAATTACAACTCAATATCTCATAATTTTGTCTTTTTTGCTGTATGTTGTAGTTTCAAAATTTTGTCATAATTATGGCTCAGAATTTTGACTTTTTATCTCATAATAATGACTTAGTATTTCATTTCTTTTCTCATTTAGGACTCAATATTTCACAATTTTGATCTTCTTATGTCATAGTTTCACATTTTTGTCATAATTATGGCTTTATCTCAGAACTTTGACTTGACTTTTTATCTTATAATAATGATGTAGTATTTCATAATTGTAATTTTTTCTCAATTAGGACTCAATATCCCATAATTTAGACCTTTTTCTTTGAAAAAGGAAAAGGAATTAAAGAAAACAATGTCAGTTTCAAATTTGTATCATAATTATGGCTTCATCTCAGAATTTTGACTTTTTATCTCATAATAATGACTTACTATATCATAACTTTAAATTAATGTCATAATTATGGCTTTATCTCAGAATTCTGACTTCTTATCTCATACATATGACAATTCTCAATTAGGACTAAATGTCTCATAATATTGACTTTTTGCTTTAAGACGGTATTTTATCATTTGAAATTTTTGTCCGAATTATGAATTTATCTTTCTCATAATGACTTGGTATGTAATTTTAATGATTTTTTAGTTTCAAAAATTTGTCATAATTAGCGCTTTATCTCAGAGTTTTGACTTATCTCAAAATAATGACTCAGCATTTTATAATTTCAAATTTTTGTCATAATTATGGTTTTATCAGAATTTTAACTTTTTATCTCATAATAATGACTTACTATTTCATAACTTTAAATTAATGTCATGATTATGGCTTTATCTCAGAATTCTGACTTCTTATCTCATACATATGACTTAGAATTTTATAATAAAAAATGTTCAATTAGGACTAAATGTCTCATAATGTTGACTTTTTACTTCATGACAGTATTTAATCATTTGAAATTTTTGTCATTATTAAGGAGTTTTATCTCATAGTGACAGTATTTTTTTATTTCACATTTTTGTAATAATTAAGAATGTAAGAATGTATGTTTTTTTTATCTCATAATAATTACTTAGTATTTTAGAACTTATTTATTTTTTTGTCTTATTTATGGTTTTATACCAGAATTTCTTTTTGTCATAATTATAACTTTATCTCAGAATTTTGTCTTTTTATCTGATATTAATGACTTGGTATTTCATAATTTTAATTGCTTTTCATAATTATGTCTTTATCTCCGAATTTTGACGTTTTACCCCATAATAATGACATAATGTTCTATAATTTCACATTTTTGTCACAATTATGACTTTATTTTAGAATTTTGACTTCATCTCATAATAATGATATAGTATTTTAGAATTTCATATTTTTGTTATTTATGGTTTTATCTCAGAATTTTGACCTTTTTGACTTTTTATCTCATAACTTAGTATTCAGGGATGTGATTTTTCCGGATTAATCCGGAATTCCGGATTTTTCGACCTGAAAATGTGACCTATGTCACGTATTTGCGACCGTTCGCAAATGGCGGATGGCGAAATATGATTCCGGACCGCAAGATGCGTCCATGCGGACCGTGAAAGCTTTTGACATAATAATAAAAAAAATGCCAAACGCTATTTCTAATAAATACATTTATATCAAGTACACTAGGGTCAGCGTTTGGGTGCAATCTTCCGTGCAGTGAGGAGAGAAAAGATCGGCAGACAGATGTAGCTTTCAGTGAGTGAAAAACGTTGATGGAAAATGCATTATTTTGGGGTTACGTCGCAAAATATTGTAAATATATCTTTTTATACTGTATTTTTATACATATTTATATTTTAAACTACGACGGTGAGCCAATGGATATCACACAAGCAACGTGAAAACTGCATATATTAAAGTGAAAGTAAAAACAGCGCTTTCAGCATCTAATGTGCACATTCTCTAAGAGACAATGATAGACGAATATACTTCATATGCTGATATTAATTTACTTCCCTAATATTTCTCTTCTGCAAAATAAAAAGAAACTTATTTTGTGTAGGCTAAGGGTTTTTGAAAGTCAGTTCTTGAAATAAAGCTCTTCATATTTATTGATGACTGTAGTGTTATTAGGGGTTAAGAAAGACTAATTATTTCAGGTGGTCTTAAATGTGGGGACTAAAAGGCAAGAATTGCGATGGAACTTTATAAGGTTATCCATTGAATAAATATGAGCGCTGCGCGTTTCAAAGTCAGCTGCGGCGCTGCTTTGTGTATCATTTTGATAGCGCCTCCTGCTGGAAGAGAATGATCTGACATTTTTTATCAGCTCGAACGTCTACTGTTGTCAAAAAGACCAATGTAAACAAATCAGTCAATGGTTTTAAGCACCAAACACGTAGAGTTGTAAATGTTATCTGATGGATCGACAAGATCATGTGTTATACAAATTTAAACAATTAAGGCAATACAATATATGTTAATTAATATAATACTTGATTGACAATAATTGTTTAAATTAATATAAGAATTGATACTTTTGACTCTTGAAGGCTGGAATGTGAATTTTATAATTTAAGAAATCTTTTTTGTTTTGTGAAATCTGCATCTCAATTGTAAATCATGCTTTTTAAAGTCATTTTAATAATTTATTTATTTATTAATTAAATTTTGTTCAGGTCTTTAAAAAAGTATTTAAATGTGTAGAATTTAAGATTAAATATGCTGCAGATACCCTGGTCTCGTGAAAAAATCAAAACATAAATAGTTTTTTTATATATAATTGTCTGGACCTCGAGCCGTTTTAGTTGAAGACCCCTGGATTAGATGATCGATTTTGAGTGATTTTCTACTATGGCAGGATGCTTAAGCTGCATTAACATTAACTTACTTGTATTTGCTAGCTATTAGGGATGCTCATTTCGGTTAATTTTCCCAACCAACAACCGCAAATCATTATCCGGGGGGGGGGGGGGGTGTATTTTCCTGCTTTTTTGTCCTTAGCCAATCACATGCCTGAGTATTTCATCATTTGTGATTCTGTTTTAATTAGGACTCAATATCTCAGAATTGTTACTTTTTATCTCATAATAATGACTTAGTATTTCATAATTTTTGTCATAATTATGGCTTAATTTTAGCATTTTGACTGTTTATCACATAATGACTTAGCATTTTATAATTTCACATTTTTGTCATAACTATGGTTTTATTTTAGAATTTTCACTTTTTATCTCATAATAATGACTTAGTAGTTTATAAATTCCTATTTTTGTCATAGTTATGATTTTATCTCATCATTTTGATTTAGTATTTCATAATTTAGATTATTTTACTCATTTAGGGCTCAATAACTCATAATTTTGACTTTTTTAAGTATGTCATAGTTTCACATTTTTGTATGGCTTTATTGACTTTTTATCGCATAATTATTAGTAAGTCATAATGTTGACTTGTAATCCCGGTCTGGTAGCGTATTACAATATCCTCAGTCTGTATAACTGTATGACGCAATATTGCTTTAGCATCAATCAATTTGTAACCCTAACAAAATCTAACTGACTGTATGTTTTAGGGGGAAAGTGGTCATCATCACTAACGTTGCTTCAAAGTGAGGCAAAACCCCAGTAAACTACTCTCAGTTTGCAGAAATGCACGCCAAGTACGCTGAGAAAGGTTTACGCATCCTGGCCTTCCCATCCAACCAATTTGGACGTCAAGTATGTTGAGCAAAAACATGTTGAATTCTTTCAAACCTAATAAATATTATAATTTAATAACACATTTTTGTTCAGGAACCAGGAACAAATGCCCAAATCAAGGAATTCGCCAAGTCCTACGACGCAGAGTTTGATATGTTCAGTAAGATTGATGTGAACGGAGACTCTGCACACCCTCTGTGGAAGTGGCTGAAGGATCAGCCAAACGGGAAAGGATTCCTTGGAAAGTGAGTTGCCAGATCATTTCACTCAGCTGACTTGGAAATTCAGTGGAAATGAATGGTTATTTGAAATCAGCTACATAGATCCACCCAAAAATGAAACCTCTGTTACTCATTCTCCTGTGGAACTTAAAATACGATATTCTGAAAAATGTTGCTAACCAAACCGTTTCAGTTCCCATTAAACTCCATTGTTTTATTGTCCATACAATGAAAGTCAATAGGAACAGAAACTTTTTTTTTGTTACTAACATTGTTCAGAATAATCAACAGAAGGAAGAGAGTCATGCAGGTTTGAAAAAAAAAAATTGCTAGGCCAACTGAGATGTAGATGAGTTTGTTTCTTTTGAAAGCCAGTTTCCGCCACTGAATAAAAAAATTAAAAAAAGGTTATTGCGACTTATCTCACAATTTTAACTTTTCTTTGCGTTTGTTTTTTCTCAGAATTGTCAGATATAAACTAGAAAGTCAGAATTGTGTGATTATAAACTTGCAATTCTGTGAACATATACGTCTTTTTTTTTCCTCCTCAGAACTGAACTTAATAACTAGCAATTGTGAGTTTATATCCCACAATTCTGACTTCATAACCCGCTATTGTGCGTTTATATCTCACAGTTCTGAGTAAAAAGTCAGAATTGCGAGTTTTTATATCGCACTTCTGAGAAAAAAGTTGCAATAGCATGATATAAACTTGCAATTCTGAGAATTGAAGTCAGAATTGTGTGATATAATCTTTTTTTCCTCCTCAGAACTGGACTTTATAACTAACAGTTCCAAGTTCATATCTCGTAATTTTGACTTTATTTCTCACAATTGTAAGTTTATATCTGACAGTTCTGAGAAAAAAAGTCGCAATAGCATGATATAACCTTGCAATCCTGAGAACATATCAGTCTTTTATTTTCCTTCTCACAACTGGACTTTATAACTAGCAATTGCAAGTTTATATCTCACAATTCTAAAAAAATATATAATTCTGAATTCCAAGTTCATATCCCACAATTCTGACTTTATAACTCACAATTGTGCGTTTATATCTCTCAGAATTGCAAAATACAAAGTCGCAATTGCAAGAAAAAAAGTTAGAATTGCAAGTTCATATCTTGCCATTCTGACTTTATAACCTGCAATTGTACGTTTATATCTCAGTTTTGAGAGAGAAAAAAGTTCGCAATAGCATGATAACTCGCAATTCTGAGAAATGAAGCTGTCTTTTTTTTCCTTCAGAATCCTGAAGTCAGAATTGTGAGATATAAACTCGCAATTCTGTGAACATCAGTCTTTTTTTTCCTCCTCAGAACTGAACTTAATAACTAACAATTGAATTGAATGAATGAATTCATATCTCGTAATTCTGACTTTATTGCTTGCAATTATGAATTCATATCTCACAATTCTGACTTCATTTTTCCCAGCTGTGAGTTTATATCCCACAGTTCTGAGAAAAAAGTTGCAATAGCGTGATATAAACTCGCAATTCTGTGAACATCTCGCAATTCAGATTTTTTTTTCTCAGAATTGCAAAATACAGTCGCAATTGCAAGAAAAAAAGTTAGAACTGCAAGTTCATATCTTGCAATTCTGACTTTATAACCTGCAATTGTACGTTTATATCTCACAGTTTTGAGAAAAAAAATTGCAATAGCATGATAACTCGCAATTCTGAGAAATGAAGTCCGAATTGTGAGATATAAACTTGCAATTTTGACTTTATTTATCGCAATTGAGTTTATATCCCACAATTCTGACTTCATAACTCGCAAGTGTGTGTTTATATCTCACAGTTCGGGGAAATAAATTGCAATAGCATGATATAAACTCGCAATTCTGAAATAAAGTCAGAATTGTGTTACGTAAACTTGTAATTGCGAGTTATTAAGTCAGAATTGTGTGATATAAACTCTAAAACTATAAAACTGTGAACATATCAGTTTTTTTCCTTCTCAGAACTGGACTTTATAACTAACAATTGCAAGTTTATATCTCGTAATTCTGAAAAAAAAAGTCAGAATTGCGAGACTTAATATATCTCGCAATTCTGACTTTTTTTCTCAAAAGTATACATATATACAAAGTCGCAATTGCAAGAAAGAAAGTCAGAATTGCAAGTTCATATCTCGCAATTCTGACTTTATTTCTCGTAATTGTGTTTATATTCCGCAGTTCTGACTTTATAACTCGCAACTGTGCGTTTATATCACACAGTTCTGAGCAAAAAGTCCGAAATGCGAGTTTATATGACACAGTTCTGAGAAAAAAGTTGCAATAGCATGATATAGACTTGCAATTTTGAGAAATCAAGTCAGAATTGTGATAGAAACTCGCAATTGTGAGTTGAGTCAAAACTGTATGATATAAACTCACAATTCTGTAAACATATCTCGCAATTCTGACTTTTTTTCTCAAAATACAGTTGGAATTGCACTATTTGTTTTGTTTTTATTTCTCGCAATTGTGAGTTTACATCCCACAATTCTGACTTTTTAACTCGCAATTGTACGTTTATATCTCACAGTTCTGAGAAAAATGCAAAAATTTATGTGATGCAATTCTGAGGGAAAAAATCTGAATTGTGAGAAGTTGCAATTACCTTTTTAATTTTTTATTCAGTGGTGGAAATGAGCTTCCATAGTTTCTTCATCAGAACAGATCTGGAAAATTTAGCATTGCATCACTTGCTCAACCATAGATCCTCTGCATTAAATGGGTGCCATCAGAATGAGAGTCCAAACAGCTGATAAAAACATCACAGTATTAAACAAGCAATCAACACATCTCCAGTCAATTAATTAATGTCAATTTTCTTTTTCCATTTTAGTGGCATCAAATGGAATTTCACCAAGGTTTGTGCATTATACAAATTTAATATCATGTTATGAATCAAATTGTGTATGTTAAATATGAATTTGCTATTTTTCTGTTTCTGTTCAGTTCCTTATTAACCGTGAAGGCCAGGTTATGAAAAGATACTCTCCATTGCAGGATCCAAGCGTAAGTTGTTCCGGTTTTTATGGTTTGAGTTGTAAACTCTGCCATGTACGGTATCATATTATCACAGTGGTATTGGCACACAAAATATATTTTTGTTAAATATTTGTCTTTTAGGTGGTGGAGAAGGATCTGCCCAAATATCTCTAAGGAGCATCATTAGCTGACTGTCAAATTTACCTCACGCTGCCCTTCCGCCCCTCTTCATTCTCCCCGACTTGATAGCTGGGTATCGGTGCTGTCGTCTCATGGACTAATGATGGTTTGTTTCGAAACCCCTCTTGAGGAAAGAACAGACCTGATGCATTTGGCGTGCAACCCCATCCTGAGAGCATCATCTGTGCCCAGCATCAGTCTGGAGAGAAACCCCTGCTCCCTTAACCGTCCCTATGCTTTGAAATGAAAATATGCACATTTATTTAGAACTAATGCTGTCAGCGTGTAAAATTTCTTAATAAAAGCAAAAAGATTCATTTTAACAATTGTTGGTGTTTTGTTGATATATTACTATTTTGAATTAGTTTTTATTTTCGGATTTTCCAGTTTCATTCAAATAAATTTGTAGTAATTCAGTGGTGTTTTTTTTAATTTTTTGGACTTTTTTATTTCAGTTTTAGGTATTTAAGTACATAAAGTTAAATCTAAATGTTGCTTTGGCACTTAGCTGGAATAATTTTTTTAAGTAAATATTTATTATGATTTTAAGTATTTTATTATGGTTTTGTTTTTAATTACATTAAATAATAATATTAATAATTTTCATAATAATATTTTTTATTATAAACACTCTCTATTTATTTTTCACTATTTTGAATTAGTTTTCATTTTTGTGTTTTCCAGTTTCATTCATTTCAAGTTTTAATTTTTTTTTTATAATAAACTGAATTAAAAAAATTAAATGTTGCTTTGTAGTTAGCTAGAATAAAATAAGTAGTTTTATATTAGTTTTTTATTTCAAGTATTTTTTTATGGTTTTAGTTTTAGTTAAATATAATAACCCTGCAGCCAGCTTGAAAAATGTTCTATAATTATTGCCTAGAAAAACTGTCAAATCAATATATATATTTTTACATTTCAGTTCATGTTTATTTATATTTTAAGTGTTTTTATGGTTTGCGTTTTAGTTAATTATAATAACAGTGAGCTTGAAATATTTTATATAATGTTTGCCTAGGAAAAAGATAAAATCAACACTGTGATAATAATATGAATAATTCTCATAATAATATTTTTTATTATAAACACTATTTATTTATTTTTCACTATTTTGAACGAGTTTTTATTTTTGTCATTCAGTTAGTTTTTTGGGACATTTTAGTTTAGTTTAGTTTTTTTTTTATATTTGTATTTCCGTTTTAGTTAAAAAGAATAAAGAATAAAAAGTTTGCAGTAAAAATTGCTTTTGCAATTATGTGGAATAACAGTTTTTTTATTTCAGTTAATGTTTATTTTCATTTTAATGTTTATTTCATATTTTGTATGGTTTTAATGATATTTTAATATTTTTTTTACTATTTTTAATTCGTTTTTATTTTTGTATTTTTACTAGTTTTATTCAGTTAAAGTTGTAGTAATTTAGTACATTTTAAAATCTTTTTTTTCCTAGGTTTTTTTTCATGTGAATTTTTTCTATTATTTTAATTTCAGTTTCAGTTATTTAAGCACATAAAGCTAAACTGAATAAAAAATACAAATGTTGCTGTTGCAGTTAGCTGGAATAAAATATATTTTTTGTTTTTAATTACATTTAATGTTTATTTTATTTCAAGTATTTTTATGGTTTTATTTTTATTTAACTATAATAACCCTGCAGTGAGCTTGAAATATTTTATATAAGGATTGCTTAAAAAAACTGTAAAAATCAACAGAGATAATAATATTAAAAATTCTCATTATAATATTTTATTTTAAATTAGTCTTTATTGTTATATTTTACAGTTTCATTCAGTTAAAGTTTTAGTAATTTTGTGTTTTTTTATGCGTTTTTTGTTATTTGTATTTGTTATGTTTTTTTATATATGACTTTTTATATAGTTTTATTTCAGCTTTAGTTATTTGCGTACATAAAGGTAAACTGAATAAAAAATATAAATGTTGCTTTGGCCGTTTGCTACAATAAAATAAGCTTTTTTTAAATTTCAGTTGATGTTTATTTTTATTTCAAGTATTTTTATGGTTTTATTTTTAACTATAATAACCCTGCAGTGAGCTTGAAATATTTTATATAAGGATTGCTTAAAAAAAAAAAAAAATCAACACTGAGATAATAATATTAAAAATTATCATAATGATATTTTATTATTGAATTAGTCTTTATTGTTGTATTTTACTGTTTCATTCAGTTAAAGTTTTAGTAATTTTGTGTTTTTAGCCAAGTTTTTTTTATATATGACTTTATATAGTTTTATTTCAGTTTTAATTATTTGCGTACATATAGTTAAACTGAAAAATATATATAAAATAATAATAATAATAATAAAATAATAATCTTAATAATTTTCATAACAATATTTTATTATAAACATTTATTATAAACACTTTCTTTATTTTGTACTATTTTGAATAATTAAAAAAAATATATGACTATTTTCTTTAATTTTTATTGTTGCATTTTTCAGTTTCATTCAGTTAGTTTTAGTAATTTTTTTAGGCATTTTTTGTTAGTTTTTTTTTTATATATGACTTTATATAGTTTTATTTTAGTTTTAGTTATTTACATACATAAAGTTAAACTGAAAAAAATAATAATAATAATACAATAATAATAATAATATTAATAATTTTCATAACAATATTTTTATCATAAACACTATTTATTTTTTACTATTTTGAATTATTATTTTTTAAATATATGACTATTTTCTTAAATTTTTATTTCAGTTTTAGTTATTTCAGTACATAAAGTTAATTAACTGAATAAAAAGTTTGCAGTAAAAATGGCTTTCGCAGTTAGGTGGCATAAATTATTATTTTTAGTTAAAAGTTTATTTCATATTTTGTATGGTTTTAATGATATTTTGTTATAAACACTATTTATTTTTTACAATTTTGTGTTAGTTTTTTATTTTTGTATTTTCTAGTTTTATTCAGTTAAAGTTTTAGTAATTTAGTAAATAAAGTGCTTTTTTTCCCTTTGTTTTTTTTCCCTTTTAATATATGACTTTTTTCTATTATTTTAATTTCAGTTTTAGTTTGCTTTGAGCACATAAAGTTAAACTGAATAAAACATACAGATGTTGCTGTTGCAGTTAGCTGGAATAAAATACATTTTAGTTCATTACAGTTACTGTTTATTTTTTATTTCAAGTATTGTTATGGTTTTATTGGTACGGTATAACTATACGATTGCTTAAAAACTGTAAAAAATCAACACTGAGATAATAATATTGAAAATTATCATAATATTTTATTTTGAATTAAAATTTACAGTTTCATTCAGTTAATGTTTTTTTTAAATTACTTTTTATATAGTTTTATTTCAGTTTTAGTTATTTGCATACATAAAATTAAACTGAAAAAAATATATATAAATGTTTTAGCTGGAATAAAATAAATATTTTTATTTCAGTTATTGTTTATTTTATTTCAATTGTTTTTTTGTGGTTTTAGTTTAAAATTATAATAACTCTGCAGTGAGCTTAAACTATTTTATATAATGATTGCGTTATTTGATATATTATATTATATTATATTACATTACATTACCAACAGAGAGCAGCAGCAGCCTCATCCAAACACTCGGCAGCTCCCATGTAAGCGTTTGGAAGTTCGATTCATCTTGACGAATCGATTCATTCGTTTCGGTTCAACGAATCAGTTCAAACGATCAATTGTTTTGATAGCCATCGTTCGTTTTCTAAATGCAGTTAAAGCTCGCTGTTCATCACTATGATTTTATTTAATTAGATTATGTGACAGTGTGTTTATTTACTTAGATTCTGTGTCTTATGTTGTTCGTTTAATGAAAAAAAATAGTTTTCGCTCAAATACCACATTTCTTACAGTTACACTGTAATCTATCCTGCAAGTAGTGTAAAATCTGTCGTAATATCTAATATCCATTTCTTCATTTCTAGTAACAACTTTACAACCTTAACAACCTCCTCTGCTGTTAAACAAACAGCAAAACCAGCTCAAAATGATTATGCGAAGTGCGAGTCTCCTAGCGAATCAGTTCGATTGAATCGGTTCAAACGAATGAATCATTCGCGAATCGAACATCCCTATCCTATGCATGACAGCTCAGAGGAGAGGAGGAGGACCACGACGCACAGGGACAGACCTCAGTCTCCCACATTATTTTGTCAGCTAATAACATCCATACAAGCTGAGAGGAAAAGCGCTGTATGTTTTGAAATATTCGCCATCATCGGTTGACAGCGCTCTCGCTCGGAGAATTCATCCAGGGATATTGAATGGAAGCGGCGGCTGAAGGGGCGACCAGCCTGTCTGAGGCCGGGGATGGGAGTCCGTTATCCGGGGCAGCAGCATCCGAGGAGGACGCGGGGACGGAGGACGGCATGGACTCGGGTAACTAACAACTAATGGTTTGATTAGAAACAAGGGATAAGAAATAACGTTACCTCAGTGCATGCAGTCTAATCTGGTTGATTCATAGGTGGTTGGGATTCACATGGATAGAGCTAGCAAAACTAGCATTGGTGTGTGGATACGAGACACTGATGCTTGATTTATCATCCAAGCATTAGATTATTAGGGTTTACATTCTATGAGAGAGTGTGCTTTTATGAATATACAGTTTTATGGCCATGTTGTCAGGTGGATGGTGTGACAACCAGGTTAAAACCAGATTGAGCTAGCTAGCTTTCAGCATAGCAGGGACACTGGGCAGATGACAGATGGGATGGTGGGGGTTTCAGGTGAGAAATGGGGTAAAGGGTGTATAGCATTTGTTTAGGATGAATGGCATTGAATATTTAGCGTAAGCAAAACTGAATGCATAAAGGATGAAATTAATATATATTGATCAGAGCTGTTAAATAGGACTTACAATTGCTCATTATGTCTTCAAAAAATATATTACTCTAATATGAGTTTTTGAAAAATTATAATATATATATATATATATATATATATATATATATATATATAATATAAAATTTGCAGTTAATGTTTTTTTTCCTTCTATTTTGTTATTTTATCAATTATAATCATTTAACAATAATTTTAAAAATCTATATTTATTAATGATAAAATTTCATTTATTTTAATAATTTAAAATTATTATTAATTATTAAAAACAAAAAAAATTCTATTCATTTTCATGATGACAAATAATATGTAAAAATTAGGGAAAAAACTTTCCTTTTTGGGTAACAGTTTACTTGAAGCCTTTATTTTATAAAATAATTTCTCAAGTATTATTTATGTACCTTATAATGCATTGTATAATTCTATGAATAATTGAAACGTCAGTTATAACAAATATAAAATGTATTTATTATCATTACTGCTGTCAAACTATTAATCGTGATTAATCACATCCAAAAACAATTGTGTATATACACACATACAGTATATATTTTGAAAATAATAATGTATTTACATATATTCATATAATATATATTATTTATAAATATATTTAATATGTAAACATACCATATTTTTCTTAAATATATACATTATGTATGTGTATTTCTATATACATAATACATATACACAGTACACACAAATACATTACAGAAAACACATCCTTTATTCTAGATGCGATTAATCATGATTAATTGTGATTAATCATTTGACAGCGCTAATTAAAATGCATTAAAACAAAATATATATATATAAACAACCGATTGCAGATGTAACAAGGAATATTATAATATTATATCGCCTTTTAATAAATATTATTATGCCTTTATTTTAGGTTACAGTTACAGCTGGGCAACGATTAATTGCATCCAAAAGATTTTTTTGTTTTTTTGCATAATGTATGTGTGTGTACTGCGTATATTTATTTTGTACATATAAAGACAATATACAGTATATATTTTGAAAATATTTACATGTGTTTACATGCACATATTTATATTTATATAATTTATATTATATATAAAGATATACTGAATATGTAAACATTTTTATTAAATATATGTATGTCATGTATGTGTGTGTTTATATATACATAAATATACACAGTACACACACATGCATTATGTAAACAAATTTTTTATTTTGGATAGGATTAATCACGATTAATCATGATTAATCGTTTGATCGCACTACTTATAATGCATTAAAACAAACAATGAACAATCAATTGCAGATCTAACAAGCAATATTATACTATTATATTATCTTTTAATAAATATTACAACGCCTTTTATTTTAGGATACAATTATTTATGAAAAGATTAGTGCTGGGCAACTATTAATCACGATTAATCGCATCCAAAATAAACGTTTTTGGTTACATAATATATGTGTGTGTACTGTGTATATTTATTATGCATATATAACACAGATACAGTATATCTTTTGAAAATATTTACATGTATTTACATGCATGTATGTACATCCATATAATTTATATTATATTTAACTATATTTAATATGTAAACATTTTTCTTATTCGTTTCTCTTTTTTTTTTTTTTTACCAGAAATGACACAGGCTTCTCCCAAAAGATAATAAGATGATGTACAAGAGGCATCATTGTGGAAAAAAAATACTCCTCAGCTTTTATTTACATTTGAACAAAAAGTGGCATGTCCAAAATTATTCATACCCTTTGCAAACTGTCACAGTCTATGGGAAAATCCAAAGTTCTATACCATTCCAAATAGTCCACGCTGTTCTAAAGCATCCTAATTATCCTGATTCATTGGGAACAGCTGTTTTAATCAAGTCAACAGGTGAAAAACAGAAGCTCTCTGCTGTTGGTTTGTGGACAGTCATGGCTAAGACAAAGGAGCTCACTGAGGACCTGCGGCTGCGCATTGTGGCGGCTCACAAGTCAGGAAAGGGCTATGGACCAGGGAACCTAATCACAGTCAACGGCACCATGAAAAAGGAGCAATACATCAAAATTCTCAACAACAACATCAGGCAGTCTGCAGAGAAACTTGGCCTTGGGCCAATGGACATTTCAGCACAACAACGACCCAAAACACAGCAAAAGTGGTGAAGAAATGGTTAGCAGACAAAAACATTAACGTTTTGCAGTGGCCCAGCCAGAGTCCTGACTTAAATCCAATTGAGAATCTGTGGAGGGAGCTAAAGATCAGGGTGATGCCAACCTGAAAGAGTTGGAGCTCATCGCTAAAGATAATTGGGCAAAAATACCTGTGAAGACATGCAAAAAGCTGGTCAGCAATTATAGGAAGCGTTTGATTGCTGTACTAGCCAATAAAGGCTTTTCTATTGATTATTTAAAAGGGTATGAATAATTTTGGACATGCCACTTTTTGTTCAAATGTAAGTAAAAGCTGAGAAATATTTTTTTCCACAATGATGCCTCTTGTACATCGTCTTATTATCTTTTGGGAGAAGCCTGTGTCAAAAGTAAGTTTAAGTCAGAATTTGCCAGGGGTATGAATAATTTCAGGCATGACTGTATATATATATATATATATATATATATATATATATAAAGACTAGCACTTGGTTGATAAATGATGCTACTTTAATATTTTCACTTCCATATCTATCAAATACACTCTTGTTTCTGCCTCTAAGAGGCTGTTTTTTCTCCTCAGTTCCCTATTTGTGTTTTTTCTGCTGTTAATAAGTCACATATCTGTGTGTGAGGTGTCAATGATCGCATTTACACACACAATATGCTGATCTCTATCAAAAATCGCTTTAATCTGTAAACCTGAGAAGCTACAGTTCAGTTTTTACTCGGGTTTTAACATCAGTATGTAAATAGATATGCACACAAAGCCAGCTGTGACCTTTCCCTGACCAGGAAACGTAGTTTTCTTGGGTTATTAAACATATTCAGTGTAAGATCATATTTGTAACCTACTCTACAAGTCTTATTGAAGAGCACAAAATGTGATTGACTCCATAAAGTGCCTGTGTACTCATAGTTGACCTTTCTCCAGCTCATTGTTGACAAGATTTTTTCGTTTGCGTATGCGCGGAGGCTTTGCAAACTGCATTGTGGTTAGTGTTTTTCAAAGACATAAATGTCAACACAATTGGCTCGTAGTAAATGTCACATACTGTTGTGCTCCAGTCTCTTCGTCTACTTTTTAATCACCGAAAGTGCGTCCAACCAGGGACGGTTCACTCCCTGAATTCCCCCGCCGCTGGCGTCTCCTGCCTCGGCATCCTCCTGTTTTCACTGGTTCGCTCCCCGGCGTCTCCCATGTAGATGTGTGTGGGAAAACATGCTGACTGTTGAGCACGCAATCACATGACATGTGTCTCACGCTGGTCTCTGAGTCATTTTCACACCTGAAGTGATTCGGACGCCCTCATCCACCCTGTCTTTTATGTTTGGTGAGTCACAGGTTTAAGAGTTCTTAAGCAGTGTTTATGTCCAAACATGACACAATTCTCAAGAGAATAGAGCTAAATTTTTACACTTGTGCTTAAAAAATTAGGGGGGTTCCTCTGAGAAGAAAAGGGAGGCACTACCTCTAAACACTGGATGAGGAAACAATTCGTAGTACAAAAAATAAACAATGCCAATATTGCAAAACATTGCTTGTCATTAGTTTTTCAAAAGTAACATCTAACAACGACACCAGCAGGTGAAGTTACAGTGGGAATCAGCGTCTTTCTTGCCTCCCCTGAGCCCACTGTCTTTTAACAGATGCCCTAAAGCTTGCGGTGAGTTTGATGGGGGGTAATTGAAAATGAATGGGGGAAAATGACATCACAGGAGGCAATGCCTTCATCGCGATATGATTGGATACGACTGGTTATGCTCGGCTGTGGTCTTATAGCCCTTCCCTGACTTGTGAGCAGCCACAATGCGCAGCCGCAGGTCCTCAGTGAGCTCCTTTGTCTTTGCCATGACTGTCCACAAACCAACAGCAGAGAGCTTCGGTTTTTCACCTGTTGAGTTTATTAAAACAGCTGTTTTCAATGAATCAGGGTAATCAGGATGCTTTAGAACAGCTTGGACTATTTGGAATGGTATAGAACTTTGGATTTTCCCATAGACTGTGACAGTTTACAAAGGGTATGAATAATTTTGGACATGCCACTTTTTGTTCGAAAATTGTATGTTTGAATGTTTGGAAAAGTTGAATCCACTTGATTTCGTACGTGATTTCAGATTTGTCGCATGGTTAATTACAAGGAATGGAATATATTTTCTTACTCTTTGTTTTTTTATATACAGTATTCAAAGCTAGAGTTTCAGCATCATTACTCAGAAATCATTCTAATATGTTGATATGCTGTTCAAGAAACATTTTTATTATTATTATTATCAATATTTAAAACAGTTGAGTAAATTTTTTTTCAGGATTATATGATGAATAGAAAGATCCAAAGATCAGGATTTATCTGAAATAAAAGCAATTATAGGAAGCGTTCTGTAACATTACACACTAAAACATTCAAAAGCAAGTCGGTATAATTCTTTACTTTTTGGGAAAGAAATGATAAAAATGAATACTTTTATTTAGCAAGGATGCTATAACTTGATCAAAAGTGTGAAAAAGATTTATAATGTTACAAAAGTTTTAGATAAATGCTGTTCTTCTGAACTTTTTATTCATCAAATAAACCTAAAAAAAAATCAACTCTGCTGTTTTTAACATAAAAATGTTTTTTGAGCAGCAAATCAGCATATTAGAATGATCTCTGAAGGATCACGTAACACTGAAGACTAGAGTAATGATGCAAAGAAATTCAGCTTTTTAAAAATATGTTCAAATAGAAAATAGTAAAAACATTTCAAAATGTACTTTTTTTGCTGTACTTTGGATCAAATAAATGCAGGCTTGGTAATTATTAAAAATCTTACTGTTCAAAAACTTTTGACTGGTAGTGTTAATTACCTGTATTTAAATGGATTATGTTACTAACTACAATTATTCTCATGTAATTTGGAATCAGTAAGAGATTCGTCACTTACAATTTGTAAGTAATCTACCCAGTTCTGAATATAAAAACAAATACCAGTTTGCAACATCAAGCAGCATGATGGACTTTTTACAGCTGGACTTTTTGTACATTCAAGTTCAATCAAATATGAAGGTGAATACTTTAGAGTTTAAAGCTTTAAAAGTGAGCAAAAATAATATGTTTTGCACGTGGTAATGTAGTTATTGCTCTCGTTTTGCCCCGTCTTAATGATAAATATCTGTTGCTGTTCTGTTCAGTGGCCGTCTCGCTCGGCTCATTAAGTGCAGCACTGAACCGATGAAGGCCGAGATAGGAAAAGATCTTTATTGTAAATTAATTATAAATCAATTTTGAGGTTATTACCGCCAAATGGACCGTCTAAAGCACTCACTTCATTATCATCATGTGATGGTGGTAGTAAATGAACACAATTAAAGCATTAGACATGGCTTTCTCGGTTTATACAAATAACGTCCCATGAGATGCATATATAATCAAACCCTCTGGGCCGTATAGTGTTGTGCTAGTGTCGATATCGCTTTGCAAAACAGGGCAGGTCTGTCTGCACAGTACATCTATTTCCTTAACTCGTGTTATTCTAATAGCTCAGACTGCTGGGAGTTTTCAAGCTCCGGTGGGAAATGGAAAACAAGCAAGAATTGCATAATGCCTTCTCTCTGTATTCCTTGCCCCCCTCGCTTATGCCCTGAAGAGGACGGAGCTTTTTATAGGCCAGCCTGCAGACAAGACCAGGGTTCTGGAAGACACTCAATCCCATCGGCACCTCAGAGGGAGTAGGGCGTCTCCTACGAGAGGACGCAGAGTCCTTCTTTGACACATTTGTGTTCAAGGCATCGTTTGCGAAGACTTACCAACAGCATGGCTTCTACAGGTTTTACCAGATTATGCGCTTGTCATGGTCTTACTTCCAGTATTATAGTCATAGCACATGATATTCTTTATTCAAAGCAGCATATGCAGTCAAGCCCGAAATTATTCATACCCCTGGCAAATTCTGACTTAAAGTTACTTTTATTCAACCAGCAAGTTTTTTTTTTTTTTGACCGGAAATGACACAGGCTTCTCCCAACAGATAATAAGACGATGTACAAGAGGCATCATTGTGGAAAAAATATTTCTCAGCTTTTATTTACATTTGAACAAAAAGTGGCATGTCCAAAATTATTCATACCCTTTGCAACCTATCACAGTCTATGGGAAAATCCAAAGTTCTATACAATTCCAAATAGTCCAAGCTGCCTAATTACTCTGATTTATTAGGAACAGCTGTTTTAATCAACTCAACAGGTGAAAAACAGAAGCTCTCTGCTGTTGGTTTGTGGACAGTCATGGCTAAGCACTGAGGACCTGTGGCTGCGCATCGTGGCTGCTCACAGGTCAGGAAAGGGCTATAAGACCATATCTAAATGTTTTGAAGTTCCAGTGGCTACAGTGCAAAGTATTATTAAAAATAAAGATAATTGGGCAAAAACACCAGTGGAGACATGCAGAAAGCTGGTCAGCAATTATAGGAAGCGTTTGATTGCTGTAATAGCCAATAAAGGCTTTTGTATTGATTATTGAGAGGGGTATGAATAATTTTAAAATGTAAGTAAAAGCTGAGAAATATGTTTTTTCACAATGATGCCTCTTGTACATCGTCTTAATATCTTTTGGGAGAAGCCTGTGTCATTTCCAGTCAAAACTTGCTGGTTGAATAAAAGTAACTTTAAGTCAGAATTTGCCAGGGGTATGAATAATTTCGGACTTGGCTGTATATGCTAAGTCTTTGGTAAATTTAGTCCCATATAATGAATCTCAGCTCGAGGTGTCAAGCGACACCTTGAAATTCTGTATCGTCAAGCTTTCATTTCAAGTTCACGTTGAGCTGACTGTGATCACACCCACCCAAAGCAATTTCAGGAGGTGTTTTGTTAATTCATTAGCACTGGAGATGTTAACATGTGTTTTAGAAGTTTGTCAAGTTCAGTATGGCTTGATGCAAGTTCAACATCGTCTCATAATAGAATAAGAATGCTGAAGCCTGAAAGTAACTCTGAATGATATTACCTCCTGTACAAATAGAGTCAAAAAGCTGTTTTTTGCTGGTCTAATGCTTTTTATTAGATGTGTGGTCAACCCTGGCTAGTGGAGTAAAGCAGAAATCCAGCAGCATGTTTGTGCTCCAGCTTGAACTGAAGCCAAACCTATCATTGGTCTAGGAAAAAGCTCTTTTAAGGAGAACCACAATGTTGCCCAAACAGCTTCAGGATCCCACATTGACGGCCGGATCCAGAAATAACAGGAACTAACTTGGTCATGAGGCTTGTTGGTGTGGATGTGCTATTTCAGAGGTGAAAATGTAAAATTGGTTTGTTTGGGACAATGCAGTCATTATGTTTTTCTTAACTTTGTGTTACCAACTTACGGTACAACAACAAATTTAGCAAAAACGTGAAGCTTGCTGGTGGAAAATCCAGCTACTAAGGAATTAATAGCTGGGCATCATCTAGTCTAAGCTAGCCATTAGTGCTGGTAACTGATAGAACATCTTTGACTTGCAGCTAACCAGCTTTCAGTTGGTTATGCCATCTTAGCTGGTCTACCAATTTGTGGTCCAGATGGTTGACCAGCTGGAAACCAGGTTCCTAGCCTAAGGTGTAGTTCATCCCCTCAAAAAACTGTTTCCCTCCAGGCTGCTACCTCATGATTAATAACTAATTGTACTGACCAGATCATAGTCAGTAAGTCATGCATTCTGATTTGTAAATGAATCATTCTGATTCTATAAACCATTCAAATGATTCATAGAAGGTCTGACTCAAAATAACGATTTGTTTACAATCACAAACTAATGTATTTAGAGCAGATGTTTTGATCTTCCCATCCAGTTAACTGCTAAACGTTGCAAACAGATTATTGACAGTTTGAGAACCAGTTCAAATTATTTATTGAGGATCAGACTCTTGACCAAACAAATGATTTGTTCACAATCACAAACTAAGTTATGGCAGATGTTTTGATTTTTTTTCCCCTCCACTTGACTACTAATCGTTGCGACTGGATCAGTAAGTCACTATGAACTGATTCACTTGAATTGTTGAATGAATCGTTAAGATTTTCTGAATAATATCAAAAGATTCTTAGAAGATCTGACTCAAAAGAATTGATTCATTCACAATCACGAACTAATGTGGTCAGGACTTTAAAACGAATCATTCTGATTTTTATAAAGCATTTAGAATGATTCATTAAAGATCTGACTCTAAATAATGATTCATTCACAATCACAAACTAAGAAAGTTAGGACAGATGTCATTCATTCATTTAGATTTGTAAAGAATTTTTCAGATTTTATGAATTATTTAGATTGATTCATTGAAGATCTATCTCAAAGGAATGATTCATTCACAATCACAAACAAAGGTAGCATTTAGAATGATTTACTGAAGATCTGACTCTACTTCTACTTGTAGCCAGATGATTGAGTCATTAAGTCAAGGACTGATTCATTTGGATTTAGAACAAATCTTTCTGATTTTTTTAAACCACTTGGATTGATTAATTGAAGATCGGACTCTTGACAAAACAAATGGTTTGTTCACAATTGCAAAATAAGTTAGGACAGATGTTTTGATTTTCCCCTCCACTTAGCTACTAATCATTGCGACTGGATCAGTAAGTCCAGAACTGATTCATTATTTCTAATGATTCTTAGAAGATCTGACTCAAAAGAATGATTCATTCACAAGCTAATGTGGTCAGGAGTTAGCTTCTACTTGTTGTAGTCGCACGATTGAGTCGCAAGAACTGATTCATTCAGATTTGAAATGATTCGTTCTAATTTTATAAAACATTTAGAATGATTCATTGAAGATCTGACTCTTGACAAAACAAATGATTCGTTCACAAACTAAGTTAGGGCAGATGTGTTGATTTTCCCCTCTACTTGGCAGCTAATCATTGCAACTGGATCATTAAGTAAGTCATCAGTAAGTCAAGAACTGATTCATTATTTCCAATGATTCTTAGAAGATCTGCTAAGTCAAGCTAATGTGGTCAGGGTAGATGTTAAGACTTTCCCTTTCCATTTTTCCTTCAGTTAGCTACTACATGTTTTAGCTGGATGATTGATTCATTAAGTCAAGAACTGATTCATCCTAATTTAATGAACCATTTAGAATGATTCGTTGAAGATTTGACTTCAAATAATGATTCATTCACAATTACAAACTAAGGTAGCTAAGGCAGATGTCAAGCACAAGTCATATAAACCACTTTTAAGATGCTTTTTATGTACTTTTTAAAGCTTGAAGCGTCTAGAATCATTCTTTGTAATGGGAAAGAGCAGCCAGCACATTCCTCCAAATTTCTTCTTTTCTGTTTTACAAACAAAAGTCTTGAGGGTGAGAAACAGAATAACCATTTTTGGGTTGAAGCTGTTTTTAGCTGGATTTTCCAGCAGGCCTGTCTTCTTAGTTTCACTGGTGCTTTCTCGCTGCATGGCTATGAGCTGCTCTGTCTGGCGGCCAATGCCCTATTTAGAGCAGCATGTGTCTGTTGATGCCACATGCATATGCAATCTCGGAGAAAGCTTGTTGACCTTGATTGGGATGCCATGGAAACCGAGGAACTGAATGGGAGCGTCTGCGGATGCATCTGGGACGACAGTGGGGTGAGAAGCACAGCTCATGGAATCCAGCCGTCATCTTCACATGGTGTATTTTTATCAAACCATCTTTGTCAACAAACATCCCAGTCGCTGTTGACAGCTGCTGCTGATGCTTGAGGGGCGGCGGCGGAATATAAATGGAGGTTGAATAATGAAGTCGGCTGATGCCGTCCGACCCGCTGACTTTTGATGAATATGTCTCAAGTAATCACAAATCTTTAGGGCTGACTGAATGATGAAATCTGATGTTTTTATTCAGGTGTTGTGAATAAATCTATAATCACTGTTCTTTTTTTTCTTTTTTCTAGATTCTACATCGAAAAGGGCTTTCATAACAGAGGTACGTTCTTTTATCACATATCAACAATCTCTATTGTTAGACTGCAAATGAACCTGTTTATGCAGGGATTGCAGGTTGGAGGATCTCATATTTTCACTGTTTATACCAGATGCCTTCTTCGTCAGGCCAGCCATCCCATGGGAAGAAGATCGGACACAGAGGAGTGGACGCTTCTGGAGAAACCACATATAAGAAGGTGCATTGTGCCTACTCAATTTTAGCAACTTTTTCTAGATTCAATATTCTGTTGAGGTCATTTTAGTTACTTCTAGCTTCTAGGGATGGACAATATATCTGTATCATATCAGCCACTATTACTTGCTTTTTACTTTTTTTTTTTTTTACTTTTTTTTTTTGTCTTTTTACATTTTTATTTTTTTTTATATCGGTTGATATTGTATATTTAATTGTACAGTTTCCTCTCTTTTTACGTCTGAATTACCTTAAAAGGAGTAGTTCACTTTCAGAACAAAAAAATTACAGATAATTTACTTACCTCCTTGTCATCCAAGATGTTCAAGTCTGTCTGTCTTCAGTCGTAAGAAAATTATGTTTTTTGAGTAAAACATTTCAGGATTTCTCTCCATATAATGGACTTCTATGGTGCCCCCGAGTGTAAACTTGATCACAGTCGAGGAAAAAAGGGTCTTATCTAGCAAAATGATGCGTTATTCCTAAAAAAAAATGACAATTTATATACTTTTTAACCTTAAATGCTTGTCTTGTCTAGGTCAGCAAGAAGAGCGTTTGAGATTAAAAAGTATATAAGTTTTTGGAAGTTGAAACTCAGGGGTACCATCCAAGTCCATTATATGTAGAGAAATCCTGAAATGTTTTCCTCAAAAAACACCATTTCTTTACAACTGAAGAAAGAAAGACATGAACATCTTGGATGACAAGGGGGTGAGTACATTATCTGTAAATTATTGTTCTGAAACTGAACTACTCCTTTAACAACTTCCAGAATCAGCATTGATTCCGTTCAGATTATAGTTACTTCTAGAGATGGACAATATATCGGTACTATATCAACCGATATTAGGATTTTTTTTAAATCTTAATTCTTTTCATTAAAAATCTAAAATTTTAACAATTAAATTTTTTTTGTTTTATTGCAGTTGATATGGTATATTTAATTGTACAGGTCAGTTTCCAATTTTAGTTACTTGTAAGGATGGACAATATATTGGTGTCATATCAGCCAGTATTTTTTATCTCTTTTTTTTATTATCAAAAAAAAATACACATTTTTGTTATGTTTTATATTGGTTGATATTGCATATTTACAAGCCAGTTTCCTCTTTTTTATGTTTGAATTACCTAGTTTTTTTGTAAGGATGGACAATATATCGGTATCCTATTAGCCGATATTAGTTGTTTTTTACAGTTTAAAATTTTTTTTTTACATTAAAAAAAACAATTTGTAATTTTGTTTTTTGTTTTATATTAGTTAATATTGTATATTTAATTGTACAGTTTTCTCTCATTTTACATTTGAATTGCCTTTGTCATCATCTAGGGATGGACAATATATCTGTACCATATCAACCGATATATATATATATATATTTTTTATCTTACTTTTTTTTTAAGCTTTATATCGCTGTCATCGTTGTTATATTGCCAGTTTCCTTTCTTTTTATGTCTTCTTTTGTCATCTAATGTCAACCTTAAAATAAGAGGTTTTTAAAACTTTTTTAGATTCAATATTGATTCCATTAAGATTATTGTTTGTTTGTTTTTGGGATGGACAATATATCGGTATCATATCAGCCAATATAATATATATATATTTATTATTAGTATTATTTTATTTTTATTTTTTTTATATCAGTTGATATTGTATATTTAATTGTACATGCCACTTTTCTCTATTTTTGCATTTGAATTACCTTTAAAACATTTCTAGATTCGCTATTGATTTTATTCAGATTATTTTAGTTACCTAATTTAGGGATGGACAATATATTGTTACCATATAAGCCAATATTAGTTTTTTTAATTGTTAAAATTCAAAATGTTCCTTTTTTTTATTTTTATAACAATTTTTACAAATTTAATTATATTGGTTGATATTGTATATTTAATTGTACAGGTCAGTTTCTTCTCTTTTTACATTTAAATTACCTTTGTCATCATCTAACGTTAACCTGCAATTAATCAGTATTAAAACCTTCTTCTACATTTGATATTAATTCCATTCTAATTGTTTTAGTTACTTCTAGGGATGGACAATATATCGGTACCATATCAGCTGATAGTATTGTTATTTTTATTATTATTTAACTAATTTTTCTAGATTCAATATTAAATCCTTTCAGATTATTTTATTTACTTCTAGGGATGCACAATATATTGGTACCATATTGGTCGACATTAGGTAATTTTGTAATGCCTGAAATTACTTTAGTATTTAGAACAACTGATTTTAGTTTAGTTTAGTTTGAAGAAAATTGACCATTCATCGATTATCGGTCATAATAAATAGAAAATAACTACATGTAGACTAATAATGTACACATTATTTATTGGTTTATCTGTATCAACAAGAATGGCACCAGGTGACATCAAAACAAAATACACAGAAGATCAGTCCATGGATTTAGGATTTATATTTATGTGACTCTCATCATCCATATTCTCTTTAGACCACATCTTCAGCACTCAAGGGGGCCATTCAGCTAGGGATTGGCTATACGGTTGGCAACTTGAGTTCCAAGCCTGAGCGGGACGTCCTCATGCAGGATTTCTATGTGGTGGAGAGCATCTTCTTCCCCAGGTGCGCTATCTGTCTGAGGTTGAGGGTGGATGTGGAATTTCACATGCAATAAATTATCTTTTCTTTGTTCTTCCAGTGAAGGGAGCAACCTGACGCCAGCTCATCATTTCCCAGACTTCCGTTTCAAAACCTACGCTCCCGTTGCCTTCCGTTACTTCAGAGAGCTCTTCGGGATACGGCCGGATGACTATTTGGTGAGAAAGATAAGCTAAAGGCTGGATTTTATAATAAATGCTCAAAATTATTCAGGACTCATGTTTGTGTTTGCCTTTTAGTATTCACTTTGTAATGAACCACTGATCGAGTTGTCCAATCCGGGAGCCAGTGGTTCAGTCTTCTATGTCACCAGAGACGATGAGTTCATCATTAAGACAGTTATGCACAAGGAGGCAGAGTTTTTACAGAAGCTTCTTCCTGGATATTACATGGTGAGTTGCTTTACTTTGAATGATGCATTTCAAATTACTGGTCAACTATTATGTTCAATGCCGACATCTCGAAAGTCATGTGCATACATTATGCAACATATTGCATGATAGAGTATAGTTTAATAATTGCAAACGATATGTAGACTATATACAATAAGTTAAATGATTATTTTAGAAATTATTAAATCAATTTTACAGCGGTTAAAATATTATTTATTTTTACATTTTTGAAATTTTTTTATCGTATTTTGTATTTTTATTGTAATTAAAAAAAAATAATTTGTAAGAAATCTAAAATGTTTACATTTTTAATTTTAGTTAAAGTTTTATATTGTTATATAGTTTGCAATTTTGCAAAATATTTAGTGTTTTATTTTTATTTATTCTGACAATAAATTATTGGCTTTTGGCCAGAATATTAAAATAATTAATTGCCAGAATTGTATTATTGTTGCATCCTTATTTAAACCTAATGTGTATTTTTAACATCCGATATCGATATCTAGAGTGCAGGGTAATAAATACTACATTATATAATAATTTAATTAAAGCTAAAAAATGTAACCTAGATAAAATTGCTGAAACACTTATTTTACATTATATTTAATACATTTCAGAACTGACACAATGGTAAACAAATATTTATGGCCGATAATATCGGCTGATTACCTGCATGGCCAGAATTTTTTTAAAGTTATATTTTTTGGGCTTTTTATGCCTTTAATGGACAGGACAGTAGAGAGATGACAGGAAATCAACGGACAGAGAGTGTGGAGCAGGATTGGCAAAGGACCTTGAGGCGGGAATCGAACTCAGGTCGCCGTGAGCACAATTGCGCAATATGTCGGCGCACTAACCACAAGGCTAATTTTTTTATTACTGATACAGACCTCTACTGTTTAAAGTTTTGAGCTACAGTAATTTCACAGTAAATACAGAAGTGATGTTGTCATTTTGTTACTTTTTGAGAAACAATATATCGGTAACATATTGGTATTGATCGATATTAGAATTTATTGTGCATTTATTGTAACATTTTGACCAAATATTTCTTTTATTTTCATTTTTTATTTATTCTGACAATAAATTATAGGCTTTTGGACAGAATATTAAAATAATTAATGGCCAGAATTTATTATTGTTGCATAATTGAAACTAATGTGTATTTTTAACACCCAATACCGATCTTTAGAGAGCAGGGTAATAAATGTTGCATGATATAATAGTTTAATTACAGCAAAACAATATGTACACTAGATAAAATTGCTGAAACCCTTATTTTACATATTTTTTTATACATTTCACAACTGACACAATGATAAACTAATATTTATGGACAAATATCGACTGATTATCTGCATGGCCAGTATTTTTTATTACTGATATATACTTCTGCTATTTGATCTACAGTAATTTCAAAGTAAATACAGAAGTTAAGTTGTTATTTTGTTACTTTTTGAAAAACAATATATCGATACAATATCGGTTATTGACCGATATTAGAATTTATCACTCAACATTTTGCAACATATTTAATGTTTTTGTTTTGTTATTCTGGCAATAAATGATTGGCTTTTGGCCAGAAGATTAAAATAATTAATGGCCAGAGTTTTATGATTGTTGCATCATTAACACTAATGTGTATTTGTAAAATCCGATATCGATATCTAGAGAGCAGGGTAATAAATGCTGCATGATATAATAGTTTAATTACAGCAAACAATATGTAGACTAGATACAGTTGCTAAAACACTTATTTTACACATATTTAATACATTTCAGAACTGACACAATGATAAACTAATATTTATGGACAAATATCTGCTGATTATCTGCATGGCCAGTATTTTTTATTACTGATATATTCTTCTACTATGTACATTTTTGATCTACAGTAATTTCAAAGTAAATACAGAAGTTATGTTGTTATTTTGTTACTTTTTAGGAAACCATATCGGTTATTGACCGATATTAGAATTTATCAGGCAACATTTTGCAATATATTTAGTGCTAATTTTTTTTATTTATTCTGACAACAAATAATTGGCTTACAGCTACAGTAATTTCACAGTAAATACAGAAGTTATGTTATTTTGTTACTTTTTAAGAACCATATCGGTTATTAACCAATATTAGAATTTATAAATGTATTTTGTTTGAATTTTTAACACGCTTCAGAAATGCATTTAAGAAATTATTGGTCATTGGCCATAGCATGAAAACAATTATCGGCTTACTGGTATCAGCCACTTTTTTTTATTTTTTTTATTAATGGTCAACCGATATTAGTCTTTAGTGTCCGATATAATATCTAGAGAGTAGATTGGCTGATATATAATATAATATAATGTTAATAATCATAAATATGATATAGTATGATTCTACGTGATATAATACATTGTAATTATAGAAAATGAGTTGTAGCCTTAACAAAATTGTTAAATTGGAATACCGATATATCGGTGCTACAAGAAGGTTCAAGCTAGGATAAAATACACTGTTTACATTGCACTGTTTAATATCCTGTACTTTTTGAGAAACATGCTTTCTAGCCTATTATCACATGCTGTCACAAACCAACTGCCTGGTTAAACAACAACACTGCTGATTACACAACAAGCTATTTTAAAGTAATTTCTCCCCTGAGGCGATATGTCTACTATTTACCTGAATAACGAAACAAATGACACAATTAGCATGTAAGCCGTGCTCAATCTCGCTTTATGTCTCCAGTGGACCATTTCAGGCCACAGTATAAGTACAAAAGGGTTCAGTTTCCAAAAGAACATCAGTTTTTTTCCAGTAGATCATGCCTAAATGGGTTCTCAGTGTCAGCAGAGTCTAACCAGCGACCGGCTTGGCTTGTTCCATCCATTCATCTGGAGCTAATGAGCCCATGAATGGTGACGGATCAGTTGTTGTTTAGCAACAATGCTGACCTTGGCCAGTTTGTGGTCTACGGAAACCTGTCTTTATTGCTGTCTGGCTCTTTTCCTCATTCTGTTTCTGTTCTTTGATCGTATCTTGTAGGACATGTCACCTGTGCCAAGGTGATGGGTGTCACACAAAGCTTTCTAGGTTGGATATCTGCTTCATTGATTTGGCTTTGTGTGGTGGTTTTTAAGAGGATTTAAACTCTAAATTAATTGGAATCCGGTGGTTTTATTGTGCTCTGGAACATTAGCTGGCAAAATGAATGTCGTTGACTTAAGGACAGTGTTGAAATGGAGTGTTTTGTGTCTGGAATGTGGAAAAATCTAATGGCTTTTACTTAAATTTAATGCATAAATGCTTTCAATAAACTTGGATTAACAAAAGTGTGATTTGCATGCTATATAAAAACTTTTTTTTTTTGACTGTTAGTGGGATTTTGTAAGATTGACTTAACTAAAAAAAAAAAAAAATGCTATTGTTTATTCATCTACAAACTGCACCCAATCTGTGTGATTTTCTTTTTTCCATAGAACACAAAAGGAAATGTGTTGGAGAATATTCACGCTGCTGTTTTCCATATAGGGACGGCATTCAGAAAATGACAGAAAAGCTAAATAAAAGTATCATAAAAGTTTTTATTATTGTTTATAAAAGTTTTTGTGTCAGGAAAAAGCTGAAAATGTGTGATGAATTTATAATTTTTATTTATTAACTTGACAAATACATTTTGGTACACAACATTTTAATAAAAAGTAATAAATAATGACAAAACTAAGAATTAAGTAATTAATTGGAAAAGGCTGAAACGTTGTTCTTTGCTAAATATCTCATTTCAGGGTTTCTGTGGGAAAATATTAATTTGCCCTGCAAACAAAAGTTAACTAAACAAAAATAATAATAAAAAAAGACATTTTTGTTCTCCTATATTTTGTGTTTTCTTTTGTTTTCTGTTTTGTTTTGATCTTATTTTTATTTTATTTAGCATTATTTTTGCTAAATATTTAATTTCAAATTTTACACATTTTTTCATTTTTAAAATGGTTCTCAAAAGTGTTATTTCACCCCTGCCAAAAAAAAAAAAATCAGGTTGACCAGAGTCAAATTTTTTAAATCTTATTTTTATTCTACTTGTCGTGTTGTTGTTTTTTTTGCTAAATATCTAATTTCAGGGTTTCTGGGGGAATCTTAAAATGGTTTTAGTATGTATTCACCATACAAACCACATTTATGTTGACTAAACAAAATAATATTAACATCCTATGTTTTTTTTTCTGTTTTATTTTGGTTTTATTTAATATTTATAGAAATACAACCTTTTAGAGGTGAACAAAGACATTATTTGTTGTGTGTTTTATTTGCATGGTTTCTGTGTCTTAAAATGTTCTTCAAAAGTATTCATTTGCCTTTTCACAAATCTTAAAGTCCTAAATTCATAAAGCAATGCCATTAAATCTTGCAAAAAAGTTCAAAACTATTTTCAAACTTTGAAGCATTGCTAATACAAGGCATTTACTTTCAGAGACCATGTTGACACATTGTGTTCCATTAAATTAATTTCCAAAATTTTCTGTACTTCATCTCAAGAAGGTCTTCGAAAGTCTTAAATTTATCTTCATAAAACCTGCAGAAACCCTGTAGTTTCTATTTTCTATTTCAACTTAAGTTCGTCTAACTTCTTGCAATAAATTTTGGCGCACCAAATTTAAATAAAAAATGAATTAATAATGACAAAACTGTAATTTTGTGGTGAAATATTTCTTTAAAGAATTAATAAATTCAGAATTTCAATATCAGGTGAATAAATGATGACAGAAATGATGACTGAACTATTCCTTTAAAGGGAACCCAGGCTTTTTAAGACTTGTATGGCTTAATAAAGTGTAAATTAGGTCTCTCACTGAAATATGTAGTAGAAAACTCATGAAACATTTACGTTATTTTAAAAAATCCATATTGTTTTATACATATTATGGACTATGTGGGGCGCTATTATTTCGACAACGCTCCTAGCACTACGTGTTGCTATTTTTATTGCAACACAACACAACATAGACTTTCCCACAAGCAGTCTAAACACCCCCGGATATCGAGTGAAATAAACACTGAGAAACTTCTTCAGTGGCTGTGGCGTCTTGACAAGCATCGGCATGTTCACATCCTGCCAGGATGGCATCTAGCGTTTCTTGTCTCTGCCATTTATAAGCTCTTTTAGTAGCTGTGGCTGACTAAAAGCCTTAAAGGCATCAGGGCTAAAGTGGAGAGAACAAAGACACTGGTCTTTAGGACGTTTTATACGCCCACAGGAGTCTTCTCATTCTTTTCTTCTCTTGTTATTGCTAGGAAAGCAATGAAAGTGACAGAAAATTACAACGAAAATCCGCACAACGTGGCATCATATCAGTATTTTAATTTCTTTTAAATAACGTAAATCTTCAATCACACATTTTAGTTAGAGACATTAATTAGACAACACAAGTCTCAAAACCCTAGATTCCCGTTAAAGAATAAATAACTACATTTCACAAATACCAATGTACACATTCTTCGACAGATGTTTAGCACTTATGTTTGAATCTTTGTTCGCTCTGACTAAATCACATCTGATTTTTCTAATGTTTGTTTCCTGCAGAACTTGAATCAGAATCCGCGCACCTTATTACCCAAGTTCTTCGGGCTGTACTGCGTACAGTCAGGTGGGAAGAACATTCGGATTGTGGTCATGAACAACATTTTGCCCAGAGTGGTGCGCATGCACCTCAAATACGACCTGAAGGGATCCACCTACAAGCGACGGGCCTCTAAAAAAGAGCGGGAAAAGGCGAAGCCCACTTTCAAGGACCTCGATTTCATGCAGGACATACCTGAGGGTATCATGCTAGATATAGACACATACAACGCCTTGGTCAAGACGTTACAGAGAGACTGTTTGGTAAGTTCTCTACGGTGTTTATAGAGTAGACAGGCCAATCAGAGCGAATATTGATTATGTTTTTGGTGTTTAGGTTTTGGAAAGCTTTAAGATTATGGATTACAGTTTGCTGCTGGGAGTTCACAACATCGATCAGGCGGAGAAAGAGCAGCAGATGGAGGGATCTCAGGGCAACAGTGATGAAAAGAGGCCGCTGGCACAGAAAGCGCTCTACTCCACGGCTTTGGAGTCTATACAGGGAGCGTCGGCCTGTGGAGAGGACTTTGACACCGAGGACACGTGAGTGGCCGAATTTAGTCCATGTTTAAACAGATATGTGACACATTTTCAGATGCATCAAAAGATTCTACCCCCTTACACATACTGTACAGTCTTTATTGGTTAATTACCGTTAAGGGATCATGTGTACAAATTCAGAATGTAAGACGTCTTCTCTGGATCAGTCATAACTTTCTGACGCAGATGACACATTTAATCCGCGCCGTTTACGAAAGTCAAAGAAATGTTTAAAGTTCTCTAAAAGCCTGATGTCTCTGGGCTTTTTACTTTTAACAAAAATAATAACACCCACAAAACATCAGGAGGTGCAGCCATTTAGAGGTCATTTCAGGTTAATGATGTCACAGAATTTACCGGTATTTTGAAGCTGAAATGTGCATGGTGCTTTACTGGTAAAAAGACTGAACGTCGCACAGCACATTTTTGTATTTAGTGGTAAAGTCGTTCTGGTAATTCTACAGAAATTTACTGGTATTACTTTGTGAAAGGGGCTTATGGTAAAGTAACAGGAAGGCAATGAAAAAATTTTAGCCCATATGATGAAGCTTAAAGTATAAAATTTATACTTTATCAAATTTAAAATATATATTTTTTGAAGTGAATAAAAAAAAGTTACTTTTTTGTTTTATGTTTTTATTCAGTTACCCCTTTTTTATTTCTATTTAGACTTTATCAGTCATTTTTTTTTCTCTGAGTGTTATTATTATTATTTGTTGTTTTGTTATTTAACTTTGGGAAGTGCTTTTTAGCTAACTTTGGGGGAAAAAACTTTTCAGCATTTTTATTTTGCCTAAATAAATTACTTTTTTTTTTCCTTCAAAAAAAAAACAACAACAACAATGTGTGTTTGTTATCTTTAGAAAATCTGGATTACATAAAGTGTCCTGTTAGACATGGTGTTTCTAATTCAACTAATTCATGTTGACTAAACAACAAAAGAATATTTTTAAAGGTGAACAGAGACTATTTAGTTTTCTTTTGTGTTTCTTTTTCTGTTTCTGTTTTGATCTTGTTTTAATTTTAGTTTGTTTGGTTTTATATAATATTTATATGAACCGATTTTTATAAGTGAACAAAGACATTTATTGTTTGTTTTTGTGTTTTCTTTGTTTTTATTTCCCTTCTTAAAGGAGTTTTTTTTTTTTTTTTAAGATTTAGCCAACATTGGGAAACACTTTTCAGCCCTATTAAAACGTTATTCCCAAAGGTGCAGCTAGAAGCTTCCTTTCAGTGTTTAGCAAGGTTTAGACTTCTTTTTTTTAGTTCTTTCATAGTTATTTATTTTTCCATGTTTGTTTTTGCCTGTCAGGATGGGTGGTATCCCTGCAGTCAATGGAAAAGGAGAGCGTCTGTTACTCTACATTGGAATAATCGACATCCTACAGTCTTACAGGTGCTTGTGTCAACCTCTCCGACTCGTGTCACTTACCATTTACATCATGAAGTGTGTGATTCATTGCTGCCAGTATGATTTAGAAGCACCATGAAATAACATTTTTCGCTTTCTGTTTAGGTTAATAAAGAAATTGGAGCACACGTGGAAGGCTCTAGTCCACGATGGGGTAAGAAATACATTGCAATTCTTTGACTATCATCTAAAATAGACCTTTTGAAATTCATCAACACCACTGTCACTTGCAAGACACTCCATTTCATCACTTTGGATCAAAAGCTTTGGCCAAGTTAACATCCAGCTGTGTTTTCAGACTCAGTGGTCTTCGACTTTCCTCATACTTCCCTCATTTTCATATTAATAAAGCATGATCTGCTGCGCTACATTAGCATGAATGGGGTTTAGTGAGAATTACGGGGTTTTGGAGGAAATGCTTGTGATATATGCACTCATTTGGGGCCGTTTTCTCAGAGGATGTGCTAATTGTGCTATTGCTGGATATGCATATACCACACACACATTTTTCCCTCGGCTCAGCTGTGAATAAAGGAGATTTCTCCAACCCTGCCTGTGACGCACCAGTCTACGCCATACTGCGAATGGCGCACGCTTCATTTGCATGCTAATTAGGTTATTTATAGACCAAGAGCTGGTGTATCTTGGTCGCGTCAGCTAGAGGTGACAGAAATATATTACCTAAAGGTTGACTGGTTGACTCCAGGAATAATGGAATGAAAAATGTGTGAATATGGCCTCTCCAGTTAAGCGTATGTTGACAGTATAATGCAAGTCAGAATGTGCTGTAACTTTTCAGATTGAGTTGGTTCACTTTTTCTGTCTCTCTTTCATTCTTCAGGACACAGTGTCTGTTCACAGACCGTCTTTCTATGCGGACAGGTTCTTCAGGTTCATGAGCACTACTGTATTCAGAAAGACTTCCTGTGAGTGAACTGCTTCTGATTTTAACTTACATTGCTCATTTTCATAGATTAGATAATAGCAAAGGTAATTCAAATTTAAAAAAAAGAAGAAATAAGCATGTACAAGTAAATATCTGGTACTGATCAGTTTTAAAAACAGGTATCGGTCAATAACCGATAATGTGCCGATATATTGCTTCTGAGTTTAACTTGCATTTTCAATTTCATAGATTAATTTAATGTTCTGCATCAAAAATATTGATAAAGTAATAGCGATGCACTGATACAGAAGTTCTGGCTGATACCGATAAATATAATTTTTTTTATAACTTATAAATGACCTTTGATAAAATTCTACAGTATTTGGCCCAAATAAATAAAAAAAACACTGCACACTAAAATTAAGGATTTTAGATGCTACAAATAAATTTTTACAATTAAATGTCTAGTATTGATCAGTTTTTAAACTTGATAAACTGATAAAGTGCCGATGTATTGCTTTTGAGTTGAACTTCAGATTCATAGATTAATTTCATTTTCTGCATGAAAATTATTGATAAAGTAATAGCGATGCACCGGTATTGAAGTTCTGGCTGATACCGATAAATATTTTCTTTTAATAACCGATAACTGATAAATGGCTATTTATACAATTCTACAGTATTTGGTTCAAATAAATAAAAACATTTAACACTAAAAACTAATATGAATTATTTTAAATGCTACAAATGAATTTACAAGTAAATATCTGGTATTGATCAGTTTTAAAAATCGGTAGTATCTGCCGATAACCAATAAAGTGCTGACATTTTGTTTCTGAGTTTAACTCATGTTATGCATAAAAAAATATTGATAAAGTAATAGCAATGCACAGATATTGAAGTTCTGGCAGATACTGATAAATATTTCTTTGAGTAACCGATAACTGATAAATGGCTCTTGATAAAATTCAGATTTTAAAATAATGATTTTAAATGCTACAAATGAATTTTTGCATCACAGGATTTTAATATACACAGGGAAAATGGATATTCATCAGTTAATATTCAATGGAGAGGCATACTGTACAACTCACTAAAGGTGACATTTAACAGTGTTATTAAAATATAATATAAAATACTAAAATTGATAAACCTGAAAAAAAGAAAACTAAAGCTTTTTCAGAAAAAAACCCAACAAACTAGAAATATTCAAATAAATAAAAAACAAAAGCACAACAAAATGAACAAAATATAAAAAATTTGAAAAATATTAAAATATACAAAATCTAAATTAAAATATGAACAAATATTATAATAGTAAAGGTAATCCCCCCCCCCCCCCCCAAAAAAAGGAAATGAGCGCGTACAAGTAAATATTTGGTACTGATCAATTTTAAAAATCTTTAGTATCTGCCGATAACCGATAAAGTGCTGATATATTGCTTCTGAGTTGAACTTACATTGCTCAATTTCATAGATTAATTTCATGTTAAATATTGATAAAGTATTGATGAAGTAATAGCAATGTACCAGTATTGAAGTTCTGGCTCATACCAATAAATGTTTATTTTAATAACCAATAACAGATAAATGGCTCTTGATAAAATTCAACAGTATTTGTTCCAAATAAATTAATAAATAAAACACTAAACATTAAAATGAATGATTTAAAATGCCACACAATAATTTAGGATAATATATTCTACATTATTTGGTCTAAATAAATAAAAAAAATAAAAGACAAAATCTTAAAATTAATTATTTTAAATGCTACAAATTATTTTAGATGATAGATATTCATCAATGGATAGTCATACTGTACGATTTGCTAAAGATTATATTTAACAGCGATTAAATTATTATGAAATAATAAAAATCTAAATAAATGTAAAGCTTTATAGAAATAAAAAATAACAAAAGCACAACAAAATGACTAAAATGAACTAAATTTAAAACTGAAAATATAAAAATAAAATCTAATTCAAAATATTAACAAATATTATAATAGTAAAGGTAATCTAAAGAAAAAAAAAGGAAATGAGCATGTACAAGTAGATATCTGGTATTGATCAATTTAAAAAATCTGTAATGTCTGCTGATTATAACCGATAACGATAAATGTCTCTTTATGAAATTCTACAGTATTTCAAATAAATTAATAAATTAAATAAAACACAATGCTTCAACGAATTTTTGGTACTGACCAGTTTTAAAAATCAATAGAGTTAAACATACATTTCTTAAATTCATAGATTAATTTCATGTTCTGCTTGAAAAATTATTGTTAAAATAATAGTAAAGTTCTGGCTGATACTAAAAAATATTTATTTTAATTAACGATAACCGATAAATGGCTCTTGATAAAATTCTACAGTATGTGGTCCAAATAAATTACAGATAAAAAACACTAAAATTAATTATTTAAATGTTACAAATAAATGTAAGAATCACAGCATAATTATTAATTATGAAATACTAAAATTGATACAACTAAAGAACATTAATTAAAGCTATATATAAATATTTGTAAAACTATATATATATTAGGGCTGTCCCCGAATAGTCGAAGATTCGATGCATCGATATGCGGAGCCTGATTCGACCACCGATCTCACAGTCGAATCTTCGCGGGTGAAACGAGCATCATACCATTTTGGCAATATGGGGGTGCTCAATGTCTAATTGCACACAGAACTACTGGTTTTGTACGGTTATATTACGTTATATACAGCCTTTGATCATGATAATGCAGTAAAAACAAAAGTGAAAAGAAAGAAGCGTTCAATAAATATTTTTAATGTGTTTGTGAATAAATCTAACCACCCCTGTGACAGATTTAATTTTCACTTGCCCTGATCCATGATGAGATGCGGACCATCTTGACGGCAGGGATTAGGCGGCGATCACACCGAACGCGTTTTTGCAATTGGAGGCACCTCTTTTGAATGGTTTTCTGTTGGCAGTGAGCGTTCTGCGCTCTGATTATGCGCCCCCCGCGCCTCGCGTTTTTGCAGGAGCGCTCCGAGCGCCTGAAGTTGAAAAAAAAAAAATCAACTCTGAGCGGAAAAACGCCCAACGTCATTCGCGTTCTTTTCCATTGTCCAATCGAATGAATGGAGAGGCGGGCCTTCTGTTGTGATGGCGAAAGTTTACCGTTGCTTCAAAAGTCCGGAGACTGCAAGAAATGGAGGAGAAACCTTTGGTGTCTATCGTGGGTAACCAGGAGCTGTATTATTTAGGGTTTCTGCTAATATGACAGTTTACTTAACAGCAAAAAACTAAGATTTTAGAGCGTTCGCGCTATAATCCTTTGATTTGACTGACAGGACAGCTGTTTCGGTCGTTGCTTAGCAAAAAAGGCAGTGCTGTGCGCCTCGCGTTTTTAGAACTGAAAGACGCGTTCTGTGTTTTTATTTAAACCTAAATAAGTTCGTCTGTCAGTTGGCAGGCAGTTTTGGTCGCTTTATTAAAAGTTGTTGCTGTGTGCAGTGTGTAAAATAAAATAAAAACTGTTTTACCCTCCTGCTGACTATAGTGTCGTGCCCCTCCCAATTCACA
>NC_133367.1:26635178-26850178 GCF_049309525.1 Garra rufa | reverse complement strand
AAAGTTTTATCAAAAACAATGTCTCTGTGTAAAATAAAAATGCATATTATTAAATCTTTAACAAAAAGGCAAGAAAATACGAAAGAAAAAAACGAATTCAAAACTAAAATCAAGATCAAATTTGATTAAAAAAAATTATATATATGTGTGTGTGTGTGTGTGTGTGTGTGTGTGAAAATGCATAATAAAATTACTACATATTTAACAAATTAAAAATGTGAAAAAACCATTCAAAATATTAAGAACAAAAATTGCTTAAACGATGTAGTAAAATAACTAAGAACAAAATACAATTTTCTAAACAAATATGTGAGTGTGTATAAAAATGGCAAAAATGTGAAAAAAAAATGAAAAAAACAAAACAAAAAAAAACTCAAGATACAGTTTTTATTTAGAAAAAAGTGTAAAAATGCATAATAAAATTGCTACATATTCAACAAAAAAAAAAAAAAAAAAAAAAAAAATTATATATATATATATATATATATATATAATCTTTTTTTTTAAATAAAACTTTATTTTATATATTATGTGTGTGTGTGTGTGTGTGTGTGTGTGTGTGTGTGTGTGTGAGAGAGTAAAAATGCATAATAAAATTACTACATACTAGGAAATGTGAAAAAAAAATTCAAATTAAGAACAAAAATTGCTTAAAAAAACGATGTAGTAAAGTAACTAAGATCAAAATATAATTTTATAAAAATATATGAGTGTGTGAATAAAGTTAAAAATGCAGAATGAAATTATTAAATCTTTAACCAAAATTCAAGAAAATGACAAAAAAAAGGTATTCAATAAATTGTAGTAAAATAACTAAAATAAAATTAAAAATAAAATGTAAAAAAATTATACAAAATAATATGACAAAAATGCACAATAAAATTACTACATCTTTAACAAAGGTTTAAGAAAATATAAATAAAAAACTGAATACAAAATATTAAGAACAAAAATTTATTAAAAAACAATATCCCAAGTATACTACAATAACACTGGAAAAAGTTTAGCTTGTATTTTTAGTGTAATTTTCCCCTTTTAAAACTACTTTTGGAGTCAAACACAATTACACAATATTTCTAAGACAGGAAACTGGAAGTCACACAATCAGGCGACACATAAAATTAGCAAAATGACTCCATTATTACTTTACTAGCTGTTAACATGAACGCAAACTTGCTTGTTAACATTAAATATTTAAAAATATATATTTTTTTAATTAGATCAGTGTTCCTGGATCCAGCATAAAACGTGCCAAAACGGTTGTGCAGATCACTCCGCTGTGGCTACTCCTGATAAAAAAAAAAAAAAAAAAAGGAAGCAAGCTGAAAGAGAGAGAGAGATCAGTGTTCCTGGATCTTATAGTGCCAAGAAAAATTTATTTAAAGTCTAATTAAAACATACCAATTTCTACTACAATTGAAACAACCTTTCTAGTCTGCTGATGTAATGAAGGAAGCAAGCCCACATCCACGTTTATCAAACTACTACTTTCCCACCTGATCAACGCTCACAACAAATCTTTTACTAACTGCATTTCTGATATTCCTCACTCTGGTCTTCCTCTCTTTCTTCCTCTGTTGCCACCCTTTCTGGCGCCCTCTGCTGTCTGGCTTGTGTAAACGCAGCCTCCAGAAGACAAAAGCTGGGTATATTCTCCTCTGCACTTCGGCTCAGGGCCTAAAACCCTGCCAGAGGACGAAGGGGAGAGTGAAACAGTAAGTGCGCGCTGTGCTGTAGTCGCCTTGGGTTTGCAATTATTGACATTGACAGTCCATTGTTTATTTATTGCATATTACTTGCATTAAAATGTTATTTGAATGTGTCCCAACAGTAATCAGACCTCAGGAAAGAGGGGCAGCTACAAGGTTTGGACTCTTAGGACATCCTCATCACGTCCGGATGCTCTACTGGTCGGATTTTTTCAGATCTTAAAGGGATAGTTCAGCCAAAAATGATAATTACCCCATGATTAACTGGTGTCAAGCCATCCTAGGCGTATATGACTTACTTCTTTCAGACGAATGCAGTTGGAGTTATATTAAAAGATGCTCTGGCCCTTCCAAGCTTTCTAATGGCAGTGAATGGGTGTTGAGATTTTAAAGACCAAAAAAGTGCATAAATCCATCATAAAAAGTACTCCACACAGCTCCAGAAGGTTAATAAAGGCCTTCTAAAGCAAATTGATGCCTTTGTATAAAAAGAAATGTCCATATTTAAAATTGTATAAAACAACGTCCAGCTTTCGCTAACTGTCGTACGCACATTTACATTGTTTTGATTACAGAAAAGGAAAACCAGTCTCCTCTTGGATTATATCGAAATTTTCCATAGTTTTTCTTGACAAATCCTCATTTTGTACTTCTGATTCGTGATTGCCAGTTTCTTTTGCGTTTGTAACTTTTTACCTAAAGCTTACACTACAGCTACGTCAACCGCTGGAACACTCGAAAACTAGAGATTATGGTTTATAAAGTTTTAAATATGGATATGTTTCTTACACAAACACAGATTCACTTCAGAAGGCCTTTTTTGAAGGCTGCAGCCATGTGGAGCACGTTTTATGATGGATGGATGCACTTTTTTGGTCTTCAAAATCTCAACACCCATTCACTGCCATTATAAAGCTCGAAAGAGGCAGGACATTTTTGAATATAACTCCGACTGTATTTATCTGAAAGACGAAAGTCATACACCTAAGATGGCTTGAAGGTGAGTAAATAAGGTAATTTTCTTTTTTGGCTTAACTGTACCTTTAAATATCATTTTCATCGTCCTTTCACCCATTCCATGAACAACACCAAGCAAGTAGTAATACAAATGTCCACTTATTTATGAGAAATAATGAAAATATTTATGTTTAATTATTTTTTTGATTGTTTTGGTTTTCATTCATGTCTTATTTACAAACTGTGAAAGTGTTTTCTGATTTTTATTTGATTTTATTTTTTAGGGGACTTGTGTATGTGTGTGTGTGTGTGTGTGTGTGTATATATATATATATATATACACACACACACACACACACACATACGGTTTGCTTTATTTTATTGGTTTGTCAGAAAAATTAAGCCAGCAATAGTGTTTAATGTTTCAGATTTATGAAAGTGCAACAAGTGGCTGTTTGATGTCTGAAATTTGGCAGTAACCAAAGTCCCATGTTTTTATTTTTTTTTATTTCAATGTAAAAATTAGGACTGAAGATGGATGTGGGATGTTAAAGGATGACATTTTCCGCATCACCTCATGTTTATATTCCTGTTTTGGCTCATTTACACACTCTGCTATCCAAAAAGTTTGAATTTCGAATTTGTTCCACAGATTTTCCCGCCAAAATCAGTACACACAGTCATGAGGGCCTGGTTATTAAGAGACAAGATGGGACCAAACTTATTATGTGGGAGGCCAAATGTGTAAAAGTTGTAACCCTAATCACAATCATTTAAGTTAAAATGTATTGTAAATCCACATGTATAGAATTTGTGTGCGTGCCTATGCATTGAGCGTGTTTGTGGTTTTGAGTAAGCGAGTGTCTCATTTTACAACAGAAGTGTGCGACACTGATTCTTCTGATGTGCAGTGGCCAGTTGCTATTGATATTGCTGTTGTATCTAAAATAAAACGACTACTGCAGCAATACATTTGTAAAGAGTAGCACACACATGTTTTGGTTGCCTTAATTATTCTTTGCTAACCTAAATCCTATTGTAGTTATAAACTCTTCACTGATTCAGTCTTTCTTTTTGGTTCACCAATGATAGTGTCTTAGAGAAATTTGTACATAGGTCTTTAAATACATATAAAAATCTATTTTAAATGTTGGTTTTCTTTTGTATTTTATTTGGCACAAGTGGCTTGCAAAAGGTGTCCAGTAGGTCCACACGAACCCACCCATTCTTCCAGCGTCGAGGACGTTTTCGGGTGTGCTGAGTCTAGGATGTTTTATTTGTATCATATGTGTACACTTTACGGTTTACGGATTGTAAAGTCTACTCTATACGGTCAAAGACATACAACTGTATCAATCGCTTACTCTTCCAACAGTTGAGCTGTGTTTGTGTGTGTGTGTATGTGAGTGTGTGTGTGATCAAAAAAAGCTGTGTGCCCCCCTAAATAGCAAAAGAGCATGATGAAATGTGTCTATTTACATTGATGTACAGCATAGACATTTATCTCCACGGAAAGACCACAACCAATGGACCGATGTGTGTACATTTGTTCAGACCCTTAATAAATACAACTCTTGAACTTGACTCATGATTTTTATTATTATTATTATTTGTTCTTGTGAGATATGAATAAAAATAAATATATCCACCCTATTACTTACAGTTCATTAGCTACAATAACGGGAAGAATAACGTGCAGTAAATGGTAAAACTGTTTGCAGTACAAACCAATGTGTTCATAATTAAGATAATACGTTAAAATAATATGGTAGCAAAACAAGCTATTTTGTACAAATAAACATAGCTGGACGCGATGAGACTGGAAGCCTCACACATTAAATATACAAACAGTGCTATGTTAATGTACTTGGAGATTTGAAAACTGCTGCTTTTGAATGTTAGCAATAGCATGACATATCCAGCTTCATATCTATGGGTTTTCATAGACGGTAGGTTTGTTCGATAGCTCATGCAGTATGGAGATGTACTTGAGAGGAGAAGAGCAAATCCTGTGTAACTACGGTTTGACAAAAGAAGAGAATGAGCCTGTTTCCAAAAAAAGTGGAGTGTTCCTTTAAGTTTTAGCAACAGACACCAGATATTTAAACTCTGAATCGTCGCAATACGTACTAGGGGTGGGAGAAAAAAATTTGCTCCACCTAACTATCACAATTAGTTTTGAAATGATTTAAAAATCGATTGGTTTACCTCAGAATCGATATATATTCAATTATTATATGCAAGACCCAGTGAGAAGTGTTTGAATTCACCGCACAATGAAAACGGTTGCTGCAAGATCTAGTGAGAATCATTCAAATTCTGCCCAGAATTCTCTGTTATAGACGTTTTTCCTGAACACGGAAGTAAGTCCGACTCTTAACTGAAAGAATGCTTTGCATTTCCGGTCTGCATTGTTTCTAGTCAAATTAGGGTATATTCCGAGCTAATAAACTAATGTTAAACCTATTAAAATGTTTTTAAAAAGCACATGGCTCTATAGCGACATCACTTGGCAATGTCGCAATGACCGTCATTTGTCAGTGCCTCACTTTAATGAGTGTGTAGATGACACGAAGCAGCGGACGTTAGCTACATTAAAAACAGATGGACGCTATTTGAATGGGTTCCTATGGAAACCGGAACAGAAAAGCATTCTATCTGACGTTAGAATTCGTAATGGCGGCGCTCATCGTTTACTCAGGAAAAAGGTCTATAAACAGTGCTGACTTATGTCAGAAAACAACACGTATTAATGCTAACTATAACCATGGTGTTTTGGTAGAAATAATAATACATTACTCATTTCAGGGTTTGTACAAACTTTGAGAGAGAAATTCAAGCACCTTTTTAATGACTTTCCAGCATTGAACATACTATTTCCAGCACTTTAAAGCTCTAAAATGATCCAATTTAAATGTTTTTTTTTTCATGGGATGACCAAACTATACTTTGCGGTAAACAAAGTAAAATTTGTTTTGCTGGGAAAACATGACTAAAACGGTTTGTAAAGTAACACAGCACTTTATTTAACAAAGTATTTTTTTACTCATTTTGTTGAACATTTGAATCAGTAAACTAGCGTGTTAAAAGCAACAACAACAACAACAACAACAACAAAAAAAAAACGCAATACATATCATATTGGCACCCAAGTATCATGATAGTATTGAATCGGGAGGTATCGTGTACCTGAAGCAACGTAATAAAAACCAGCAATACGTACCTATATCAAGATAATAGAAAACGTGCCAGGGTTCACGTCTTGAACCTGTGTTTTAGCGCCACTCAGTGGACGTTTATTTTTGAAACCTAAGCGAAACCTGCAGTAAGGCATGTAAAAACGTTGAATGAGCGCATCCTCCATCACGTTAAGTCATTTAAAAAATAATTAGATAACCAGCTTGTTAGAAGAGAGCTACGTGCATGAACTGTGTTCCAATTGATATGATCCCTACAGTGTTCACTGCTTCCTACTCCCAGAGCAGGGGAAATCCATTTAAGTTTACTTCACTTAGAAACATTCATTCATAAATTTGCGCTGTGCCGATGCCTGCAGTGTCTTTACACACGGACAAAACTTACTAGAGAAGTGTGACATCATATACCTTCGTAAATAGTTTAGAACCGAAATCAATATCCGGTGATGTCCGCTTTTCAGGGCACTTTCGAATACAACAGAAACAAATGACACAGTCCTTAAGGGGGCGTTATGCACCACTCTATCTCTCTTGATTTCTCCACGTAGGTATGAGATACACACGAAATATGCAGAGCAGGATCGCGCAGCCTGTCTGTGTGTGAGACAATCTCGTGGAGAAATCAAGACAAATGAACAACTGCACACATCAGATTTAAAACATATTTTTCTGATAGAGTGGGGGATAACGCCCCCTTAAAGACTGTGTAATTTGTTTCTGTTAAACAAAAGTTAAATGTGTTCAGAAAGGTAGTTTTGGTGACAATGACATAAATTATAAACAAACTATAAAATATGTATTAGATTTTTAACAAATTTAATTTGTACCAAGGGGGCTCTTAGTAGTCAACATTTGAAGTGGATTCTAAGACAAGAACAGGTAATGTTTTGGTTTTAGGACAACTTTAATGAAAGGTCTTAATCCACTTCAAATGTTGTTGACTATTATGCCCTTCATAAATCCCTTCAAAAATACATTCACATACATCACGTGTTTTCTACGACAGGTGAGAACATACACTTTTGAATAAAAAATAAGAAACATAATATATAATCTTCCAAAAATCACTATTACAGTAAATAGGAAACTACAGAACGTTTTAATCTACAAATCTAATCTACATTTGAGGAGTTCATTTGCAAAACCAGATTTAGAAAAAAAAAAATTAATGTTCTGCAATTCTGCATTCCAAGTAATATCAATCAAACTGCAGTTAGGTCGTTTTGATTAAATAATATTAACCAAAAAAAATAAAGCTAACTAACACAAAACACAAAAACATGATAACACAATTAAAAATATATGATTTATGAAAACTAATAATGGAGTTATCCGTTTTTTCCAAATGAACTCTTAATTTGTATTTAGCACTATTTAGTACTACTATAAGATTGGAAAGGTATGTTTATGACCCTGAAATACATTTTGAAATATATTTTGCTATATGAAGGATTAAATTGCCTTACTGTTTATAACATACAGTTCCCTCCACTAATATTGGCAGCATTGGTAAATAAGAGCAAAGTCCCTTTAAGGCAAGTCGTGTCACTCGGCGGCCATCTTTGAAACGCTACTCGGGCAGGCAGTGCAGCTCCTATCTCTTTGAATGGGGAAACATCAAATTCTCCAACTGTTCACCAAGCTTACGATTAAATTTCATATTTTGAATCTCTAAAGAAATTCCAACAAGAACTGTCTCATAAATATGGTTCCTTGTGCTCCAATAGTGATAAAAAAAAAAACGCTTATTTTTCCGGCTAAATGAGCCAGTGCGAATTCGCAGTACTGAGCGCAGGTCTTACAGCGCCGATTGTTTCTATAGTAACCGGGACTTCTAACGGCAGCTGCAGTGACGCGCTGACTTTACTAATCAACGATTGGCTCTTTCACTAAGAAGGCGGAGCTTCGTGGCCATAATGAGCGTTGCATTTTTCCCCATTCAAAACTAAACGAGTGACATGTCTTGGGTATTCTATAGTCTTTGATAAGAGCAAAGGTGACTGTCAAAATAAATCTGCATTGTTTATTCTTTAGATCCTTCATTTGAAAAATTCACAAAATTCTAACCTTTCCTTTAAGTAAAACGATGGAAACTGAGAGGAAAATTACGAAATAAATGTTTTTGTTTTTTTAGTTCACGTTGGCCACAATTATTGGCACCCCTAAAAATTTGACTAGGTAAAATATCTCTGAAGTATATTCCCATTTATATTACAATTTTTTTTAGCACACCAGGGTGGCTAGGAGTATAAAATTGTCCAGCCATGACTTTCTGTTCCACAGGATTATAAATATGAGGAACACAAAGGCCAAATTCCCTTAAAGGAACACTCCACTTTTTTTGGAAATAGGCTCATTCTCCAACTCCCCCCCCCCCCCCCCCCGAGTTAATAAGTAGATTTTTACCGTTTTGAAATCCATTCAGCCGTTCTCCTGTTCTGGCGATATCACTTTTAGCATAGCTTAGCATAGATCATTGAATCCTATTAGACCAATAGCATCACGTTCAAAAATGACCAACGAGTTTCCATATTTGTTGTATTTAAAACTTGACTCTTCTGCAGTTATATCGTGTACTAAGACCGGTGGAAATACAAAGCTGCGAGTTTCTAGGCTGATAAGATTAGGAACTACACTCCCATTCCGGCGTAATAGTCAAGGAAGTTTGCTCCCGTAATATGGCCGAATTTCGATTCGACAATATACATGAATATAGATTTAATACAAATCCTACATTTATAAAAAAAATAATCAGTAAATCTTATGTTTAATGTAATCAGATTACATAAGACTACAAGTGGTTAATTAATAAAAGGAAGTTAAGGTTAGGGTTAGGCTGCCAGGTGCTAGAATCTGCACGTCTGGGTAGGGCTGGGCGATAAAACGATAACGATATATATCGCGATAGACAAGAGATCGATATCAATAAAAAATGTGTTCGATAAAACGTTCGATATTTTGTATTCTTCGTCGGCCCGCCCAGCCCCCCTTTAATGTCCAGTTCATAGCGCCAGATCACAATAGAAGTTAAGGTTATCTTTCCTACAGAACGGGTCCATGTTGTTGTATTAAACAATAGCCTTATGTTATTAATCTTATTTACACGACGGCATTTGATTTCTGTCTCTACGTGATCGCGCGTTTACAATGTCTCCTCACAGACGGGATCGTGGACTCCATTCATAAAAACGGACTTTAAATTACTATAGGGCGGAATTCGTCGATTTTTGGACCAATAAATCAAAAGTTGGTCTGTTAATTAATTCAGATCGCGATATGGACTAGTGTCTGTGAAAACTGAAATGCAAAAAGACCGTTTCAATAAGAATCCTGCATGTTCCGTTTGCCTCTATGTATGAATGGAGGACACGCGTTTTATCTTCACTACACGCATACTGCACACGTGACGCTCCCGCTAATTTTTGGCCTTTGCATCTCACATGAACAGACAAACTCCAATAAATACATCTCCAAAGCTGCTGTGAGTGTCACTTTTTGTCAATTTTACCGTTTCATTAGTGAAACTAGCATCATTCATACTGTATTACACACTGAAACTTCACGGCAACCTGTCAAAATAAAAGTACGGTTTAACATGTAACAGAACAATATTAGTCTTGTATATGTTCACATTTAAATAATTTACATAAAACAATATATATGATAAAAAATTAAAATAAAGAGTCACCACTTAATTGTTGAAAAATATACTATTATTATTAAACCTTTTTTTAACTGAATATAATTTTTCTTCTATGTATTAATTTTAACAGTAAAGCTCCATTTATTTCTATTTTTAAAAATAAATCAGTGATTTTGCTTTCATTTGATTATCAGAAAAATTAAAACAAGAATTTCTGGAAAAAATAAAAAAACATTGTAAGGCCCTATTGTTCAAAATGTTGAAAGTTTTGGACTTATTTTTTCACTTAAATAAATATTTTTGTTATTATTTTTGTTATTACACTAGTATAGGCTAAAGTACCGGGAAAGAAGTAATGTTGGCTACTGGCAACCAGCAATCTGTGTAGAAATAAATATTATCAGCCAAGTATTTTGCAACAACCTCTGACCTGTGGTCAAGCCGTACTTCTGGGCCATACATTAGCTTGACCATTCACTTCATCGACAATGAATGGGGTTTGAATTGAGCATTAAGAGATAATTAAGTGTATATTGTGACTTTAGACTTATGTTTACATTTGAATTATTTGAGTTTTCCATGGTTGTTGACATTTCTGTCTTAATAACTGAGGGGATTATGATCAGAGGCAGGTTAAGTTTAAAATAAAAATGCTTGAGTGTAATATATTTTTCTCCTGGTCCTTATTTTAAATGGGTCATAAAAATATCAATAATTATCGATATCGACCGATATAAAACACTGATATCGTGATACAGTTTTCAGCCATATCGCCCAGCCCTACGTCTGGGTGATGTCTTGTCAAATGGCTCCGCAGATTTGTAGTATTACCAAAGTCCCTTTAATTTTATAGTCTTTGGTATTACTACAGCATTTCACCTCAGAGTTACAAATCAGGCATATAGCTGTGTTCTTGTCCACTGTATCTTTATCTTGCTTGGGAAATGTGAAATGCTTCCATACCTCTAACTTTTTATGTGAAGGTGTGGTTGATATCAGGAACGCACCTGAATCCGCCATTTTAAGCAATGAATGAATAACGGACTCTCAGTTGTAACATAGCTCAAGGTAAATAAATGGATGACACCTAGTGGATTAGACTAGTAATAAGATTAACGTCAACCTTATGTTTAATGCCTGTGTAAATAAATATAGAAAAATTCGATATATCGAAAAATCATTTTTTTTGCCCAGCCCTATTACTTAAAATTAAAAAGTGTTTATATACAGGTTTTAATTAATTTCCTTTTATTAATTAACTTGTAATCTTATGTTCACTGTTAATGTTTTATAAATGTAAGATTTGTATTAAATCTACATTCATTCATATTGTCAAATCAAGAATTGAAATTGAGATTCGAAATCGAATCGAAAATCGAAATTGAATATCGAATCAAGAATCGAAATTGAATCCGAACATCTGAATCGATACCCAGCCCTAGTTTTGGACCCAGTCATAACAGTGTTAAATAATCGTGATTCAAATATTGACCAAAATAATCGCGATTATGAATTTTGCCATAATCGAGCAGAGCTACAAACCAGTAATGTTTTTCTAAGGCAAGTTTCTAAAAGATAATTAAACGTCCTATTTGAGGTATGACTTAATCCTGGCTTAACCTGAAGTCCTAAATTATTGCCACCACTACTGCTAATGTTGTTTCCAGTTTCTTACTCACCACAGGACAGGAGCGGTTGGCCTTCTTCAATCATATCCGCGAATCTGTGAGTTGTTGGGCTCCAGTAGACAATCATACTCGGTCGCGGTATCAAACTGTATCGCGGCACATCGCTTTTTGTAACGTTACTCATGGTAGCAGCGGCATCGTTTAATCGCTCGTTTGCAGCGTTGGGTGTCTGGCGTCTTTCTAATGTCATAATGTTCCTTTCAGAAATGCAAGCAAGTGCGAAAAGTTTGGCGTCTCTCTCTGGGATTAATGGCGGATGAGTTCCGAAATTTGGTGAACTCTGACCTCCGTATTTGCATGACCAACAGCAGATCGACACGTCACAGCGTGTAAAATAACATAAATTTAAAACTGCAGCGACACTGCAGGAAAGATATGTCGATTGAGTGTTTTGGCATTTCAAATGTATTATTTGTTGTGTGTTGAATTTAAGCTTTTTAAAAAATATCACGACGTTGCAGCGTCAGTAGACGAGCAGCGAACTCGTAGATTGGCTGTGTTCATCTTGCAATGCATTAAAAAAAAATCGAAAACAGTGCCATCTTGTGGCAAATAATATTCACAGCAGTCATAAAATTGATAATGTATAGACCAATTTATCTGTTTGTAAATATTCGGAATGCTTTCAGTATGGAGAGATAGCCTTTACGGCTACAGAATTACACGGATACAATACAAAATACTTAGATTTAAAAAGATTATAGATATTGATTACCCGGCCAGCTAACAATTTTTGGTTCCCAGAACGTCCTGGGAACATAGTTTTTGGTTCCCAGAGCGTTCCCGGAACGTTCCCAAGAACGTTCCCTATTGGTTAGCCAGGAAAGTTTTCTTTACGTAAATAGAACGTTCCCTTTAGGTTAGGGCAGAGCCATATAAAAAGAGAGTTGCGACACTCCCATAGGCTTCCATAGGAACTGAGGAATGCGGAAGTAAAGCGTGTCATGGAGCGGTCAATAGTTCCAAACAACCAATAGCTCCTCCATTGAAGCCCATTCATTTCAGCGCTTCTCAAGCACAGTCGCAAGTATATTGAAGAAATTACTGCATTTCTTAAAATTTTAACGCATCAGTTGACCTCTCGAAAAACTGGCCAATAGTGGTGTTTTATGAAGCGTGTTATAGTTAATGTTTGTCGTTAAAAAATAAACAGTTAAACTGTAAATGCAGCTGGATAACATGAGAAACACCGTAATAGCGACCATAACCAGATACTAGTTGTCATATTTTTATGTTTTTAGTCTTTCTGCAATCTTTCTCTCTCTGTAGGAGGTTGAATGAGTTTCAGTAAAGACTGCATTCAAGAAACACGATAAAAATGTATGCTGAATGCAATTCGTTGCCTTGTGTTTTTTTAAACATTATTTTCATCTTTTCTATTATGTTAAATGCCAATTTTGCTTGCCTTTTATATTCACTTATGTTGTATATTTGAATATCATAAAACGAGAGTAAATTACTTTTTTTTTTATTTAACATTAAATCGTTAAATCGAAACATACTGTATAAAAAAGAGTGTTTGATCATGTCCAAATACACATGCAGATGTATTTAACCTTAAATCTTACACGAACTGTAATCTAAATACTATATTAGAAAATTTTATCTTTTAAATGGTCAGGATCATTATTGCACATATTAAGTACAAAAAAACCTCCCCAAAATATTTACTAAATAGAACTTAACTATATATATTACAGTTATTTAATTGAATAAAAGTTACACTTAAGGTGTTTTGGTCACATTTGACTGCCAAAGAGTATGAGAACATATTAATTATGTCTCTTTATCACTCCCCTGAATAAAAAGCGATTGTAAAGCGTATTCAGAGAAGTTATCAATACACAATCAATGCACATTATGTGTTAATAATTACTCGAAATTGCTGCAAATATAGTAAAACTGCTGTCTATCCTATTTAACTCCATTCAAACACATTGACAGCGCGGAGCTGTTTGGAACTATTGAGAGCTCCATGAACCACGTGACCGTGCGGCGGCGAGATCAAAGCGTGTCGCAACTCTCTTTTTATATGGCTCTGGGTTAGGGCAGAGCCAGAGCCATATAAAAAGAGAGTTGCGACACTCCCATAGGCTTCCATAGGAACTGAGGAATGCGGAAGTAAAGCGTGTCATGGAGCGGTCAATAGTTCCAAACAACCAATAGGCTGTATGCACGGCGGTGAATGACGTACTTCCGGTGGAATATAAGGATGCTGGATTACTTCCGTTCCGGCGCGATTGTAGAGTGTTGTGTACTATTTTTTCTAATAACTTGTATTGTCTTCTATACTACGGTAACGTTAGTCACAAAAACAGACTCCACTCATATTGTTGATGCTTATTTGCTTTATTATATTAAATAAACATATAAAATGACATCTAAACGTATGAAAGTATCTTTTCAAAGACGGGAGGACAGCCCCTCTAGCCACCACTGCTGTGTGCCGCAGTGTACAGCATCTGCTAAATTTAACACTTTTCTAAGTTTCCACGCGTTTCCTAAAGAATGTGTGATTATAAAACCAACTTTGCCGCCTTGTATCTCCATTACCACTGTTTCAGCTATAATTAGCAGTGATAATGCAGTGCTATTCATCTGTCGTAGAACTGCATTACATTTTTTATTCTTATTATTTTGTACAATAATCATCCATACTAGCTAAGATAACAGCTGTGGTTATCCAAGCTGAACAGTGGTAACGTTAGAAAAGTAAAAACTGAACTGGACTGAACATGTCCAACAGAACTTTGAACGTCACTTTTAAGCTACTCTACTCTCAGTTGGTGTGGAGTCTCTGCTTTCCTCATAGAGCGGTAGCAGTGAGCGTTCACTGAGATCTCATTTGTGGCCCTGATTTTACCTGACACTTTCAGACAAAATTACAAACACGCCTGCTGCTGGACGAATCGTAAAAAAATAATAGCAGTTCAGTTCAGGCGGTTCAGGTTAGCTGAATTTACCTTCATAATTGCACAGATACGAAGACACATAAAACTTGAAACCTTTCTCAAGTTTGCTCTGTGGCGTTGTACTGCACATCAGTGATTGTACATTTGGGCAACTCTTGCAAACACCGAGTAAAATTCGTCGACTCTGCCATAATCGCGTTTTTCTCCGCTTCAAACCTCTCCAACCGGAAACGGAATAGCAGCCTTGCGTCAAACGCGGAAGTACGCGTGCATAGAGCCTATAGCGCCTCCATTGAAGCCCATTCATTTCAGCGCTTCTCAAGCACAGTCGCAAGTATATTGAAGAAATTACTGCATTTCTTTACATTTTAACGCATCAGTTGACCTCTCGAAAAACTGGCCAATAGTGGTGTTTTATGAAGCGTGTTATAGTTAATGTTTATCGTTAAAAAATAAACAGTTAAACTGTAAATGCAGCTGGATTTACAGTGGGCAGAGCCATATAAAAAGAGAGTTGCGACACGCTTTGATCTCGCCGCCGCACGGTCACGTGGTTCATGGAGCTCTCAATAGTTCCAAACAGCTCCGCGCTGTCAATGTGTTTGAATGGAGTTAAATAGGATAGACAGCAGTTTTACTATATTTGCAGCAATTTCGAGTACACATAATGCGTTAACACATATTAACACATAATGTGCATTGATTGTGTATTGATAACTTCTCTGAATACGCTTTACAATCGCATTTTATTCTGGGGAGTGATAAAGAGACATAATTAATATGTTCTCATACTCTTTGGCAGTCAAATGTGACCAAACACCTTAAGTGTAACTTTTATTCAATTAAATAACTGTAATATATATAGTTAAGTTCTATTTAGTAAATATTTTGAGGAGGTTTTTTTTGTACTTAATATGTGCAATAATGATCCTGACCATTTAAAAGATAACATTTTCTAATATAGTATTTAGATTACAGTTAGTGTAATATTTAAGGTTAAATACATCTGCATGTGTATTTGGACATGATCAAACACTTTTTTATATAGGAGCTATTACTTCCGCATTCCTCAGTTCATATGGAAGCCTATGGGAGTGTCGCAACTCTCTTTTTATATGGCTCTGGGTTAGGGGAACGTTCCGAGATATTATCTGTTTTTTTTTTTTTTTTTATGTTCTCCGCATATTACAAGAACTTGTCACCCAGCAATAAGCAGTTATTCAACGAAATTGAGTTAGATAGTGGGATTTTTTTTTAAAGGAAGAATGATTGAACATTACAAAAATATTGAAATGTAAATTCAGATACACAAAATATAAGAGCACTCTTAAACTGTAAAACAGCGCATAGGAGGAGAAAATAAACTAAATAAACTAATATCCACATAGAAAATAAATAAATAAAACAGAAACAACTAAACAATAATTCAAATTTTCGTAGAGGGAAAGTCTGGATCACGTGTTTTGTGGGCGGTTCAAGTGGCGTCTATGGAGCAATGGAATAAAAGATTAAAAAAGGTAAATTTGATTTTTATTTTAAAATTCTGACTTTATTTTCGCAATTCCGTGATTATATCTCACAACTCTAATAAGGAAAAACAACTCAACAAGTCACTGTCTCTTTTCCTCTCGGTTCAGATTTTCTATCCCATACTTCTGTCTTTTATTCCCACAGAATTAGGAAGCCAAAAAAGATTTGGCCCAAAAACGGCCCAAATCCGGCAAACCGGAAGAAAGAACTCGGCTTAGATGCGTTTGCCGGACTCTTGTGAATGAGTCCTATAAAAAGGATAAAAACAGCAAACCTTTAACATTTGTCATACACACTACAATATATTTTACAAACATACGGTTTTTAAGGCTATATTTACAATTAAAAACAGATAGGTTTGTATGTATCTTTTTTTGTTGTGTTTAAATAGTTTGATAATAAATAGAATGTCACACACTATTAAACATTTTCAATACAATTTTTAAAGCTGTACTTGTATTTAAGAAAAAGCTACAAAACAGACAACAGCAAACCTTTAAAATTATTGTCATACTTCAAAATATTTAAAATATCAAAAAAGATTTTTAATTGCATAAAAACACTACAAAAGAGATAAAAATAGCTAATCTTAATTTTAAAGGTTTGCAGTTTTTATCCGTTTTGGAGTGTTTTTTAAATTATTAATATATTTTAAATGTCACACACACAAAAACTACTAAGCAGATAAAAACTGCAAACCTTTAAAATGAATGTCTCTCTCTCACACACAACAAAACATAATACAACGATATTTACCTTAAACAAAATAACTAAAAAAAAACACTACAAAACATAAAAATAGCAAACCTTTAAAATTTGTCACAATACATGAAAAATGTAATAAAATTAAGGCTGTATTGGAATGATCTTGTGTTTTGTGGTGTTATATTTAAAAAAAAGCTGTATTTACCTTACAAAAAACACCACCACAAAAAAAAAACTTAATATTTTAGATTTGCCATTTTGTTTTAGTTTTTTTTCATGAATAAAACTGTTTACCTAAAAAAGGATAAAAACAGCAAATCTTTAAAAGTTGTCTCACACACTACAAAATATTTTAAAACATACAATTTTTAAGGCTGTATTCACATTTTAAAAAAAACTACAAAACAGGTAATTTTATTTTTTAGAAGATTTGCTGTTTTAATCCATTTTGTAGTTTAAATAATTAAATTAAATTTATTCAGTGTCACACAGACACAAATAAAAAATAAACAAAACAGATAAAAACAGTGAACCTTAAATTGCCACACTCAACAAAATATCTAAAATAGCAATAAAATCAAGGCTGTATTTAGGGCTGGGCGATTTGGCCTAAAATCAAAATCTCAATTAATTGAACATTTTAACCCGATTACGATTAATGAACGATTATTTTATTCATTAATAAAATTATATTTAATTATATTTAAATAATATTTATTTTGCCCTCATAGTTCACTGACAAGTTTTGTACAGTAAATATGCTCACATATTACAAGTGAGAGATTTTTGAATGAAGGGTGCACACACTATCAACTATCTATGATTATTTATTGAACATCAGTGTTGAACAACTGAAATTAAAGCACACATTGCTTAAAATGAAAAGTCACATTTTTCTTAAATTAGTGAAAATAAATAACTTGCACTTTTGGAAACAAAATAAATTATAAAATAATAATAAATATTAAAAGTAGAAAATAAGCAGTGTCTCTTCTAAATAAAATTACTCTTGTATATCCTGTAAATACTTTTTACTGTATAAATACTGTTTAAGCTCTCCATCGACATGTCGGCGGAATAACGCAACGGAGCGGGGTCACGTGACTCCACATGCAGTAGTGTTTTTAAAGGGAAAGTAATTGAAATAATTGACCTGGAAAAATTTGATCGATTATAGGTTCTGAATGTCGATTACGATTACTTTTCGATTAATCGCCCAGCCCTAGCTGTATTGTAGTTTTGTAGTGTTATTATTCAGTGTCACACACTACAAAACTTTTAAAATACACATTTTTGAAAGCTGTATTTACCTTATTTATTTTTATGCATTTGTCTATTTTGTAATGTTTTAATGAATTAATGTCACACTACAAAACAAACACCGATAAAACAGAAAACCTTTCAAATAAATGTCATAAATAGTACAAAATATAAATTAAAATGAAGGCTGTATTGTTTTGTAGTTTAATGTCACATACTACAAAACAGAAAAAAAAAATCAAAAATAAAACAAAAACAGCAAACCTTTTTTTATCATCTCCATTTTAAATGAAAGTAACAAAATATGGTAACATTACAATAAGGTGTGTTAACATGAACAATACATTACACTATGTACACTATGTAAACTTACATTGTTAGAAAAGATTTATATTTTTAATAAATGCTGTTCTTTTTATTCAAAGAATCCTAAAAAAAAAAAATTTGGTAGCACAACTGTTGCCAACATTGATGGATCATGTGACACTGAAGACAGGAGTAATGGCTGAAGAAAATTTAGCTTTGAATCACAGGTAAAAAAAAAAAAAAAAAATGTATATTAAAATAAAATTACTTTAAATTACAATAAAACTGCAGTATTAGTTTTTTTTACTGTATTTTTGATCAAATAAATGCTGTTCATAACCATAGAGGGTACTTAAATACCTAAAAGGTCCGAAAATGTTTCAATTTGGGTTTATGGAAACAAAAACACACTAGCAGCACCACTTTATAATCAGGGTTGCCAGGTTTTCAGAAAACCCACCAATTGCTACTCATTTTGAGGGGGATTCCCCATTAAAAATCATGTTCCGAGGGGTAAAATACACAATCCAGGGGCAGATTACATTATTGGGGTTGCTTCAACCTGCAGACATGAAAAACAACCCACGGCAACTGTGGTAAAATATCCCAATTCCGTGGGAAAACCGCAGACTTGGCAACACTGATTATAATGCTGAACATGAGTAAAAAGGACCACACAACACCACTGCATAAGTTCTCAATGTTGAGATTTATTAGCAAACCTTTAACAAAGGCAACTTCTTGGAAAGCATCACAATAAAAATTGGGGAGAAAAAAAAAAAAAAAAAAAAACACTTGGTCTCTAAAATTCGTAAGCAAAACTAAAAATGTACCACTAGGCACAAATACAAATATGTAATGGACAAATAATTTGGAAAGCATAGTGTGGGGGATGGAAGGAATCAGAAGGCAGAGACAACAATTATGCATTCCTGTCAATCCTGACGTCAATCTCTCGTCCGTTGAGCCGGTAGCCGTTCATGGTACGACAGGCTCGCTCGGCGGTCTCGGGACTGTCAAAACGCACCACACCGCAGCCCTTGGACTTGCCGTTCTCCATCTTTATGTCTGCGTACTGCACGATGCCTGTTACAGAGAAAACAAGCCGTATTGATTAATGAAAGAGTGAGAAAAGTCTGAACAGGTAAAAGTATGATGGGAGAGAGTCTTACCACATGTATTGAAAGTGTCCTTCAACATCTTCCAAGTGAAGTCAAAGGGCAGCTGCAAAAATAAACAAATATTTAAATATAAAAATAATGTTATACATATAAATAAATACATACATGAAGGCAAGATCTAATGCTTACATTTCTGACAAAAATCTGGCAACCCTTCCTGGCATTGGCTCCACCAGCTCCTGGCCCTCCTTGTCCAGACCCACTGAAAGGAGTCCCGAAGGTGCCACGATCCATATCAGTCGGTCTGTCAAACTGCCCACCGATGCCACCAGAGCCCATCCGGTCCATGCCGGAACCCATGCGGTCCAGACCTGAAGACTGGAAGCGGTCCATGCCACCGGAGCCCATGCGGTCGAAGTTCGAACCCATTCTGTCAAGGCCCGAGTTCATCCTATCTATGCCCATGGGTGAGGAAAAGTCCATCCCGCCACTCATGCGATCCATGCTGGACGGGCCCAAACGGTCGAAGCCACCAGGGCCCATGCGGTCCACGCTGGAGCTCATGCGGTCGAGGCCTGATCCCAGACGATCCATAGTGGGCCCCCCCAGTCGGTCGAGCCCTGAACCCATTCGGTCGAAGCCGGATCCCAAGCGATCCAGATCAGACATGCGGTCCATGCGATCCATTCCTCCCATGCGGTCCAGTCCTCCCATGCGGTCCATGCCACTGCCGCCACCACCACCGCCGCCAAGCCGGTCCATGCCAGAATTCATGCGATCCATTCCCATTGAGTTCCCTGCTAATCAAATTTGTAAAAAATTTAATTTAGAATTTAACATTATGCAACTACACAAGAAATATATAAAAGCAAAAGTTAACGTTACTAACCCATTCCTCGGTCAAAAGAGTCGCCGAAGTTACTGCGGGACATACCCATGTCATTACGGCCACTGAAATCTCTATCAAAGCCACCGCCGATTCCACGATCCATATCTGCAATTTCAATAAATATATATAAATAGGTTTCAAACCAAACTACTTGAAAATCTTAAAACTATTATAAAAGTAGATGCATTTACCATTCATTCTTCCCATTCCAGAAGGGCCGAAACGATCCATGTTGTTCATACCACTTCCAAAATTATCCATCCCTAAAAAACAACAACATTTGAATTTAATTCATATTAAGGGGAAAAAAAACACGTAAAAATTCTAAAAAAAAAAAAAGTACATAATTTTTTTTCCTGCTTAAAATAAAAGCATTTAAAACAATTTAAAATACTCAAAACTTGATTTCTAGTGCAGATATAAATATTTTTTGTTAATAAAATAAGCAGAAAGTAAAAAACAAAAATAAATTTGCGTTAATTAAAAAAGGGAAAACTGGAAGATAATGTAGCATATTTTTGGCATCATTTAGCATGGCTTAACACTAAAAAGACTATAATTATACTAATAAAATAATAATTATACTATAAAACCCTGATAACTCAATTCATTAGGGATAAAATAAGCAGCCTATAAAGATAATTTGGTTGATAAAATAAGCTTTTTAAATAAAATTAAGAAAATAAAGCCTGGTACATAACTCATAGTGGATAAAATGAACAATTTTTTTTTATTTTTGAATTCATAAAAACAGCAATATGAATTGAATGTTTTTTATTTTGTGGATTAAAAAAGGGGTTATTTTTGAATATAAAAACTTTCATAGCGGATTAAAAATAAGAGGCTAAATTTATAGTGCAGTCATATTAAAAGAATTAAGTAATTCATATAATAAAAAAAAAAAAAAAAAAAAAAAAAAAAAACAGCAATGTGATAAATTGTGTTTTTTTTAAGTGGATAAAAGTAAAACATTTAAAATGGAAAAAAAATACATTAAAAATAACTTTATTCCTAGTGGATAAAATGGCATTTTTAACATTACAAAAAATAAGACCTTGATCATTCATAAGGGATAAAAAGCAGTACTAAAAAAAAAAAAAAAAAAAAAAACCCCAAACACAATTATAATAAAAGTGGGACTTTTTCGTAGTGGATAAAATAAGCTGCAATTTAAAAAATAAAACCTTTAAATTTATAGTGCAGTGAAAAAAAAAAATCATAAAAATGCAATGTGATTAATTAAGTTACCTTGAAGGTTCTAATTTTAAGTGGATAAAACCAGCAATGTATGTATTTAAAAAAAAAAAAAAAAAAGGTAAATAACTATTCCTAGGGGATAAAGTAGCATTTCTTGCATTTTATAACATTAAAAACATAAAACCATCATTAATAAAAAAAAAAAAAAAAAAAAAAAAAAAAACAATTTCATTAAACAAACAAGTACTTAAACCCCTTAAAGATAATTGAGTAGATAAAATAAGCAGCACTTAAAATTAAGAAAATAACACATTGTAGACCATTTGTAATGGATTACGCTATAACCTATAGATAATTCATACTGGATAAAATAAGCAGCAATAATAAAAAAAAAAATAACTTCAACTAAATTTATAGTGCAGTGGTCAAAAAAATAAAATAATTTATAGCACTAAAAAAAATTAATTCACAACTCATAGTACATCTGTCTTCACAAATTCAACATCGTGCTGCACAGTTAGTATGGAGATTAATGAAGTTCGAATAGGGGCCATCCAAACGGACAGATCACCTTTGAACTACAGCATGCAAATCAAACCATAACACCTGCAGGTCACTTCCAGCCGTTTGGACCCAAACAGACTAAAATAAAAGAATGGCTGATGAGATGAAACACATACCTCCCATTCTACCCATGCCACCAAATCCCATTCCATCCATTCCTATGGAAAACATGATTTCATGGAGAGGGGAGCGTAGTGATGATCAGTGAATGCGTATAAGAGCAAACATTGCAAAAACATCTACATGCGACATGCTTTTACCTCCTGGTCCCATGTTTCCCATCCCACCCCGGTTGAGCTGGGTAGCGTCGATGGGTTGACCGCCAGGTCCCAGACCAAGACCAACACCGCTCAGACCACCTGCCGGAGATGGTGAAAACAGATTTAGAGAAGAAACTAACTAACATCAAGATGTTTGACGAACATTAACATGAAAACACTTACGAGGAAGTGCTGGAGGACGATCTGGGGGTGCAAAGTCACCTTTGGGAAGGGATTTCTCATCCTGAAAAGACAATTGTGAGTTTAGTCTTTACATTCTGTGGGAGAAACAAGCTTCTGTGCTAGAACCACATGATCACTTACCAATTTGACATGCATGACCCTGTTGAAGAGGAGCTGTCCGTTGAACATAGCTAACATCCATTAAGGAAAACTTCATGCATTTCACATTTTAAATAGCATTAAACAACCTTATTCCAATTGACGCCACATACTAAAAGCTATTGTGAAGGATACAGACTGCTTGAACGGCCTCAATGGGCATCTCAAACGTGACGGTTCCCATTCCCCTGCTCTTGCCGTCTTTATCCTCCAGGATATCTGAACGCACAACTGCTCCAGCCATTCCAAACACCTCCTTGAGCTTCTTCCATCCCACCTTGTAGTCCAGCTGTGCAGACAGACACCATGTGAGTGGTCAGGTTTCAAAATATGGGACATATGGTTACAGAATGGACACAAAATCTTACATTGGCCACAAAGATGGTGCTTCCGATTTTTCCAGCCTGGAGTCCGTGGATGATCTCGTTGGGAATGTTTGGGTTGTTCATGAGGCTGGGAGGGATGTTGACCATTGAAGGACCGCCAGGCCCTGGGCCCATCCCCATGCCCATTCCGCCACCCATGCCTCCTCCCATTCCTCCACCCATGCCTCCTCCCATTGGTGGTCCACCACCACCGCCACCCCCGTGACCCCGGTTAGCTTCACGCTGGGCAATCACTCCATCTGGGTCCTTGGAGAAGCACAAAGGTATTGTTTATAACGGGGCACGTTTAATACATTCAAATGAAGTATACACATTTATAATGATTTTGCTGGCAGTATAAAATACCAATACAATTTTAAACAACTTTACAATTGCAAAAAATGATTGCGGAATTTATGTACAACTTGGAATGTCACAGAATTTTGAATGGATAAATCAAAAGTAGGTCAATAAAACATTTGAGGAATATTTACCAGTATTTCTGGAAAAAATAAGATTAATAAAATTAATCAGAAATGCATTTGATTAATAAAATGTAATAAAAAAAATTGAAAACACTGAATTTGATAAATAAAACAAACATTTGAGGGGAAAAAAATAAAAAAAACACATCCTTAATGTCCTAGGCCTATTTTTTTGTTACACTTAATAAATTGCTGTTAAATTGTCTACGTCTCATGATTTATTAATTAGACATTTAAACATATTACATTTAAATAAAAATTAAAATTGAAAAAACAGAATGCAGAAAAACACGGAAAAAATGGAAATTGGGAAAAAATACACTGAATTTTGGGGGGGTGGGGGCATTTCATGGCCCTAAAAATTTCCATTAGAACCTAAAATAATTGCCTGTAATTTATAGGCAAATGGTCTCACTGGATTTTTTGCTGCATTACAAAAGTTAAGCACAAGTAAACAAATTAAAACTTGAAAAAGTCAAGGTATTCTTTCACATTAATATCTTTGTATTATTTGACTTTTTTTAATAGAAAAATTTATAAGTTTCACAAAACCTAATGTATCTTGTCAGTGTTTACAATACAATTCCAATAATGTAAAAAAATTAATTGCATTGGTAATTTATTTTCATACACTACCAGTCAAAAGATTTAGAATAGTAAGTTTTTTTTATTATTATTATTTTTTTTAAGTAGTCTCTTCTGCTCACCAAGTCTGCATTTATTTGATCCGAAGTACGGGGGGAGAAAAGAATTTTTTTTTAGAAATATTTATACCATTTAAAATAAGTTTTCTATTTCAATACATTTCAAAATGTAATTTATTCCTGTGATCAAAGCAAAATTCAGCATCGTTACTCCAGTCACACTATTCCTTCAGAAATCATTCTAATATTCTGATCTGCTGCTAAAAAAAAAAAAAAAACTAATTTATTTTTTATCATCTTGAAAATCTGAGTAGAATTTTTTTCAATTTAAAGCATTCTAGCTAAATGTAAGTAATTTCTATAATTAATACTGTAATTAAATAATACCGACTCCAAGCTTTTGGATGGTATAGCGTATAATGTTATCTAAGCTTTTTATTTCACATAAAAACTGATTTTTGATCTTTAAATTATATTAAAAAAAAGGTTTCAGCGTATTAGAATTTCTTACCGTTCAAAAACTTTTGACTGGTTGTGTATAACATTACAAACAGCACAAAAAAAAGATTACAATTGTCAATAAATCATTTTATCTATCAAGATGCACTCACCTCTTTGACCTTAAGAGGGCGACCATTCATGACATGTTTGTTGACTTTCTCAACAGCCTTTTTCATAAGCTCTTCAGTTCTGAACTCAACCACCCTATTTAAATGAAAAGTTGAAAAGTTTGCAAGGGAGTTGCACAAAAGCGACAAATGAGATAAGATCTATGGGCTAAATGATACTTACGCACAACCCTATGTTCAGTCAGCACAGCAGCCAGGATGAACGAACAAACCAGGAACAAGAGAGACAATTAGACAAGCGCCACAAGAAATCACTGACAACTGACTCAGGAAAAAAACACTTCAGACAGACTAAAATTCATAAAATACTTCTGTGGTGTTCAACAATTACATAATTACATTCAAACTCAAAATGGCCGACGACCAGAATACACAAGCGGCCTTCAGTTGCAATTACTCGGTTCAGGCTCCGTTTCTGTTGTTATCCCAACTAGTTGAGTCGCTCAACAAATCATTGATGCCATATTTAGTTACTGAACACCACCTGAAGTCCAATAAAGAGACTCGCAGTGCTACCTCTTAAACACACGAGAACCAGAATTACTATATAGCTGGGAAACGACCCCGGCGGTTCCGCTCAGAACCGGCCGTTTTTGTTCAAATGCCACCCAAGACGACACATTTTGAACTCTCAACCCAGTCCTGAACATCCCACATTAAAATCTAAGAGTACATGTAAGAACTCAAGCGGACAAATGGAGGTTCGTCTCTTGCACTTACCCTTGATTTGCCTTCTCCGTCCATTAAGTGTTCCACGTACGTTACCTCACCCACTACAAATCAGATTCCAGACGACACACACCAAGGGGAGAGAAGCCGAGAGAACAATTGGGGTTTAGAGCAGACACAAACGGGGGGGAACGGTGAGAGTGAGCTCGGCCTGCGAGTCCAGAGCCTCCTCCCCCAGCACCTCAGCAGCACAAATTCTGGTACAGGTCTACAAGAAGCAAGCTGTAAAATGCGTTCAGGAAAACTTCTTAAGCTGTCCTTGCTGGGAACCTCAACATCCAGGACTGACCAAAAGTATTTGACCTCATGGATTGTCAACTATGGCCTTTGTTGGAAGTCAAAGAACCTTTACTGTTGAAGTCTTCGACTACCTCCGAAACATTCGACACACCTAAACCGTGGGCTTTAGGGCCAAAAAAAGTTAAGTAAAAATAGCTAAACCTATGTTGGAAAAATAAATGGTTTGAAGTTACAGAAACCGAAACCTCGTCCACCTGAAACCAACTTGGCTTCCCAACTAAACAATTGGACTCTTGAATTTAATCGATTAGCCAAACCAGCTCCAACAAGTCCCGTTGGATGAACACTCAAGAATAGAATTAGACGAGACTGCAAACCCAAACCAGGTCTAGTCTGTTTGTCAAAAGCTACCTCGAAGAACCACCTGGCATTTCTCCAGCAAGAACGTCTGTCCATAAGATAAAACAAGGACCAGCTTAAGAAGCTGCTTTACTCTGTAGACCTGTACCCCCAAAATCAATCACATCCATTTTTAAGTGCACAATAATGAAGATCTGCTGCAACAACATTCACTCTGGCATTCACCTAAAAAAGAAAATGCAATTTAATTCTACAAACAACAATTTCCACATGAAATTCCCCATGCATGCGAATCATAAGGCATGGAGGGGCTACTACACATGGATAGGGAAAATGTGACCACTCATGGGTAGTTCTGAAATACTAACCAGCAGGTTAGGATAAAAAAAAAAAAAACTAAACACTTTCTCCAAAGCCAAAGAGACCGATTAATGGCATCAGATTGATCTAAATAGGTTAAACTCGATTCTATGTGTACGTGCAATTTGCACAATTTTAAAGTGCCATCCAAACCTACGTTATTAATCGTTATTCACAACAGCCTTTTTTGCTCGAGACACTTTTCCGACAGACCACTTCCCCATGATGGGATGTTTATCCTCTGACCTAAAGCAACTGTGTAGGTGGCCACCTTCAAAACCCCAAAAACTAAAGCTCCATGGCTCTAAGCTAACCTAGGATGTATGACTAACCATCACGAAAACGTACCTTTTTCCTTCATGAGATCTTTCAGAGTTTGCCATTTAACATCATAAGGAATGTTGCTGACAAACACACGGTATCTCTTGTTGGGGTTTCCGTAAGGTTCAAACCGGCCCCCGCCACCGCGCTTCTGGGGTCTCTCCTTTCTCGACTCATGGTTGGACTTGCCATTCACTGCATTTCTGTATGGAAAGAAAAAAAAGCACAAATCAATAAATGGGAAGAAAAAAAAACCCCCTGATTTATGACCTTTTCTATTTTACAGCAATACAACATTCTTAATATACAAAATTAAGAATGTATAACAGGGTTGAAAATTCTGCAAAAAATAGTCACTCTAGCCAGTCTGAGACCAAATATTTTCATAGCTACTGAAAAAAATAAAATCACATTTGCCGTAAATAATAGTTGTTTAATCCGTTTTCTAACAATACATTGGTTAACAGGGTTGAATTTGCAGCTACAGAAATTGTGGGAACTGTTGCCAACCATTAAATGTCATTTTCAGCCATGAATTATAAACAATCTGTTAGATTTTTTATTTATTTAAAAGCACAAAAAAAACTGTGCATTATTCAGTTTGGGTTGAACAGGGTTGAAAATTTACTGCAAATTAGACCATCAATTTAGCTAGTTTGAGAAATGTTTTTGTAGCTACGGTGGAAAATAAATTACATTTCCCATTAATAAAAATATTTGCAATTTCTTTAACAATAACTTGGGTGACAGGGTTGAGTTTGCAGCTACAGAAATTGTGGGAACTGTTGCCAACCACTAATGTCATTTTCAGCCATGATTAAAAAAAAAACTAATATATTAAACATTTATACCCATTATATTAAATTTTTTATTAAAAGTGCTAAAAAAACATGCATAATTCTGTTTAATTTTCTATTTATGATCTGCTGAATTTTAGTTTCATTCAAGTTTTTTCAAAACATTTTCTATTCATGTTCTACAGAGTTTGAATTTTCTTCAACTTATACCAAAATTTAGCACATCTAAATGCAGTTTAAACATGCAATGATATTTTCTATTTTTAGCAAAACAATTTGTTTAAAAACAATGCATAACAGGGTTGAAAATTAACAGTCATTTTAGCTAGTTTTAGACCAAATGTTTTTGTAGTTACTATGAAGAAGTCACATTTTTCTCTTAACACATCTTTTTCTAACAATAACTTGGGTAACAGGGTTGAGTTTGCTGCTACATAAGTTGTGAAAACTGTTGAAAACCATTAAATGCCAATTTTCAGCCATAAATCTAAAAACATCTATTATTGTATTGAAACTAAAAAAAAAGCATCATAATTCAGTTTGATTTACTATTTATGTTTTACAGAGTTCAAATTTGTCAACCCTGTTACCAAAATTAAGGCCATCTAAATGCAGTTTAAAAATATGATTTGCGATTGTTTTTTTATTTTTTAGCAGTACAATTTGTTTAAAAATAATGCAAAACAGGATTGAAAACTTAAATTAGACAGCCATTTTAGCTAGTTTGAGACCAAATGTTTTTGTAGTCACCGAGACAAATAAAAAATAAATCAGATTTTCCATTAATAATTTTTTTCCCCTAACAATAACTAGGGTAACAGGGTTGCATTTGCTGCTACAGAAAAGGTGCTGCTACGATTGCAAACCATTAAATGTAAATTTAAGTTTGCTTTAATTAAAAGTATTTGTGAGTAATTTAGTTTGATTTTCTATTTAGGTTCTAAAGAGTTTGACTTTTTCAACCATGTTACCAAACTTTAGGATGTCTAAACACCGTTTAAACAAATGATTCGTAACCATGCTTTATATTTTCTAGCAATAAAACTTGCTTTAAAATAATGCATAACAGGATTGAAAATTTAACTCGAAACAGTCACCAGAAAACAAACCACCATTAAAGGTTGTATCAGCGATTTTTAGCCTAAAACATAAAGTGTCAATTTCAGCTGACCTTTCTTCAAGATCCGCTCGCTGCCTGCCCCATAAATTGTCTGTGAAAAAAACACGTCTCTCTGGTCAGCCTAGGGTCCGAGATATGCCAAAAAAACAATCGGCACTACCAACCTCTCCACAGATAAACAAACAAGTGTTCCAACCAATCAGCGTCAGGGGTTTGGTGTTGTGGACTTTCCTACTGGTGCAGGGATGTGAGGGAGGCGCAGTGAAAGTCCACAACACCAAACCCCTGATGCTGATTGGTTGGAACACTTGTTTGTTTATCTGTGAAAAGGTTGGTAGTGCCGATTGTTTTTTTTGGCATATCTCGGACCCTAGGCTGACCAGAGAGACGCGGTTTTTTCACAGACAATTTATGGGGCAGGCAGCGAGCGGATCGTGATGAAAGGGCAGCTGAAATTGACACTTTATGTTTTAGGCTAGAAATCGCTGATACAACCTTTAAAGCAACACTAAGTAACTTTTCCCTCAACGCACCCTCTACAGGTTGGAAGCGGAATTGTCCATTACCGCTGTCGTAAATAATTTAACCTACCATCGTGTCACATGCACGTTATTTGTTTGGAGGCTATCCAGGACCGGCTTTGGAAATAACGATGTCCAGGGACAAGGTAGAGTATGTTGTATGACTTTATAAAAGTATGAAAACCTTTTGTGAAGCCTGCCGTAAAGCAAGTCGCATTTGTAGTCTCATTTGAACTACAAAACCGCGACCCAAACTTACATAGTGCTGTTATGGCCGATAGAGGGTCGCAAAGCGAATACGAAAGTGCCGTTTCACCCTGTTATGAGTTGATGAACCATTGACACGAGTTCGGAAACATTATTTTAAGGTAAAAACAACTCTTTAGTGTTGACAATTCCGCTTCCAACCTGTAGAGGGAGCGTTGAGGGAAAAGTTACTTAGTGTTGCTTTAATAAAAATATTTGTTTTGTCTTTTTTTCCCCCAACAACAACTTGGGTAACAGGGTTGAGTTTGCAGCTACAGAAATGGTGGAAGATGCTGCAAACCATTTAGTGCTATATTTTTAGTCACGCACTTATTTAAAACATACACAATATATTTAAATGAACAAATACACTTCTTTAAAATTAAAAACGTAAAACAATAACTATTGTTAAACTGTAGGTTTTTATATGTTAGCATCTCAAACAAGCAATTCATTTGTAATGGGCAAATAGCTAGCCAAACATGCAACAAACTAGGCCGCAGCAAACAAAGGACACTCATCTTGTTTGTTACGCAACAAAAAGTCGTTCATATCTCGTCTACACGCTTTATTTCGCGTATTAAGCACATTTCATGCATGCTGTTTCCCTAGCCTGTTTCCTCCCTTTGTGAATCCAACGACTCTTTGTTTCATCAGGATACGAACCAAACAAACGGGTTTGTCCTTTAACGCTCACATTTTATTCCAAACCAACTAAGTAAAAATACACTATGCACCGAAAACATTCTGTACCTACACACATTTAAACGTATAAAAAGCAAAACATGAAGGTAAAAAAAAGCATGCGTTTGTCGCGTTACCCTTGTTCTTGTTTCTCTGGCTTCTCTGATTTAACCTCAGTCGACATTTTGCTTTCAGATGTTCGCTGTCCTCCTTTTTCAGATTAAACGGCTCTAAACCACTCAGACTTGGTCTAGATACAGATAAACACGCGTTTAAAGTCGTAAAAACAATAACGGTCGCTGCTCAGTCGTGTTGTTGTCCCGTTGTGTCGCCACTACCGCAGAAAATGCCCAGTTGCTGCTTGAGTCCTTCGTCTGGTGAAATGGCGGCGACACAGAAAACGCGAAGCTGATATTGGAAGCGAAGAGAGGCATGATGGGAACCGCGTGACGCATTTCTAGTTTGAAACACTCAGATGACCGGTTAACGTAAAATATCTCAGATTCAACCTTTTTTGTATTACTATCACATATTATACACATTTTCTGAAGGTCTATGAAAGTTTCACATTCTAAACAAAGAGCCAAATAATCATAAAACAATTGAACATTTGTTTCAGAAAATCTCTGTCCCCTCATTTCTACTACACTGAACACATTTTTACATCTAATAATGTATTTTCATTATTATGATAGTCTATTTGTTTATCAAAAAGACGAAGTAAAATGTGAGAAAATCAGAAAAATCAAGGTAAATATCATTTGTAAACAGATTATTTTTCCATTTAACATGATATTTCGTGTAGGAAATATGGGTTTATGCTTTTCTAAAAAATGTTTAAATTAATTTCCATCACAGAATGCCATTAAACATAATATATAATTTAATATGTAGTTTAAATTATACTTTAGTGGTTATATAAATACATGTAAACACACATTTGGGTGCTGTTGTTTTAATTTGCTTTATTTGAATTGCAATTTAGCTAATTTTATTTTTTTATAAATACTGGCTCAATTTTAATTTTATAAAACAAAAAAAAGTGAGATGTGTCAGTGAAAAGTGTGAGTTGAAATTTGTGTAAGGAAAACAAAAAAGCAAACACCAGTTATAAACAGATTGACAGCAAAAACTGTCATATTTTCTAATACTTTTCCTATTTAAAAATAACTTTTTTCTATTTGAATATATTGTAAAATGTAACTTATTCCTGTGATTTTTTAGCATTATTACTCCAGTCTTCAGTGTCACATGAGCCTTCAGAAATCATTCTAATATTCTGATTTACTTAAAAAAAACATTATTATTATTATTACTATAGTGTTGAAAACATAATTTTTCCCTTTTTTGATGAATAGTAAGTTCAGAAGAACAGCATTCTGAAATAGAGATTTTTTTTGGTATCAATTTAAAGCATCCTTGCTAAGTTAAAGTATTTATTTCTATTTATTTATTTATTTCCCAAAACATCAAAGCTTTTGAATGGTATAGTGTATAATGTTACAAAAATTTCAGATACTTTTTATTTCTGAAATAAATAATTCAGATGCTTTTTATATCAGATAAATACTGATCTTTGGATCGTTCTATTCATTAAAGTATCCTTAAAAATGTACTCAACTGTTTTAAATATTGATAATATTAATACAAATGTTTTTTGAACAGCAAATCAGCAAATTAAAATGATTTCTGAAGGATCATGTGACACTGAATGCTAAAAGTAATGATGTTGAAGCTTTGATCACAGGAATAAATTACATTTTAAAATATATTCACATAGAAAGCAGTTATTTTAAATAGTAAACATACTTAAAAAGCTTACTGCTTTTGCTGTATTTTGGGTCAAATAAATGCCGGCTTAGTGAGCAGAAGAGACTTCTTTAACAAAACAAACAAAAAAAAAAACTGTAAAAATCTTACTGTTCAAAAACTTTTGACTGGTAGTGTTCACAAACCTGTATATTTCCTTGTATTTAACTTAGTATAGAAAACACACAATTCTAAATATGAAATTAACTGTAAGCATGAAAAGGGTTGCCATGTAATTTTATAAATGTTTGAAATGTATTTGATCATCACACAATGCTATTAAACACACTATATAATTTAATATGTAGTGGAAATCACACGCTGGTGGGAAATTTCATGATTATTAAAGGTAATGTGACTTTTCACTTCACAGTTGAAACTTTGTTTCTCATAATTCTAAGAAAAAATAAAAGAATTCTGACTTTTTTCATGCAATTCCGAGTTCCCATCCCACAATTTTCTGACTTAGAATTGTGGGTTTACAGCTGAAGTCAAAAGTTTACATACACCTGGCAGAATCTGCAAAATTTAAATTATTTTACCAAAACAAGAGGGATCATACAAAATGCATGTTATTTTTTTATTTAGTACTGACCTGAATAAGATATTTCACATAAAAGATGTTTACTTATAGATAAAATAATAGCTGAATTTATAAAAATGACCCCGTTCAAAAGTTTACACACACTTGATTCTTTATACTGCGTTTTTACCTGAATGATCAGCTCGGTGAAGATGTTTTTGGTTGTTTGTTTAGTTCCTTGTTTGTCCTAAACAGTAAAACCACCCACTTTTCTTCAGAAAAATCCTTCAGGTCCCATAAATTCTATGGTTTTTCAGCTTTTTTGTATATTTGAACCCTTTCCAACAATGACTGTATAATTTTGAGATCCATCTTTTCACACTGAGGACAACTGAGAGACTAATATGCAACTATTACAGAAGGTTCAAACACTCACTGATGCTTCAGAAGAAAAAACAATGCATTAAGACCCGGGGGGTGAAAACTTTTGAACAGAATGAAGATGTGTACCTTTTTCTTATTTTGCCTAAATATCATATTTTTTATTTAGTACTGCTCTTCAGAACCTACAAAAGATAGTTACAGAAGACAAAATAAGTAAAGTTTACCCTAATCTTCAAATTCCAGACTTTCAGCTTATAAAAAAGGTTTTTTTAACGGTCGTGAAATTGTGCAACCTCTCCGAAATCTCTCGAAAGAACAACAGCACAATTACCAGATCCAGAGCATCGTTTTTAATTTGCTTTGCACACTTTTCTTGGCTGATTTCAAGCACCAACATATTTTGGTGAGGACATTACAGACATCTTTCTCTTAGCCACTGCACAACATAAACATTGTAGTATTTCAAAAGTTCAGAGTGATAAAAATCCTGTGCTCGATGAGTAAACGGAAACAAAACAGAAGCGAAATGATACATATAGTATGAATACATTAAAACACACACTGGCAAAATTAGAGAGATTTCAACTGAATCGACAAACGATGTGAACGTGTGAACAATTAAGAACTGTAAATGCCTCCTTTTTAAAACTGCAACAGAAGTTTAAACCACCCTCAGAAATTTACAATGGAAACATTTCCGTTGTAAATTAGTGTAAGTGCCATTGTGTTTAAATAAGAACGCATGCACTGGAGGAACACTTAGGTTCGGTTTTATTAACATCGTCATTTGAGCTGCTGAACTGCTCTTGCAGGGTTGCATATTGTGGCCAGCTCATTGGCATCCACTGCAAGGTCAAAAGACAAAATAAACAATAAAATTATGAGTTCAACATTGTCCCTCTCCTAAAGTCCTTCATATGCAACAACATCTACATCTATGTATATATCATACATGTATTGTTAAGGTTATAGGTAAGAATTGCATTGTAATATTTTTGAAATTGCACTCTCGATGTTTTAACCTACATTGCAAAATAACCAAGGAATGGCCCAAAAAGTGAATTAAGCAGGTGGAAGCACAACAACGAGACAGCATTCCTCAAGTTAGCATTAAGCTGGTAAAAGTTGCCTGTCATTGGTGATCCGACACCACTAGTGGTTTGAATTAATGGTTCAAATCAGCACAAAACAGCAACTTCCTCTGGGAAAAAACACTGAGCGATGGGAAAGATGATGATGGATTATTCTTAAAACTCTTCAGAAATATCAAAATAATTATCGTTAACAAATAATGCCATCATATTGTGTGTATCTATTGCACATTTAACTTTTTTCCATTTAAAAATGGGAAAACTCCCATCTTCCAATGCAACATTAGCTCACAGGAGATAGGTGGTGGGATGAATTTTGAGGGAAAAACCTTTCGCATGTTTGAACTACCAACTGCAGAAGCACCTTTCGGTTCCGCAGCGTCAACTATAAGCGTCTAAAGCACAGGTCGATCACCTGCGTCCTTTAAAAAAAGTGGTCAGCAAATAATCCAGACATTCATGGGCCTGTCTGCTTCACACACACACACACACACACACACATACTTACACACACACTGAACCCTGGACCTACAGCACACAACACTTCTTAATAACAGAGACATCAGTTTTTATCTACACATTTACAATTGAGACGCATCAGAATTTACAATAAAATAATTCGTGGACCTACATATCTTAGGTAGCTCATTTTAATAGCCTTAAAAGAACAGTTCAGCCAAAATATAAATTTGGTCGTTATTTACTCACCCTTATGTTATTCCAAAACCACATGCTGTTTTTATCGATTTAGGTTTTTTCCATTATGAAATTAAGAAATAAAGGTAATTGGGACTTTTTATCTCACAATTCTTTTTTTTTTCTCCCATTTGCAAATTTTATATCTCAGTTTTGACTTTTCTCAGAATTCTAATTTTAGAATCTTGCAATTCTGCTTTTTTGAAAAAAAAAAAAGTAATACTGTTTATTAAGTACATTTTTCAAAAAATACAATTGTGAGGTTTTAAATATCAATATTTATTGAATTCAGTGGCAAGGCTGTCAAACGATTAATCGCGATTAATCACTTGTGAAATAAACGTTTGTTTACATAATGTGTGTACTGTGTATATTTATTATGTATATATAAATGCACACAGATGCATGTATATATTTAAGAAAAATATGTTATGTTTATATACAAAATATTAGTGCTGTCAAACGATTAATCGCATCCAAAGTAAGTTTTTGTTTACAAATGTGTGTATACTGTGTAATTTATTATGTATATATATATATATATATATAAATACACACACATATAGTATATTTTGAAAATATTTACATGTATAATTATACAACTCATATTACATACATATATATATTTTTTATATATAAACAACATTTTCCTAAACACATACATGCATGTGTGTGTATTTATGTATACATAATAAATATAAACAGTAAACGCACATATGTAAACAAAAACTTATTTTGGATGCGATTAATCGTTTGACAGCCCTACAAAATATTTATATGTACATATAATTTATATGTAAATATAAATATTTTAGATTACATACATGTATATGTATGTATGTATGTGTGTGCATTTATATATACACATAACATACACAGTACACATTATGCAAACAAAAACTTATTTTAGATGCGATTAATCGCGATTAATCGCTTAACAGCACTACAAAATATTTGTATATACATATAAATATTTTTAAGTTACATATATGTATATGTGTGTATTTATATACACATAATTAATATACACAGTATACACACATATGACACAAAGTTTTATTTTGCAAGCGATTAATCGCGATTATACGTTTGATAGCCCTGGTGGCGAAACCAAGCTTTAGAATCTTGCAATTCTGTTTTTTTTTTCTGCCTGCCACAGAACATAAAACAAAAAAAGATAACTGCAACTCTCTCACAATTTTAGCCTTTTATCCGTGTAATTGTAAATGAACACCTAAGAAGTCAGACTTTACTTCTCAGAATTGTGAGATAAAAGCCAGAATTGTAAATCTTGATGAACAAAGGTCTTACGTATGGTTCACAAAATGAACAAGGTGCGTTGAAGGAAAAAAAAGAAAGTATTTTTTGAACAATACCAGCAACATTTGTGAAGTGGAGAATTCAAAATAATCAGTAAGTCAACTAAAAGTAATACTGTTTATTGAGTACTTGCTGGTATTGTTCAAAGTCCATGTGGTCCATACAGCTTCTGCACTATATTCCAACTGAAGTCATACAAAGCCAGTATTGAAAGGAATCATTCACCCAAAAATGAAAATTCTGTTATTAATTGCTCACCATTTTGTCGTTCCAAACCCATAAGACCTTTGTTCATCTTCAAACACAAATTAAGATATTTCTGATGAAATCCAAGAGCTTTCTGACCTTGCATAGATAGTTACACAACTGACACATTCAAGGCCCAAAAAGGTAGCAAGGACATTGTTAAAATAGTCCTTGTGACATCAATGGTTCAACTGTAATTTTACGAAGCTACAAGAATACTTTTTGTGAGCGAAGAAAACTAAAAAATGGCTTTATTCAATAATCTCTTTCAGAGACTGACACCAAAGAGAAGTAGTTGAATAAAGTCGTTATTTCAGTTTTCTCTTAGCTTTCTCGTAGTATTCTGTAGCTTCATAATAGACTATTTTAACAATGTCCTTACTGCCTTTCTGGGCCTTGAATGTGGTAGTTGTTTTTCTGTCAATGCAGAGTCAAAGCTCTCAAATTTCATTAAAACGATCTTAATTTGTGCTCTGAAGACAAACAAAGGTCTTACAAGTTTGGAACTCATTTTTGGGAGAATGATCCCTTTAAGTGGCCATTCACTGAAAAATAACTACACTGTAAAAAGTTTTCACCAGTTTCAACTTAAAAACTAAAGTTTAGCAGATTCCTTAAAATTTTTAAGTTAAATCAACTCATTTTATTGTAATAAGTTAAAATGACTTGTAGTTTTTAGCTGATTTAACTTAATTTTAAGGCAGCTGCTAAACTTAGGTTTTTAAGTTAAATCTGGTAAAAAACCTTTTACAGTGTAGGCATTACTTAATCTGAATTTAAATTAGATTTCAGAGCTTTCAGAAAGATCATTTTCTTCTGGTTCTTTCACGAAACTAACGTATGGACTTGTAAAAGAGTGCATGGTTCATATGAACTGCTTTCATTGAGATCTTGAGGGTCACTACGAATTCTCGTTTTACAAGTTTTGGAAATTATTCTCTAAAATTGTTCTATGATTAAAATAAATTAGTAAAACACCAGTCAAGTCTGGAGTGACATTAGGGTGAATAAATAACGACATTTCCATTGTCAGGTGAACGATTCCCTCAATGAACTTTACAGCCAAAAGTTTGCGCAAATCGCAGACCTAGATCTTCCATAGCAAGTGCATAATGCGTAAAAGGTCCATGTTAAGAGTGGCAAATGTGCAATTATTACGATATATCCCCATATCTGCATATCCCAAAGAACCATTCCCACACTTTCAGTCAGTACGTCAATGTAGGGAACGAAATCTGATGGTTGGTGTTCTGCAGATTCTTCTTGCACCAAATCGACAAACAGCTAAAAGAAAAAAAGACGCCTTTAAATGCTGTAGTGTCATTCATGGACGACGGTTTCATTACTGGTCTGGCAATGATGTTTAGCTTTACAATTACTTCTTTCTCTGCGGCTTGACCTGCATCTTCCACAAAGTAAACTGCTACAAAATCCAAGTATGCCATCCTCAACCTCAGCCATTTAATGCTAAGTAAACTGCACAAAGAGCCGGAGCTTACAAAACGCATACTGTAAACACACATACACATTCGTCTTCAAACACTCGCCAAAAAAAACGATTCGAAAATGATTCAGAACAATGAACTGTAGAGGTCTGTTTGCATCTGCACTTATCACAACTCAACAACAACATAGAAAGTTGCCACATATTTGCATCCCAAAAGCATACACGTATCTACATTTGTTCAGCTCACATCTAGGCTACGTTGTCAGAAAGTGCTACGACTTTTGAACCACCGCATGCTGTTTTACATTGTTCGGAGACCATTCGCTTCGGAAAAAAACAGCCTTTGATCTGTACGCAGAATTCACGAACAGTCACCAATTTGATGAGATTTGCGAAATAGGCATGCATGAAAACCTGCGTGTGTCCACAGCAGAATCATGCCAGTGGCGGCGTGTTATTGCACTCTCTCTATTTTTTATTTTTTTTGCCAACCGCCTACCTTTTTCGGATGAGCTTGAGCATCCGCAGATATACATCAGCCTCCACATTCATTGCCCGGGCAAATGGCCCTGTAATACCCATGTCGATCGAAGCTTAGAGCTTACTTGTTCACTTAGTGTGTAAATATTTATACATTTATATCTCGAGTAAATCGTATAGGAGCCACGAAGACTAAATTCGCTTGGGCGCGACTCCGTCGGGTTAAGATGGAAAGTACTTGAAGGTAGATGAGTAGAAAAACGATACATCGAAAAACGAAAGAAAGGTTTGGTTTTAAGCTTCAGCAGCCGTATGTACTTGAGTCATAATCCCTCGCCGCTGTGCTCAAAGGAATCGTCTATACACATAAGTTAGATTTCCGATTGTTTCAAATACAATGCATACTGAACAGTACGGGGCCTCAGCCTAGCTGTTCAAGCCCCAAATAAATAAAAACAACACACTTGTAAAGGCTCAAAATAAGAGACTGGTGAAAAAATAACAAAATAAAATAAATGAAGTGCTCACATATTTAGATAAAAAGGATTAAATAGAAAAGAATGCATCCAAAATGCTGCGGCTCTAGTTGACGACGCTGCGTCAAGAACCTGTAGCACGCTAATACCACTGCGATCGGGCCCCGTTCCCCCCGCACCACGTCTCTCATACTATGGTCTCGTCTGCTGTCTTTTTCAGCAGCTTTGTGGAAAGCAAGGAATGCTGGGTAGAGTGTGCACCCTTGGTGTCGGGAATGAGCAAGCGGACTTTCTGATTGGTTCGTCTCCACTCTGAGTACAGCTGACAGTGGTAGCGGAATGAGACCTGCAAAACAAGGACAGTTTTTTTACACTTTTGGTTGAAGGACCAGGTGAATTTTTATGAAAAATATGTCTGGGTGACATTTCATGCCAAAATGAGAAGAGAAAGTATTAATAATAAATTATAGGAACATTTCCTCCACTCTCCAACTGTCATTACTGAAATATAATGAGAATCATCCCGTCTCGACACACACAGAATTCGTTTTTTTTAATTAAAATCAGCATAAATTAAAGGTGTCACAAGAAATATTATTTCCTGAGAATTTTAAGATAAACTCGCAATTGGGAGTTATAAAGTCAGAATTGTGAGATATAAATTCGCAATTCTGAGAAATGAAGTATTGCGTGATATAAACTTTTTTCCTCAGAACTTGCAATTCAGACAAATGAACTCGCAATTCTGACTTTTTTCTCAGAACTGTGAGCTTATATCTCACACTTGTGACTTTTTTTTCCAGAATTGTGAGATATAAACCTGCAAATCTGACTTTTTCCTCATAAATTGCAAATTCTGACAAAAATAGTCACAATTCTGAAAAATAAAGTCGCAATTTTTAAAAATAAAGTCGCAATTAGTAATAAACTAAGAAATAATGTCAGAATTCCAAGATATAAAGTCACAATTCTGACATTATTTCTCAGAACTGCCAGTTTATATCTCGCACTTGTGACTTTGCCGAACTTGCAATTCTGAGATATAAAGTCACAATTCTAAAAAATAAAGTCACAATTCTAAAAAATAAAGTCACAATTCTGAAAAATAAAGTCGCAATTCTAAACAATAAAGTCGCAATTCTAAACAATAAAGTCGCAATTCTAAACAATAAAGTCGCAATTCTGAGCAATAAACTAACAATTCTAAGAAATAAAATCACAATTACGAGATATAAACTCACAATTCTGACCTTTTTTCTGAACTGCCGGTTTATATCACGCACTTGTGACTTTTTTTTTGGGAGTTATAAAGTCACAATTCTGAGAAATAAAGTCACAATTCTGAGAAATAAAGTCACAATTCTGAGAAGTCAACTTGCAATTCCTCATATTTGTGAGTTTTTATCTCACAATTCTTACAAAAAAAGTCAGAATTTGGAGATTTAAACCCGCAGACACGAGAAAGTCAGAATTGTAAGACATATACTCACAATGGGAGCAAATAATTTAAACTCACATTTGCGAGAAAGCAAGACAGAATTGCGAGTTTATGTAATTCTGACTTTAAAACTCGAAATTAGGGGTTTATATTTCGCAATTCTGACTTTATAACTCGCAATTGTGAGTTTTTATCTCATAAGTCTGAGAAAAAGTCAGAATTGCGAGAAATAAATTCATATTTAAAGAAAAAAGTTGTAATTGCGAGATATACTCACAATTGCAAGAAAAAAACTCTGAATTGCGAGTTCATGTAATTCTGACTTTATAACGTGTAATTCCAAGTTTATATCTCGCAATTCTGACTATAACTTGCAATTGCAAGTTGTTATCTCACAATTCTGAAAAAATAAATAAATAAATAAAACATCGGAATTGCGAGATATAAACTCACATTTGCAAAAAAAAAAAAAAAAAATCTTGCAAGAAAAAAAACGTGCAAGTTTATGAAGTTCTGACTTTATAACTTGCAACTGCTTATTTATATTTCACAATTCTGAGGAAAAAAAAGTCAAAATTGAAAAAGTCATGATAACTTTAAAAAAAAAAACTATTCAGTGGTGGAAACGGGCTTCCATAAGAATCAGTTTTTTTTAACTGTGGTAATGAGTATGGTATTGTTTTGCATCACAATAATGAAAATTTGATTTCTTTTAATTACAATACTGGGAACCGCATTTTTATTTTTTTTATGTTAAAGAAAATATTTTTTGCATTACATTAATGAGAACCAGATTTTTTTACATCGCAGTAATGAGAAAGATTATTTTTTATTATGGTAATGAGAACAGGATTCACTATGAAACAGTGTTAGTAGCAACAACAACAACAAAAAAGCATTACAGTAATGAGAACAAGATTTTTTTAGCATTATGTAGAACAGAACAAGATTTTATTCATTGTAGTAATGAAAACAAGATTTCTTCGTATTACAGTAATGAGGAAGAGTTAGAGTTACAGTAATGAGATACTTTTGATAGCGCAGTAAAACAAGATTTGTTTGCGTTCTTTGCATTTTTAAACACATTTTACACAATTAACTAAAAGCATTATTTCTTTTTCTTTTTTTCGATTTTTGGGGTGAAATATGACCCAGACATGTTCCGACATCTTTATGTGATTACCCCAAAATTAATTTAAAGGAATAGTTCATTCAAAAATGAAAATTCTGTCATTAATTACTCACTCTCATGTTGTTCCAAACCTGTAAAACCTTTGTTCACCTTAAGAACACAAATTAAGGTATTTTTGATGAAATCTGAGAGCTTTCTGACCCAGCGTAGACAGCAACACAACTACCACATTCAAGGCCCAGAAAGGTAGTAAGGACACTGTTAAAATAGTCCATATGACATCAGTGGTTCAACCGTCATTTTATGAAGCTACGAGAATACTTTTTGTGCAAAGAAAACAAAAATAATGACTTTCTATCTATTTCTCAGATATCTTAATTTGTGTTCTGAAGATGAACAAAGGTCTTATGGATTTGGAACGACATGAGGGTGAGTAATTAATGACAGAATTTTCATTGTTGAGTGGACTATCCGTTTAAAGCATTCTGTTTTAGAATTAAAAATGTAAAGCTGTGTTTGATTGGTTGTAATACACTACCAGTGTCCAGAGGACATAGATGGTGAAGAGTGCGATGGTCAGAGCGATGAGGCCGACTGCCTCCAGGCGACTGTTGAAGTGCAGGTGGTCCTGTGCACCCCGTAGACACAGCCAGCCTGAGATGGCTGCCAGGGGCGTTATAAACAGAAAGCACACCATGTCACAGAAGAGGGTGCGCTTCTCATTCCGGGGGCCTGGGTCCCTGAGCCACTATTGAAAGACAATTTACCCAATATCAGCAATTATATGTTATGTGTAAATCTAAATGTAAATCTAGTGAACTATCCCTTTAATTTGACACATCTGATGTCTCGTTTTTGACCCATATATAATAAATTATGCTATATAAGCACACATGCAAGCAAATGTACGATAGCAAAGTTTGGCTGAGCCATGCAGACGAGGCTAAAGGCATTAACCTTTGTTACCTCTGTGAGGGGTCGGGGCCGGCGCTCAATGGTAAACTCAGTGTGGCACAGCTCACAGTAGCTGGTGTTAGAGGAGGACAGCCATTTCTCCAGGCAGCTCTTGTGGACCGTGCCCAACGTGCCGGTGCAGTCGCACGGGGAGAGAAGCCCCTCGCTGTTGCACACGTCTTGACCCTCATGGCAGATCCGACAAATCGGCCGATCGCTAACAGAAAGGGGAGTTAACAGCTTTGCCTTTAGGCTATTGTAATATACAGTTGAGATCAAAAGTTTACATACACCTTGCAGAATCTGCAAAATGGTAATTATTTTACCAAAATAAGAGGGATCATACAAAATGCATGTTATATTTTTATTTAGTACTGACCTGAATAAGATATTTCACAGAAAAGATGTTTACATATAGTCCATAAGAGAAAATAATAGTTGAATTTATAAAAATGACCCTGTTCAAAAGTTTACACAAACTCGATTCTTAATACTGTGTTGTTACCTGAATGATCCACAGCTGTTTTTTTGTTTTGTTTTTTTTGTTTAGTAATAGTTGTTTGTGAGTCCCTTATTTGTCCTGAACAGTTAAACTGCCCGCCGTTCTTCAGAAAAATTATTCAGTTCCTCAAAGTTTTTGGTTTTTCAGCATTTTTGTGCTTTTGAACCCTTTCCAACAACTATTACAAAGGTTTAAACACTCACTGATGCTTCAGAACGAAAAACAATGCATTAAGAGCAAATTGAGCTTATTTTGTGTTCCTGGAAACATGCAAGTACTTCTGTAGCTTCTGAAGGGCAGTACTAATAAAAAAAAATATGATATTTAGGCAAAATAAGAAAAATGTACACATCTTCATTCTGCTCAAAAGTTTTCACCCCAGCTCTTAATGCATCGTGTTTCCTTCTGAAGCATCCGTTTGAACCTTCTGTAATAGTTGCATATGAGTCCCTCAGTTATCCTTAGTGTGAAAAGATGGATCTCAAAATCATACAGTCATTGTTGGAACGAGTTCAAATACACAAAAACGCTGAAAAACAATTTGAATTTTGAGGGATTTTTCTGAAGAACAGCACGCAGTTGAACTGTTCATGACAAACTATTATCTGTTCACTAAACAAAAAAACACAGCTGTGGGATATTCAAGTAACAACACAGTATTAAGAATCAAGTGTGTGTAAACTATTGAACAGGGTCATTTGTATAAATTCAACTATTATTTTCTCTTGTGGACTTTATGTAAATGTCTTTTATGTGAAATATCTTATTCAGGTCAGTACTAAATAAAAAAAATAACACGCATTTTTTAAAATCCCTCTTAATTTGGTCAAATAATTAACATTTTGCAGATTCTGCAAGGTGTATGTTAACTTTTGACCTCAACTGTATATTGTATAACTGAAAACGACAAAAAGACAAAAGATTTGTCTACCTCTGGGTGCCCAGGGCTTTGATAACAGTAGATAGTAGACGTCCATCTTTGGCCGTGACCTGGGTGACGTACTGGGCCCGGCGATTGTCAGCTTCCTCCACAGTTTTGGACAGGGCAGCGTTGCCAGTGCAGTCGCACAGGGAGCCTGGGAGGTGGCAACACTCCCCTGTGGTCATTTCGGGGCCGTCCAGGAGGGCGGGGGGCAGGGGAGCACCGGGGGGAATCAGGGAGCAGACTCGCTCCCACACCTCAAGTCACAAAGACCCTACCACTGCAGAGAGAAGGAACATTGGGGAAATTTCAGCAAAAACTATCAATTGTCTTTCGGCAATGAAGCATCGCTCACATAGAAGACTTTTTCAAACTGCAAATTCAGGATGCAAATTCTGAGATCTTTCAGATAACATGAATTCTTGTTGAAACGATGCAAAACAAGAGTTAATGTGTTAAAGTGTAAATCACTTTATTCGGTGAGATGAATGTGTTGAATAAAAGTTCAACTTTTCCTTCCTTTTCTTAAAGGATTAGTTCACTTTAAAAAAAAAAAAGACCTTATAAATCATCCAAGATGTTCATGTCTTTCTTTAGTCAAAAGGAAATTAAGGTTTTTGAGGAAAACATTCCAGGGTTTTTCTCCGTATAGTGGACTTCAATGGGGATCAACGGGTTAAAAGTCCAAATTGTAGTTTCAGTACAGTTTCAAAGGGCATTACACAATCCCAGCCAGGGAATAAGGGTCTTATCTAGTGAAATGATCTGTCATTTTCTAAAAAAAAAAAAAAAAAATCTCAAATTTATATACTTCAACCACAAATGCTCATCTTGCACTAGCTCGACTTACTAAATGCATTACAAACGTTGGAAAGGTCACAATTCAGTACTGATTCAGTGTTTACAAGCTGAACACAAAGAAAGTCAAACAGCCTTTACAAAAAAGGTAAAACAACGATGTCGGACAATTTTGAGGAGAAAATGAGATGTACCGAAGTACACAGATGAAGAACTAAGCACACATGACTTTTCAACGTAATTACGTAATGTGTGAAGTTTTTTTTTTTAATAAATGACTGATTGTTTCGCTAGATAAGACCCTTATTCCTCGGCTGGGATCGTGTAGAGCCCTTTGAAGCTGCACTGAAACTGCAATTTGGACCTTCAACCCTGATCCCCGTTGAACACCACTATATGGAGAATAGTCCTACAATGTTTTCCTCAAAAACTTTAATTTCTTGTCGACTGAAAAAAGAAAGACATGAACATCTTGGATGACATGGGGAGTAAATTACCAGTAATTTTTTATTCTGAAAGTAAAGTAATACTTTAAAAAGAGATGCAGTGAGACACTCAAAATGGAAGTGATATGGCCAATTTTTTTTGTCAGATTACGTGATTTTGACTCTTAAAATCTTGTCGTGTCATGAACAAGAAACATGTTAGACTACATGTTGCTACCTGACCATTCATCATTTGCTGTCTTTGAATGACGTGTGCTGTCAGTGATAGGGCGGGACTAGACATAAGGTGCCACAAGCGTAAACAAACAACGGCTAGCAACAGCATATTTTGCTCTGTCATGTAATCAGAAAAGCCAAAAAAGAAAGAAAACTGATAATGGACTTGCTTTAGCAGTATGGGCTGTCAAAGAGAACTGAGGTAAAATAGTTTATAGCCCCATTCATTGGCCCCAATTCCATTGCAAGTTTCTCACTGTGAGCTTGTTTTTATTTGCTAAAAAGAGTTCAGTCAAAATATTTTTTTGTGATCATCAACAGAATGCCATAAATGCATTAATTTGCACTTATATACAGTAGTAGTCAACATTTGAAGTGGATAAAAACCTTTCATCAAAGCTTTTTTTTTTTTTTTTTTTTCATTTCGGTGCGTTCACACTACAGCGTCAAATCCACGCTCAGTGCCGCTAGCAACGCTACAACGCCACTGCTTTGGGGAGTGTCTAATTTAGGGCTGAGCACACCTCTGAAAAACAATGTTCACACCCTATTTATGTTCCATTGTCTTCTTTCAACGGCGGTTCGAAAACTAAACTGTAGCATATAATGAAAACATGCAAAGTACATTTACTTTTGCTTGACTTTTTCAATAATATGTGATTTCAGCTCAGTAATCCACCAGTTTCGGAAACACGCGTCATAGTCTTTCCTTGCCAACTTCTCACACCGATTGGTTGTCGCCGGCGTTTTGCGCTCGAAATTTGCATAAAGTTGAGGAATGCCCAACCTTTTGACGCTCTCAGCTGCTCTCAACGCCTTCTTCGCGCCGCTTCCAATCCCAAAATGCACCACGCGACCGTTTACGCTCAACTTCCACATGAATGAATTGAAAACGCTCGCTACGCCCCGCTCGCTACGTGCCAGTGTGAACGCACCGTTAGAGTTGATTTTCATGCACATATTTGACATTTATATTTCTTTCCAAATATAAAAACACAATGTGGCATACATTTATGTGAGAACCCAATTCAACCAAATCGATACCTATAAAACATCAACACATATTCTCATATGTCATATTTTCATATACGCACAATAAACACACAATTCATTATACATACACACAGACAATGCTATTTAAATTTTGTGGGGGGTTTTTGTCTTTAGTCTCTGTAAATGTTCGATATAGTTCCTTGAAACAAAAAAGGAGATATTTTAAATAATGATCATTTGAAACATCAGTAACCAAAAGCGTAAATAAACCAATTCTGTCTAGCTACAAAAAAATGACAAAAAAGCACCTCCAAATTTCCAAAAAAAAAAGATGTGTATTATATTTTCACACTTCGTATAAGAATGATTTAAAATCAAGATCATAATTAAATACAAATGTCAACCTAACCATTAAAAAAAATTAATTTTACCAAAGGTTTTTACTTTTTATTTACTGTTTACACACGTCAACATTTGTTGGTTATAATACCCATGTGAGGTCTCTCTTAAAGGTTTTAAAGCATTTTTTTTTTTTTATTGCATAATTTTCTATAGTCTGGTAAGTGCTATTTTCAGGCTTGTCACATCCATAACAGTACATATTCCTCATAAATAGATCAAAATTAAAATACAGTAACAATTATACATTCTGTGAAGACAAAGCCATCGCTTCTTTATTTGTTGGGTATTATTGTGTCTAGTTTGTGCATTTTAATTTGCAGAATTAAACGATATTGCATGATTATTTCCTTTTTTAACATAAACTCATGCAAAGACTGATATTTTTTCCTGATGTTTAGACTCTATCAACAAGGGTTTATTAAAATATAATCAGATGGTTTGGTATATTTGTAACACATACATTATGTCACATCTATAAAGCTGGATTTGCCCAGGTTGACAGCTGTAATCACTACAAGCTTGCATTGTACGAAAAAAAGAGCAGCTTGGACATTCTTCAGAACATTTCCTTTTGTGTTTCAAACAAGAAACAAAGTCGTAAAGGTTTGAAACAACACTAGTTTAATACAAAAGCAATCATATTGAGGTAAACTTGGTCTATTACTTGAACTTGGACAGCATATTTAAGCACTGTACATTATTTGACACATCTTTTGATGAATGGCAACTCGCTGGATTAATACATCTAGATATGATCTATAGATGAACAAAATGAACAACATATAACCTTTACTAGCATGGGAATGCATGGACAGAAACAGACACGAGAACAACCGGCATAAACGCACTGCCATTTTACAAGAAATCCTTTCCATGTGCTGCCATAACATCAGTCTACATTTAACGTTAAACCATCTTGTCTGGTTTGATCTGATCTGATCTATCAAGCTGTCTGACACTGGTCTAGGGTGGGCCTTTGGCACACAACACAAGCTGCCAATTAAACATCAGTTTCCTCCAATATACCGATTAATGTTTATTAGATTTCAGCCTATTCGTTTAAATCGAAATGAACCCGATTCGATACGAATTAAGACACAGTCATGGTGAATGTGGAATAATGCAGCTGCATTAGACTGCTAGTTACATTAGCCATGTAGCAAAATATGCCATCAAAGCCTGGGATTAGAGATTAAAACATCATTTCGTGTCGTCTAATCTTACCTTTTGGTTTTCCATGCTGAGCTGGTGCCTTTAAGGGAGAATTCCGTTTAAAAGTGGCGCTTGTTTGTAAACGATAAGGTAAAAGTACAAGCCTTGTTTTGGGTTTGATCCTTTCAGCAAGCGACTCGGCTCGGCCTCCTACCGACGTCTCTGATTAGCGCTGTGTACGATAAGAGCGTAGAGGGAGGCGCTTCCGTACGCAGCGCTGCTTCGGAATTTTCCTAAACAGCTTTCGTGAATAGCCGTCAACCGAGAAATGCCTATTGTTGTTATTTCTAAGGACTGTTCGCTGCTCATGTGAGGCTTTGTGTGTTGTGATGGAAAATGGTTTGGTTTTGTAATAATTTTGTAAACATAAATACTTGTCTATTTAGGCTTTCTTTTTTAGAAATTCTGAACAAAATGTGCATATTTATGCGTAACGTAATATTTCGTTTTTCAGTTTTGTGCGTAAGATACGCTTTTGCTCACTTTGTTTTGCATCAGAAATGGAATTAAAAATGTTAAAGGAGTAGTTCACTTTCAGAACAAAAATGTACAGATAATGTACTCACCCCCTTGTCATCTTCAGTCGTAAAGAAATAATATTTTTTGAGGAAAACATTTCAGGATTTTTCTCCATATAATGGACTTCTATGGTGCCCCCGAGTTTGACCTTTCAAAATGCAGCTTCAAAGGGCTCTAAACGGTCACAGCCGAGAAAAGAAGGGTCTTATCTAGCTAAACGATGGGTTGTTAAAAAAAAAAAAAAGTCAATTTATATACTTTTTAACCTCAAATGCTCGTCTGGTCTAGCTCTGCGTGTACTCTGTGTAGAGATTAAAAAGTATATAAATTGTAAATGTTTTTAGAAAATAACCGATCGTTTCGCTAGATAAGACCCTTCTTCCTCGGCTGGGATCATTTAGAGCCCTTTGAAGCTGCATTTAAACTGCATTTTGGAAGTTCAAAGTCGGGGGCACCATAGAAGTCCATTATATGTCAAAGCTCCTTCAGCAATTGGCTTGCCTAACGACATATCATGCTAATTTTCTGCTCCAGTTGAAAATGTTCAACTTGCACGGAAGAAGCAATTATGGCGAATATTGCATGTTCACAGCAAACATATCACCTAATTTGCATCGCCTGCCGCCAATGTGCGCCTTTGCTTTGAATTTGTATGTAATCTGCTCACGCAAATAATTAAATTAGCTTTTGGTGTGCACACACTAATGTCACTAAAATCATTCTTTATTTAATTAACATTATTTTATTGGTCTTTATTTGTAGTAAAAGCAAACTAATTGAAAATGTTTCATTTTTTCACTTTTGCACTTTTATCATATTTTTTAAGAATGGTCATCTAAAAATTAGTTTTATTTAAAATGTTCATTCATTGATATATAATTTATTTTAAAAAGTATAATTTTTTTTTTCCAAATATTTCAGGTTTTTCATTGTTTAACCAAAGCCCTTCTTCTGTCATAGATTTTTACCAGATTTTTCAAATTTAGAAGATCATTGAAAAGTTCCTTTTGATCACTTCTAGTTTAAAAAGTTTATTTTTTTTACCTTTTTTTTTTAACCTAACTGACCATGTTTAAGGCTAATAATTTATGATTTAAGATTTCAACTAAGTACTTTTAATCCTGTTATAGTTATTTTTACCACATTAAGAAATGTCATCTGAAAATGTAAAATTTTTTTTCAAATGTCAATTGAAATGTCAATTGCCGTATTTTTGGGGGGTTTTTATTTTAAGCAATTTTTAATCCCTTTAGTCATTTTTCTTGTAGTCACTTTTAGTTTAAATTTTTTTTTACCAAGTGCTGAATTTAAATCAATAGCTATTTAATAACAATTGTTTTATTGCTTCTGACTAAAAAAGCCACATTGTCCGAGTACAAACATCAGTTTTACGTGCAGTTTTACAAACACGTAAAATTTCATGCCAACCATGTGCCACATGACACTCATTCTAGGTACAGAATCAGACATGCATGTCATATTTTGCAATATGGAGCCACAAAAAAAAAAAAAAAAAATCACAACTGCAATTGTGACAGTAATTTGGTTTATTTTCCATTTTAATGTAACCTGATAAAAGGCAAAACAGCTGTTGTGACTTCATGGATGTGTAAATGTCACATAACCACACTTGAAAAAGGCATCTTAATCACAGTATGGGAAAACATAAGGCATTTCCAAACTAGCCGTATGACTTCGTCAAACAATCGAATATATAGTGACTTTTTCACAGACCGATGAAACTGACCATCTAAAACACTGCGCACCATTGCATTTTCCCACTGAAGAGCTATAATACCTCAGCAATGCAATGAATAGTTTACATATATTTATATATATAACTGTTATTTGAATAATTTCTCAATTCATGAAATGCTTAATAGACGCATTCACATAACTGCTATATATACGGCAATCTGAAAGCATTGATCAAATTGCGCAACTTCACACCCGTCAGCCCTGGCATAAAATATTGCAGGATAGGACTAGAGGTGTGACGTGTGAAATGTTTAACGAATTGAAATAAAGATGACAGCAGCCCTCCTTTGGTATCCGCACGATCCAAGACGAATCCGATTTCTTTCCACAAAAAAAAAAAAAAAAAAAAAAAAAAAAACTTGCCCTTTTATCCCAAGTCAGGGATCTGGCTCAACAGACGGCGGGCATTTAGTGTGGATCCCAGAGAATAACCATCAGAGGATGCCGAAGACACACTGATCCCTCACCATCCCTTTTCCGTAGGAGCGGATCACACGATCAGCGCCCATATATATCACTTCCGAGGAAAACTTGAATTCAGACAGTGGATAATAGTAAAGAAAGAAAAAAAAAGAGGGACAAACAAACAAGAAACCCCCCCCAAAACAAGGAAAAGGAATGTTACCTAGAGATTCACGCTTCTAAGGGACGTCTAGAATTAGCGTGGAAATCACAACGAGGTAAAAAGAGGAAAGAGCCATAGCCATAGCACAACACACAGGAGCAAAGCCGAGATAAATAGAGGGGAACTGAAGCCCAAGGGTGGGGGTAGAGCTGAGGGAAGTGGGGTCACAGGTTCTGACAGCACTGAAATTTGTTGCCCTTTAAACCATCGGTAGTGGGCGGCACGCTGATGTCCACTACATTGTTGCCGGGAGACTCGTCGTGCACGGACCTGTCGGCGATCTGCTTCTGTGACACGATCCGATAGATTTCTGGAACGAAAAGAAAACATGACATGTTAAGATAAATATATTTTGAGAAGTATAATGGGAATATTAAAGCTGTTTGGAGGGTAAAATCATTTTAACAGGAATCACCGGAATTAGGAATTTCACAAAAGTCACGGAACAAATTATTGCAGGAAAAATCCAATAATTTCAACAGGAATGCATGTGATTGGGAATTTTGTGCAAAGGCAAAATATTTCCCCACACAGATTTCACAACAAGTTCAAGTTGGTCACAAGGATTCGCAGAATTCGGGAATTTTCTGCAGGCAAAATCCACTAGGAAAATCTAGTAATTTTAATAGAATTCCATTTAATAAGGGATTTTACATGAGAGAGAAATATTTCCCCCATAGATTTTGCATCGAGTTCACATGGTCATGGAACAAATTCTTTGGCTTGCAGGAAAAATCCAATAATTTCAATGGGAATGCATGTGATTTGGAATTTTGTGCAAATGTGAAATATTACCCCATGCAGATTTCGCAACCGGTTTGAGTCTGTCACATGGATTTGCCACGTTCATTGAGTTCGTTTGAAAGTGAATTTTTGCTGGCAAAAATCCAGTCATATCAGCAGGAATCTGATCAGGAATTTTGCATGTGGGAGAAATATGTCTCTCATTCCCAAAGCAGATTTTGCAACAAATTCAAGTTGGTCACATGGATTCACAGAATTTGTCGATTTGGATTGAAATGGACTTTTTATGAGACACTAGGAAAATCTAGTCATTTTAATAGGAATACATGTAAACTGGAATTTTCCATTTTGGTGAAATATTTCCCCTCATAGATTTTGCATAGAGTTCACATTGGTCACAGGACGAATTCCTTTCCGAATGCTTTGGCTTGCAGGAAAATCCAATCACTTTAATAGGAATACAAGAGTTTAGGAATTTTGCATGTGGGATAAATATTTCCCTTCACTGATTTCGCAATGAGTTTGTGTTGGTCACGCAGCAAATTCTCTGGCTTGGCAAAATATTGACTTTTTGTAGGCAAAATCCACTGGCAAAATCTAGTGATTTTAATAGAAATCAATGCAAACCAGTTCATTTTAATTCTTGCAAAAAATCTAATAATTTTAAAAGGAATGCATGTGATCTTAAATTTCATCCAAAGGTGAAATATTTTTTCAGGTTCAAGCTGGTCACAAGCATGGATTCGCCACATTCTTCGACTTAGTCTGAAAGCGACTTTTTGAAGACAAAATCCAAAAGGAATCCATGTAATCATGAATTTCACATGTGGGAGAAATATTTCCCCTCACAGATTTCCCAATGGGTTTCAAGTTGGTCACATAGATCTGCAGAATTCATTGACTTGGAATTGAAATGACCAAAGAATTCACAGGACGAATTCTTTGGTGAATTCTTTAGAAAAAAATCCAATAATTTTAACAGGAATGCATTGGGAATTTTGTGCAAAGGCAACATATTTCCCCACTTAAATTTCGCAACAGGTTCAGGTTGGTCACATGGATTCGCCATGTTCTTTGAGTTAAAAAAGCCATTTCAATAGGAATCCATGCGAGTAGGAATTTCGCATGTGGGAAAAACATTTCCCCCTCAATGATTCAAGTTGGGTTCAAGTTGGTCACATGTTTTCGCAGAATTTGTTGACTTGGATTGAAATGGACTTTGAGGAAATATTTCCCCTCATAGATTTTGCATAGAAAAATATAATAATTTCAAGCGGAATGCATGTGATTAGGAATTTCGTCCAAAGGCGAACATTTTTTCCCATGTTGATTTCGCAACAGGTTTGAGTTGGTCACATGGATTCGCCGTGTTCGTCAAGTTAGTTTGAAAGCAACTTTTTGCCAGCAAAAGCCAAACATTTCAATAGGAATCCATGCGATCAGGAATTTAGCATGTGGGAGAAATATTTCCCCTCAGAGATTTTCCAACTGTTTCAAGTTGGTCAAACTGCAAAGTTTATGGCTTAGTTTGAAAGTGGAATTTTGTACGCAAAATTTAGTCATTTCAACATGAATTTCTCATACTTAAATTTCGCAGAGTTCTTGAGTTGGTCACGTGGATTCGCTACATTCTTCTGCTTGCTTTAAAAGTAACTACTCACTGACAAAATCTAGTAATTTCAATAGGAATCTATGCAATATAAATTCCACAGATTTTTGCAGAAAATTTGCTAACGGTGCATTCACACGGGGGCGTTGACTTTATCACTCCTCAATTGCTTTGAACGGGTGACGACGTGTTGCCAAACTGAATTGTGAATATGTTGAGTCGCACCAATGGCATTGCAGAAGTTAAACTTTCAACTTTTCAAGCGCCAATACAGGCTTCAGCCAATCAGATTGCCTTTTGTAAATACCCTAGAAGCTAGACAATCACATTCATGCAACACCACAAGAGTAATATGACTGCCTGTTGTCACTTTAACAGTCGCATCATCAATAAGCTTCAGACACAAACATCGAAGGCCCATGTAATGTACCTTAATGTGACCAGAACTTCTGTTACAATAAGGACCAACCTGTTAGTATGTTTTTAAATGCCTCCTCCACATTTGTGGAATCCAAAGCCGATGTTTCGATGAAGGATAGACTGTTCTTCTCTGAAAAACACAAATGTCAAAGATTTTAAAACATCAGGTAGATCTTTTCTTACTAAACAACATGAAAAATGAGCAGGGGACGCTCACCTGCAAAAGCTCTGGCCTCATCTGTGGGAACGGCCCTGAGGTGCCTCAAATCGCTCTTGTTGCCCACCAGCATGATGACGATGTTGTTATCCGCATGATCCCGCAGCTCCTTCAGCCAGCGCTCCACGTTCTCATAAGTCAGATGCTTAGCGATGTCATAGACCAAAAGAGCTCCAACTGCACCCCGGTAGTACCTGTAAAGGAAACCCACGTAAAATATATACCAAGGGACAGTTTTACTAACAGCTTGCGCCAGTGCAAACTGTCTTTTGGCGTTTAAATAGCACTTTCAGGATTTACTAGACGAACTTTACTTGATCAAAAATAATTTAGCAATAACTCTAAAAATTAATGTATTACTATTGATAAATTATTATTAAAAATAAGTTTTAAATACATTAACATTAATAATTCTATAAAATTATTTTCAAATAATTAGTTAATAATTATTTTATTGTTAGTCATTGTATAATATATTTGTATAAAATGAAAAATTATTTTTTAAATAAATATTTAGTTACTTTCATATAATTAGTTGTAAAATATTTTATTTTTAGCTGTAGTATAATATTATGCATATTTGTATGAAATAAATCAATTGTCTAATTAAATAGAGCTAAAACAAATATATTTAAAATTAGTTTCACATAGTTATCAAAGAATTATTTTATTTTTAGCCATAGTATAATATTATGCCCAATATTTGTATACAATAAACCAATTGTCTTAATAAATAGAGCTAAAATAAATATTCTATGCCACATAACTTACATAATTTTAACAATTTTTATTTTCATTTGTAGCATAATAGTGCATAATATTTGTATGAAATAAATCAATTGTCTTAAAAAATAAAGCTAAAATACATATTTAATATTACTTTCACATAATTAGTTATAAAATATTTTTTAATATTTTAGCCGTAATATAATATGCATAATAATTGTATAAAATAAACCAATTGTCTTATTATAAAATAGAGCTAAAATAAATATAATATTTAATTTTACTTTCACATAATTAGTTAAAATATTTTTTATTTTTGGCCGTAATATAATATGCATAATATTTGTATAAAAGAAATTAATTATTTTGACAAATAACTTATTATAAATTGAGTTTTAAATTAAATTTAACAATAATAATTCTATAAAATTACTTTCACATTAGTTTTAACAATTACTTTTAGTCACAGTATAATTTTATGCATATTTGTATAAAAGAAGTAAATTCTTATTAAACAGAGCTAAAATAAATATATTTAAAATTACTTCCATATATATATATATATATATATATATATATATATATATATATATATATATATATATATATATAGTTTTAAAATAATTATTTTATGCTGTAGTATAGTATTATATATAGACAAATAACTATTATTATAAATTGAGTTTTAAATTAATTTTAACAATAACTCTATAAAATTACTTTCACATTATTTTTTTAACAATTATTATATTTTTAGTCACACTATAATAATGCATAATATTTGTATAAAAGAAAATTCTTATTAAATACAGCTAAAATAAATATATTTAAAATTATTTTCACATAATCAGTGAAAATTTTATTTTATTTTTAGTCATATTATAATATTTTGCAGAATATTTGTATGAAATATATTTTAGCTCAATTTAATAATAAAAATTGATGTTAGTAATTTACTGTAAAAAAAAAATAATTTGATAAATGCCTCTTTATGGAATTATGATAGATCATGTAGATATATGACCCCAATGGTCCATATAGACTGATAGGCGTGAATCAATTGGCTTATACAGGTGATGGCCCATAGAGGTGATGGGTGTGAGCCAGACAGCCCATACAAAGGATATCAACCTTGCGTATTGAGGACCCTACATGGGAGGTCCCAACAGTGCTGAACCTTGGTTTAAGATTCAATCACTTCATCTAGTACTCACGCTGATGTGATGGCTCTGTAGCGCTCCTGTCCCGCTGTATCCCAGATCTGAGCCTTTATAGTCTTCCCATCCACCTGAATGCTCCGGGTTGCGAACTCCACACCAATGGTGCTCTTGCTCTCCAGGTTGAACTCATTCCGAGTAAAACGGGACAACAGGTTACTCTTCCCCACACCAGAGTCTCCAATGAGCACCACTAGAAAACAGAAGAACATCAGACCATTTGAACACGACTATGATGCTTCACAGCTGCTCTTATAAAAACCATATCCATAGGGAAGATATCATAGCCATCACCGGATGAAATGAAGGCCACAGAACAGAATCGACCATGCGAGTCCTTGAAAGTAATCCACAAACCAAAGTGTGCACCCAAAGCGCATATACAAAGTCATCATTTGAAAAGCAGAAAACTAGATTAGTAAGCCAGATCCTGGTTACGGCTACACGACGAGGCCACAGAGATAAGAAGAGAAGCCGTAATCTACCAACACACACTTCCACTGTCATTTTCCCTTCGCTCCATCAATTTGACAGCATGAAAACTAAAACACAGGCCTTGCCATAAAGTTTGTATAAAGGATGAGAAATGCATAGAAAATAATATCAGTCAGCTCATACTGTGTCCGCTGCAACGTGGTCACCATTCATTTTCTCTAGAGGAAACATGAAGTCATTCATGATAAACTGGAGAACATCTAAAAACTAAAAACTTTCAAGAAGAAATCTTAAAAATAACCAAAGTGGCACACTTGTTAAACCTCAACAGTAATCTGTGGTTTTGTCACATACTGAAACACTTGGTGTAAAAACAGGAACCTGATGTGGGAAGAAACTTTTTTTAAATATATAACATATTTAATTAAATAGAAATATAACTTTTAAACATATATATGCACATACATACATATATATGCACCTGAGGCAATTTCACATGCAAAAATATGTTTTAAAATGACGGCATGATCATCCACAGTTGTCAATTTCGCATTACAGAGCTCATGTGTCACAGTCAGTTTAATAATTTAGCTAAATTACCAACTGTAAAAGCGACTAAAATGCTTGCAATCGCATGTTAATGACCAAATTTGGAACTTCAAGGAGCGAGTCTTGTGTAATAAACGACAAAAAAAAAAGTTTCTTAAGGGCCTAGCAATGCAACCACACAAAATATTAAGCAACACATAGCTACTAACGTTAAACGACAAGAAAATCTACGACGTTTTTGGTAAAGCAGCAAACACCGCTGAGGCGAACTATATATATTTTGTTTGTTGTTTAAGTACAAACTGACTGCATTAAAACAGCTAGTTGTTTAGCTCACTTTAGCTTTCACTTAGCTAACATAATGCCAGTTACACAAACAAACTGCATTATTGTTGACTACTGTCGAAAGATAACGCAAATCATTGAACGTAATATTCAAATGTCTTATTCTACTTTCAACTCTTGAATCTTCGAAAGTATAACAGGTTAGTATTTCGAGAGCTAACGTCTAACTAGCACTCCGGCTAACCCAGCTAGCCACATTCGTCAGGAAACTTGGTGTTTTCGTTGATTCTAAAGCAAACGGAATATGTTTATTCTTGTTTTTGATACAGTGTGAAACACTGACCTTTAAATAAATAATCGTATTCGTCGTCACGGGTCCCCATTGTTGGTTTACCGCACTAAAATTTTGTTGTTGGGCGATGGACCTCTTCTGATTAGCGATGTCCGATTCGTGAACGAATCGTTCTTGAGATTCGGATCTTTTTAATGACCCGTTTCAACCGACTCACGAGTCGGACTGAATGATTCATTCACGAACTTGATTAGACATGCACAAAACGTTTGCAGCCAAGAGATTGACGTAACTTTAGAAGTTTCGATATCCGATTATTTTTCAGCGTTTACACTTTTTATTACTAGTAACTGTATACGTTTTTTATATATATAATGAAAATGATTATTTTTAGATATGTCAAGCTCTGAAATATTCTGTAGGGTAGAAACTGCCAAATTATCATTATTATTATTTTATTATTTTATCTTTTACAGATAAAATGAGCCAAAAAAGAGATTTACCTCAGACTGAAAAGTCAAAAACTATTAAATGCCCATACTGGAATTTGCAAAGTTAAGGCATGACCACCGGACAGAAAAACGCTCGTTGCGTCTACATTGTCAGAAAAAAATAGGTGGAGGAGAAAAGATGCATGTTAATTGCAAAAAAGTAAGAATGAATGTTATGAATTAGATATGAAACCATCAGGAACCATTTAATCCTAAAAAAAATTTCCCCTTAATTAATAAGAATAACATTCTGAAGTGTTGTGAAATACATGGAGATGTTTTTTATAGGCTTTATAGAGATGAGTTGAGAGTGGCTCTTGAAGGACCAGTACCACATCCTTTTGTAGCACTCTTTCAAAAATATATTTTCCAGAATCTGGCAGTAAGTTTTAAGAGTTCATTTTGGTCCATCTCTGCAAGACAGACATTTCAGGATAGGAGATGGACTAAAACTGAAGTCCCAAAACTTACTGCCAGATTCTGGAGGATAAACTCGAAAGAGTGCTACAAGAGGATGTGAGGCTGGTCCTTCAAAAGCCACTCTCAACTCATCTGTCTATAAAGCCTAAAAAACAGTCTCCATGTATTTCACAACCCTTCAGAATGTTATTCTTATTAATTGAGGGTCATTTTTTTTTTTGATTTTTTGCCCAAGCAAAGTCTCTGAGAACCTGACACATTGCACTTCTGGAGACTCAAGGTAGGTTCTGGTTCTGGAAAACGGTGGCGCTGGAGACTAAATGGTTCCTGATGGTTTCATATCTAATTCTTACTTTTTTTGCAATTAACATGCATCTTTTCTCCTTCACCTGTTTTTTCTGACAATGCAGACACAAGCGTTTTTCTCCCCAGTGATCATGAACTTTGCAAATTCCAGTATTGCATTAGTATTGCATCCTTCTCATGGGCATTTAATAGTTTTTGACTTTTCAGTCTGAGGTAAATCTCTTTTTTGGCTCATTTTATTCTGTAAAAGAAAATGTACATAATTCTGCACACCTCAATATAAGGAGTTTTTCACTTCCAGCCTTCATGGACAATTATATATCACTTATAAATAATTAAATACAAAATGAATATTAAGATTGATGTGGTTTGGAACTGGTCAAATGTGCTTGGAAAAAAAATATGACCACAATATCAACGTGCCTAATAATTATGCACACAGTGTGTGTGTGTGTGTGTGTGTGTATATATATATATATATATATATATATATATATATATTTTATCATATTCATTTTCATTTCTTTTTCAAATCAAGTAATCGCGAGAACCCTGCTTTTAAAATAAAAACGGCTGTTGAGGGAACAAATTACAATAAGATACTTATATCTTGATTTTTTAGCGAACTTTAAAGCTCGTTTTTAGCTATCTTGGGTGTTCCCCTGATCCCTTTTTGAGAACCACTGTATTACAAAACAAAAAAGATTGACATTCAAGAAAGACCAATGACTTTTCTTCATCCTGTAGAACGAGGAGGGGCTTTAGCCAGGTGTAGGCTTGAAACCATGCTCGTAACGTCGACCTTTCAGGAAATAGCCGACATTTAAATGTTTATTGCAGAAAGAAAAGCTCGAAAAGGGTAAGCATCATCCCACATAGCAATTGACGTCTGGCCCAGAGCTGGGCCAGATGTCAATTGCTATGTGGGATATGGTCGACATGAGTATCATAAAGGTACTGCATATTCTATGTAATTTTATTTTGAAATATAGGCAATTGACACAATTTTTATCGTAATGGTAAACGCAGTAGGTTTCAAAAGTGAAAGGCGTTTCTCTGATCTGAAACTAGTCTTTAACTTTTAACTAATTATTATTTAATCACAGTGATTTACCAGAAGTCCGTCCTTTAATATTATTATTACATTTGTTGTTCTTGTCACCGTTTCTATTCATGTTTTGAGAGATTTGATTGAAAAATAATAATAATAAAGATTGCAAGTAAGTCATTTGTGGAAGTGTAATGTCAACATGTCTGACAGTGCAGCCAGACCCTATTGCGAAATTGGCTCCCTATGAGTTTTTTTTTTGTACCTAGAACATTCCCAAAACGTTAATTTTTGGTTTCCAAAACGTTATTTTGTTAAGGTTTGTTTTTGGTTAGCCAGGAAAGTTTTCTTAACGGAAATAAAACTGTTTTGTTTTGTATAACGTTATTATAACGTTATTTTAACGTTTCTATAACTTTTTTATAACGTTTCCCTAACCTCTTTAATTAAGTGATGATCATCATTTAGTACACTTGCAACTCAGTATAAGCAGCAATAAAATTATCTGTATAGACGCCTAATCAGTTTGTAAAAACCATTTCTTTAATTAATAAAAATTATCTGAGCAGGTCAACCATCATATGTAAAATTAAATAAGATTAGGCGTAATCTGTCCATTAATGTAAGATTAGGGTTACACATTATTTTACATTTCTTCAGCACCAAATGAAAATGACTTTAACACAATGTGTGGTTTATAAAATATGACATTTATTCACAGATATATAAAAAAGGAATAAAAAAATATAATTATATTTTTTATAATTATTAATAATATTATAATTTAAACATGTTTTGATTTATCTAATTTTTGTATTTTAATAAATGCTGCATTAAACGAATTTCAGGGTCATTACATAAAACGGTCATTACATAAAACATTTGCAACGTTTTCATTGAAAATATTGTTTTACAGGCTTATTATAATAACTTGAGAATAACCATTAGGGAACGTTCTGTATAAATTATTTTAAGGTTATTTTAAAAATAACCACCCTGCAATGTTCCGGAAATGTTATTTTATGGTTGCAAAAAAATAAGCCAAAATAACCCTTAGTGAACATTCTCTTCAAGTTACTTTTAGGTTACTTAAAAAAAAAGGCAGTTAACGTTCTTGGAACGTTATTTTATGGTTGCAAAAAAAATCTAAAAATAACCATAAGGGACATTCTCTGTAAGTTATTTTTAGGTTATTTTAAAAACAACCACCATGGTAACATTCTGGGAACGTTATTTTCTGGTTACAAAATAGTAACTATGGTTACTACCGCATGGTTCCCAAAAAAATGACCAAAAGGTTTATTTCACAAAGGAAAATGTAAAAAGGGAACACACTGTGGAGTAACATTAGTTAATCCATGATTAGGAATAAACTACCATTGAATATTTCTTTCCAGCATTGTTAATATTGTTTGATGTTCATTTATTAACTTTAGTGGCAATTCCAAGACTTTTTTAAAGGGGTCATCAGATGCCCATTTTCCACAAGTTCATATGATTCTTTAGGGTCTTAATGAAAAGTCTCTAATATACTTTGGTTAAAAATTCTAAATAGTAGTGTAAAAAAAACAGCTTTTTACCAAAATCAGCTCTGCAAAATATCAGCTCAATTTATCGCATGGGCCCTTTAAACGCAAATGAGCTCTGCTCGCCCCGCCCCTTTCTGCAGAGGGATTACGAGCTGTAATGTTTAGTTTAGCCGCATTTAGCCGTGTTTATCGGCAAAACTTGCCAACAAGCACATTATTAAGAAAGGCCATTTGCAAAGATGCATAAAAAACCCTTATACTCACTTCTGCTATGGGTGAAGCTACATCAGGAACGATTCACACGAACATAGATGCATCTGTAGATCGGGATCGGCGCTTTTCTTTCAAAAACGAAAGTAACGTTGTCCTCTGCCTCTTAAGCGGCTCAGATGTTGGGAGTAAATGACTACTGCTATGTCCATTATTACATCCAACATCAGAACTCCTCAGTCGCTCAATTAGAGTCTTTCTCTGCACAAGTCACACAATGGCAATTGTATTCGGACTGTTTCAGCTCAGTGAGGGCGGGTTTAAGGTAAGACGCTCATGTCAATCATCTGTGTTTCGTCACAATGACAAGAAGCTGAGAATGACCTGATTTTAAAAAGGGGATATTACTTTTTTAAAGATTAAAAAAAAATACCACTGGGTGGATTTTTATTATTGTAGGGTGGCTGTGTACACTGTAAAAAGTTTTCACCAGATTCAACTTAAAAACCTAAGTTTAGCAGCTTCCTTAAAATTTTAAGTTCAATCAGCTTAAAACTACAAGTCATTTTAACTTATTATAATAAAAATGAGTTGATTTAACTTGTGAGTTGAAATGACTTAAATTGATTTAACTTAAAATTTTAAGGCAGCTGCTAAACTTAAGTTTTTAAGTTGAAACTGGTGAAAACTTTTTACAGTGTACACAAACTGCCAACACACAGTAATGTTCAAATAACATGTAAAACTTAGTTTTGCATCCAATGACCCCTTTAAAAGGAGAAAGCAAATGTGCAGATATATATAATTATTGTTTTGTCTTACAAATGCAAAAAAGGTTTGGGGAAGACATGGCTCCCATTGCATCAGATTTAACAGAAGAGAAAAGAAAGCAGCTCTGTGCCTTGCTGGGGAATGCTGAGCTGTCTCTTCTCTACAAAGCTTCAGTCCATGGATATCAAGCTTCTGCCTTCCATGAGCGATGTGACAATCAGGGTCCCACCTTACTTGTAGCCTACAACCATTCATACGTCTTTGGTGGATACACTAGTGTAGATTATGCTCAAAGTGGGAAGAAAATTAAAGATAAAGAGGCTTTCCTGTTCAGCATTCGATATGGAGACCCTCTCTGCATCAAAGTTAACAGTGGATATTATGCACGTCTCGATGATGCTGAAATGCCCAACTTTGGTCAACAGTTGTACTTTTGCCATGAAAATCAACCAGTTGTGAAAGAACTGCGGAGTGTGGATTCATTCAGTTTTAATGCTGCAAAGTTGTATGGAAACATCACTGAGCTGACTGAATGTGAGGTGTACAAAGTCAAACAGAGTAAGTCAATCATCAGAAAAACATGTGTATCATACTGAGTCCAGTCTCTTAAATAAAAATTTTCAGTTTCTGTTGCTCTATTTAATTTATATTGTTTCTATTATTAACATTAGCTTAACATTTGTTTGACAATAATATTTGTTCAAACTTTACAGTCCTTCAGGTTAGTGTAAAAGTGAAGCCATGGAGAAATTGTCTTTGGACAGCAAAGTATGTTTCCACTTGTGTTATTTTATTTCAGCTGATTTCATATAGCAGTTTTCAATAATAAAGTTGTGATCTGTTTTGTAGACAATTTTTTATTTTATTTTAGCCATTAATTATGGACATTCAGCATTACAGTAAAGGGGGTTTGGTCAGTTTCCTGGATGCACAGCCATATTGGCAATACTCAAATGTAAACAACAGCATGGACTGCATGTTTTATGTTCCAGCTAACAATTTTTGGTTCTTAGAACGTTCCTTATTGGCTAGCCAGGAAAGTTTCCTTAATGTAAATAGATCATTCCCTTCAGGTTAGGAGAACATTCCGATAACCTGCTGGGAACGTTCTCAGAATGTTGCGGGAATGTTCCTGCAATGTTCCCCTAACCTAAGGGGAACGTTATATTTAAGTTAAGAAAACTTTTCTGGCTAACCGATAGGGAACGTTCTATTTATGTTCCTAGAACTTACTTAGATGTAGCAAGCAGGGAAGGGTTCACATGGTCTTTTTCTACAGGACTCAGAGTGAGTGAGATGTTGTTTTGTCTGTGCAGGTTCAGGAGGTGAGCTCTCGGTTAGGTGTGCCGGTGTCTTGTGTGTTATTTTCATGCATAGGCTACTATAAAAGACCTGTTGGTTTTTGTACTTGATTTGTTTGTTTTTGTACAAGCTTCACCCAATCTCATAACTGAATAATCTTAAAAAAATAAAAAATGTAGGCAAATGGAGTAAGGCCAAAATTTTATATCCTTTGGGCACCTTTTATCCACCTCCCTAAGCTGCGATCAATGACAAGGATAATGATAATTACAGTTTTTCTCAATTGCTAAAACACTATAACCAGTCTTTTGAACTAAAATTTCAAAACTATAATGCCATTTTTGAAAAAGCACACCCATTTCCCTAAACTATAAACACTATTCCCTGCTTTGGCACATGAGTTATATTTGGTGAACTGTTACTTCAAAACTCTACACACAAATCCCTACATTTCTCAGTGCTTACACCATGAGGTCATTTAGAAAGCACAAGCATTCAATATTGTTCACTCAAGTCTGCGAAGTTTGAGCTCAATTAGCACACAATTACCCAACTGGAAACACTAGGAGTCAAAATTTAGCACACACCAATCAGAACCTTCGATGGAGATAAAAGGATAAAAGTTTTTCTCAGTCACTTTGGTGCATTTCTCAGAACAGAAATGAAATATACATTTGTCTGCAGTTTCCTACATTATCAGTTGCTATTGTCATGTTGCTCAAAATGTATTATATACTGTAGTTCTCTGTGCAATAGTCTTACCCCTCAAAACATCAAGTCATTAGCTCATCGTATAAATCATTACCTAAATGCAAAATTTTTGATCTAGTTGTCCTAAACTGTCAATCATATATTCTACACATTTCTATTAGACTTTTTGTAAATTTGCCATGAATTATTCAAGTGACTCTTGACTTTCACTAATGAAGATAATATAGATCAACCAATGATAAAGCAGTTCTCTGAAATAGATCAAAGGTACATCTCATGAACCTTCCATTGGAAAGCATATAGACAGAGGACAACACAGGAGTTACAAATTCCGACAGTGGACTTTCTTATTTTTATTTTCACCTTTGTGCCCATATTTCTTTTTTTTTTTCTGTTTCACAATGACGTTGTGTGCTTTTATTTAATTTTTTTTATTTTTTGTCAGACCACTAGTACAAGTGTAACTGTGAATCCTATCCAGTCTTTTTCGATCAATATCCCACATACAGTAATGTGTAATTTTGAAGAGGAAGAGTAGGAGGTGAAAGAGGAAGAGGAGGAGGAGAAGGAGGGCGATGACGACAACAACATGGAAGAGACAGAGGAAGAGCAAGGGCAAGAAGACAAGCAGTCTCATATATTTTAGTTGATGAGTGCCAGGGTTGGATCAGGCATGCAAGAGGATTTGACCCCTGCTGCCTGGCCAGGGCTAATTTAGCCTGTGATGCTGAAGAGGTTCTTTGGCCTGTCCCAGACCAAAGACAGGATGCTGGGCAGAATAATTATTTTGTTGTTTTTTGCTGTTTTGTACTGTACTCTACAGTACATTAAATTAAGGAATAAAACACTTGCAAAGGAATAGATTTGTTGTGTTCATCATGTGAAAAGTTTTTTATTTGTATTGTTTTTGTAGTATTGTTTTGAATTTATCTCATCAGTGTGTAAAACTGTGTTGTAGTGTGTTTGTTTTTGAGGATTTGTGTGTCATGTCTGAAAGCAAAGTTTGGTTTTTCAGCAAGATTGAATTGTTTTGAGTGGAGAGCTTCATTTTGACCTCAATATAGGAAGTTTGGGGAAATGAGTTAGGAGTTGTGGATTTGTGTTTAGAGTTTCGCAAATAAGAGGCATAATTTCAAGAAATGTGTTTAAGCAATTGAGAAAAACTGTAAGAGAAGAGGTAATAATCGTCTAATGTTTTTGCAAGAGAAAGCTGACTGTGAAAGGTGAGCTACAGATTCACATACAGATTTTAAGGTAGGCTACTTACCCCTGATAAAAAGTGTATCCCCGGCCGAAAATACGGACTGAAAAGATAGAGTAAATGAAAAAATTATTTGATCTCCTGCTGATTTTGTATGTTTGCCCACTGACAGAATTGTAACACAAACTAGTAGTGGTAATATTACAAAAGTGAAACAAAATATAAATAAATGAATTCCAGAATTCCAGAAGTTTCGATATCTGATTATTCTCTAGCGTTTACACGTTTTATTATCAATCAATTTATACGTTTATTTTATTACGTTTTTTATAATATTATTATTTTTTTAGGCTACCAATTTTCTCGGCAGTTTTGCCCTACACAATATTTCAGAGCTTGACGTATCTAAAAATAATTAGGCTCTATTCATTATAAAACTTCCATGAGTTTATAAGATGTTATTCATTTCCATTTCTTTTCCAGATCAAGTAATCGTTAGAACCCTGGTTTTAAAATAAAAACGATTGTTGAGGGAACAAATAACAATAAGATCATACTTATATCTTAATTTTTTAGTGTACTTTAAAGCTTGGGTCCCACCCACTGAACCCTTTTTAAGAACCACAGCAACCAAAACAACGGAGATTGACACTCAGAATAGACCAATAACTTTTCTGAATCCTGTAAAAGGAGGCGGGGCTTCAGCCAGACGTGGACCATGCTCATAACGTTCATCTTTCAGGAAATAGCGGACATTTAAATGTTTATTGCACAAAGAAAAGCTAGATAAAGGTAAGCATCGTGGTCGACATAAAATCTTAATATCATAAAGGTATTACATATTCTATGTTATTATTCCACATGAACACAATTTTATCTTAATGGTAAACGCAGTCTGTTTCTATAGTGAAAGGCGTTTCTCTGATCTGAAACTAGTCTTTAACGTTTAACTAATTATAATTTAATCACAGTGATTTAACAGAAGTCTGTCCTTTAATATTATTATTACATTTGTTGTTCTGGTCACCGTTTCCATTCACGGTTTGTGCCAGTTCCATTTCTGTCAGTTATGTCTATAAGTTTTGTATTTTTTCCCCTTGTCTTTACCACCCAGCTACAGAGAAAGCAGAGAGAGGTCAAGTTAATATCTGGTAAGTTCTTGAAATGTGGATATGGATTCCTAAAGATAAACTGACAAACTTTAATTAAATAAAATATAATTAAAAAAATAATAATAATAACAATAATAATAATTGTTTTGTCTTAATGCAAAAAAAAAAAAAAAAAAAGGTTTGGGAAAGAATGGCTCCCATTGCATCAGATTTAACAGAAGAGAAAAGAAAGCAGCTCTGTGCCTTGCTGGGGAATGCTGAGCTGACTCTTCTCTACAAAGCTTCAGTCCATGGATATCAAGCTTCTGCCTTCCATGAGCGATGTGACAATCAGGGTCCCACCTTACTTGTAGCCTACAACCATTCAGGCTATGTCTTTGGTGGATACACTAGTGTTGATTATGCTCAAAGCGGGCAGCAAATTAAAGATAAAGAGGCTTTCCTGTTCAGCATTCAACATGGAACCCCTCTGTGCATTAGAGTTAAGAGTGGGCGTTATGCACGCAATGATGATGCTGGAATGCCCAACTTTGGTGAACAGTTGTACTTTTGCTATAAAAATCAACCAGTTGTGCAAGAAATTTTTGCTTATGATGCTGTTTCATTCAATTTTAATTCTGCAAAGTTGTATGGTGACAACAATGAACTGACTGAATGTGAGGTGTACAAAGTCAAACAGAGTAAGTCAATCATCAGAAAAAAAATGTGTATCATATTGAATTTGAGTCCAGTCTCTTTTTTCTGTTTCTTTTGTTCTGTTTATTTTACATTGTTTCTGTTATTAACCTTAGCTCAACATATGTCCGACAATAATATTTCTTCAAACTTTTCCAGTCCTTCAGGTTAGTGTAAAAGAGAAGCCATGGAGGAATATTGTTTCGACAGAAAAGTATGTTTCCGTTTCAGTGTTATTTTATTTTGGCTGATTTCGTATAGAATTTTCAATAATTAAATTGTGTTTTGTTGAATCTGTTTTGTAGACGAAAGGAAGAGCTGATTGAGATGATCAGGAATTATAAACCCCTGATGGGGTCTGTGAGTCAGGTCAGAATCCTGATGATCGGTCCTGTAGGTGCTGGAAAATCCAGTTTCTTCAACTCCATCAACTCCATCTTCATGGGTCACGTGACCAGCAAAGCCATGTCAGGATTTGCAGGCACTAGTGTCACCACACAGGTATGGATTTAACAGTTAGTTTGTTTGAAGAACATCTCTTGATAACCTCAGGTCTTGATGTGATTCTCTTCTTGGTTGGTAGTTTCGCACATATCCAGTGAAAGATGGTTGTGAGAGAAAGCCGTTGCCATTTGTGTTGTGTGACACCATGGGACTCGAGGAGCAATCAGGAGCAGGACTGAATATTGAGGACATCAGCAGCATTCTTCAAGGTCACGTACCAGACCGCTATAAAGTATGAATTAAATGAATTAAAGTATGAATTGAGGATTCAGATTGAACTTGTCCTTTAATATACTTCCTGTTAAATTTTCTTGATTCAGTTCAACCCCACAGCACCGTTTAAACCTGATGAGCAAAAGATGTTCAAACCTGCATCTCTACAGGAGAAGATCCACTGTGTGGTGTACGTGATAGACGCCACCAAAATCTCCCTCATGTCCAACAAACTAGAAGAAAAACTTAATTCTATACGTAGTCAAATAAACTCACTGGGTAAGCTAACTAACAACATTTTTAGACCATTTTGCATAACTCTCGACAAATGCATTTTCCATGATGGGCTGAAAGTTTGTTAAAAAATGTTCAGGCATACCCCAGATCGCCTTGATGACAAAAGTAGATGAAGCATGTCCTCATGTGCAGAATGACCTTCGAGACACTTATGCCAGCTCCTACATCAAGTCAAAGGTGAGGCGTGGTCACATGATCACATGGTCTGTTTCTACAGGACTCAGAGTGAGTGAGGTGTTGTTTTGTCTGTGCAGGTTGAGGAGGTGAGCTCTCGGTTGGGTGTGCCGGTGTCTTGTGTGTTACCGGTGAAGAACTACAGTCAGGAGCTGGAGCTGGAGCTCAACTGTGACGTCCTGCTTCTCTCTGCTCTACAACAGATGCTTCGCTTTGCGAACGACTTCCTGGATGATGATCCCATTTAGACCATATAATGTCCTGCATAGATAGGGGTTTACACTGATCCACTACAACATTGATTATCTGCCAGTGCCATTGTGTTTTGCACAAAAAACACATAAATATGTGGAAAAATGTTTATTTTTTAACCCTCATTCTGACACTCTGTTTAAAACGACCTGTTTTAAGGGGCGGTCCTTTAAGGTCACTGTTACCTCTCACTACTGCATGTAAGTGTTTTGATCAAAATGAAATAGTATTTTCCCGACAAAGCATTAAAGAAATCATTTTACTTACAGTTTGTGATGCAGCTGCAGTCAGATCTAGTACCGCTTCATCTTTTAACAAATGTTTCTTTGTGAGTTCTCCATGACACTGTGCCTCATTAACAAAACCAAATGCTCCGGTCACTCCTCTGACACAATCCAAGTTGCCATTCAAAATAAACTATCCACTTGCTCCTGATGCTGGGGTCCTTTTGATATCTGTACAAAGTCAAGAACAAGCCGTTTAAACAAAATGTGTCAAAGCAAACGTTTTTCCACTCCAATTGCCGACAGACTCAAGTGCGTAAACTCTCAGAAAGGGAATGTGCATCTGTATATATTGTATCCAGTGCAGACATGATAGTGGCATTGATTGTAATTATTATTTGTCTTTGACATGAAGCGACACTTGAATTCAGTGTAATCAAGTGTCAACCATTAGCAGCTGAACGCCAGTGGGTGAAGCCTATGGTGAGAAGATGACTCTTCATTGATGTCTTTCACTGGAGGCAGTGTTTATGCAAACAACTGCACCCGGGTGACGTCACCTAGTAGCTCGGATCCAAACAAGCTATTAAAAACATTTTCTCTCAGTTTTAGCTATTAATTATGGACATTCAACATTACAGTATAGAGTTTTACTATGACACTTAGGCTATGGCACAGTTTGGTCAGTTACCCGGATGCACAGCCATATTGGCGATACTCAAATTTAAATAACAGCATGGACTGCACGGTTTATGTTCCAGCTAACAATTTTTGGTTATTAGAACGTTCCCTGTTGGTTAGCCAGAAAAGTTTTCTTAATGTAAATAGATAATTCCCTTTAGGTTAGGGGAACATTCCAGTAACCTACTGGGAATGTTCTCAGAATGTTGCGGGAATGTTCCCCTAACCTAAGGGGAACGTTCTGTTTATGTTCCCAGAACTTACTTAGACGTAGCAAGCAGGGAAGGGTGCAATATTTTGACAAAATAGTTAATAGGTGGTAAAGATACGTACAAGTAAGGGATAGTGTACAGGCAGCCGGTAGTTATCGCAGAAATAAGCCCCGACAGTGTGATCAGGACCCGACGCGAAGTCGAAGAGGGTCTTGTATCACACTGAAGGGGCTTATTTCCCGATAACTACCGGCTGCCTGTACATTATCCCGCTTATTACACGGCTACTTGCCACATGAGGAAAAAAACTGGACATGAATATGAATTTGAAACCTTTTATTGGCATATTTGTTTTAAATTAACATTTTTATCCTTCCGCGAAACGATATAGTACCACGTGACTAACATTCAAACTATGTACGCTAGTAAGACAATTTAAATAGATTAATGTCGAAATTTTCCATTGTTAATTGTGGTTGTCCAGTGTTTGTCACAAGATGGCGCCAAACGGTAATCTTTGTTGGCACGGAGGGATTTTTAAACATACAAGTAGTACCGGCTATGCGTTATTACTTTGGAGCGGTGATTATTTGAAAAGAACGAACCTGCAAATGTCTCAACTGACCAATCAGAATCAAGCATTCCAAAGAGCCGTGTAATAAGCAGTATTAATTAAGATATTAGCCTAATATTTCACCTACCTGACCGGAAATTATAAGAATAAACACGAATGTTGTCAAGATTCTTGAACTGGAAATTCTGATCCTTCAGTTTAGCCGTGTTCCTCAGTTTTTTGCACTCTTCTCCTTGGTTTGTTATAACCTTTGGCAGTCTATTGTACTCCAAATGTTTTTTCTTGTCCAAACGATTAGTACAGGCCAAAACATGACCATTTTCAGCAGCAAGAATCAGCGAAATTTGCATTCCGTTCGGTTCAGTGGCATTGTTTATGTTCAGTGCTGATAAACAGATTGATGATGCTTGTTGAAAACACTCTATAATTGAAAGCTATTCTTTTTAACATGTAATAGTCTCTGAAAATCTAACAATTTTAAGTAAAACAATCTTTAAATAAACTATTAATTGTACATGCATAAACTATATAAATTCATCTTTATTCATACATCAGCCAGCAGATGATTTGTCTTGTCCTTTGTTCTTTGATGTACATGGCAGACTACAGCAGGTTTTACTTTAAATGCAGCACTGTCTCTTTAAAACCTTACGCACATATATTTTTTTAAAAACTTTAAAGTAATTCAGGACCCATTAGAAACCCATTAGAAAACTGCGTAGATGGTTGAATAAACATATTGGCCTTTATATTGAAAAATTAGCTAGCCAGAATGTTTCAAATAGGCTTATTTTCAACACAGTTCATTGATAAATGTCCACATTTTTCTATTATTAGGCTATTTTTATTTTAGCATATTTCAGTCTTTTTTTTTTTTTCATTATAAGCTAAACCCCCTCATACTATGATTTTGCTGTAAATGTCAAGAAAACTGCTTTGTCAGAGAGGGGGAATTTTACCCGCACTCTGCTTTTACCCACATGTGCGCCAAAATGTCCCCTTGGTACAAATTTTATCTTAATTTTTTGTTAAAAATTAAAAACTAGAACATTTAAGTTTTGTTTCACAGAAAACTCACTGTACTAGAGGGGGCGGTTTCCCCAGCTCTGCCTACCAAAAGTAACGTCAGACACGCTCACTTCTTCATAATTTCTTGCACAAAGATACCGCTACAAAGGTAAGCCAATATAGAAATTAAAAATATATGTATTATTATTCTTTGTATTTTGAAGTTAGACAATGCAAAAACGTACGTTAATTCTATCGATTTTCAAACGATAAAGTATTAGATATCATATCTAGCAGTAATAATAATAGGTCTTGTACAAACAGTTATGCATTACAGTGATTAGAAACACACGCACACACACGAAATCCCGTGCTTTATTCCATTTTTAATGTTTACGTCGTGCCACTGGTTTCAGTTTCATTTCCAATTAAACGAACTCGATTCTGTTAAAGCATCGCTTGCTCATTTATGTTCTTTAATAGTAAAAAAAAAGCCTAAATTTCACTATAAATATTCACATTATTTAATGCATTCGCTAGTTTAAACTAACATTGTGTGCGGCAAATGAATAATTTTAACTTATAAAACTGATTAGTGTATGTACATCAAGCAAAATTTAGACCTACATGTTGTGTAAGTTCATTGTTAGTTCAAGCGAATATACAACCTTACTGTAAAGTGTTGATACCCTTTAAGTGTACATAAAACAATGCATAAACACTGTAAAAACAAAACAACTGAATAAAACAAGTATTACTGGACATTTGACAAGAAAATACTACTTCAGTATTTTCTACTTATCCTCTTTAAAATGCTTGCTGTTTCTAATGAATTTCTAGCAATTTATAAGTGAAAGTTGTTTAAAAAAAATTTGCATGCTGTTTTCTTTTGCCTTAAGGATGCAAAGGTATGCTCAGAACTCTCCTCTCACTTCTAACTTATCTGAAGAGCAAAGAAAGAAGCTCTGTGACCTGCTGGGGAATGTGGAGCTAACTCTTCTCTACAAAGCTTCAGTTCATGGATATAAAGCTTCCGCCTTCCATAAGCGATGTGATAATCAGGGTCCCACCTTACTTGTAGCCTACAACCATTCAGGCTACATCTTTGGTGGATACACTAGTGTAGAGTATGCTCAAAGTGGCCAGCAAATTACAGATAGAGAAGCTTTTTTGTTTAGCTTTAAAGGCAAGATCCCTGTCTACAGCAAAGTTAACACTGGGCATTATGCACGTTATGATGATGGTGGAATGCCAAACTTTGGCCAACAGTTGTACTTTTGCCGCTATAATGAAGTTGTGTATAATGAAGGAAGTAAATCATACAGTTTTAATGCTAAAAGACTGCTTGGAGATGACACGGAGCTGACTGAATGTGAGGTCTACAAAGTCAGAGAAAGTAAGTCAATCAGAAAAAAAGTGTGTGTCATGTAGTAAATATATATCCTTGTTTAGTTAATAGACTTGTTAATCTCAGCAGAAGTTGATAATCTTTACTCAGTATTCATTCTTTATAGATGGACAGCGCTGTGTTTTAGGTTTAAAACCAGAAATAACTCAGTAGATATCAAACGATCTGTAAGAAGAGACAAAGCAGTAGTGACCATGTTATGAAAACAGTTACTAACACTTCTGTTGTGACATCACTGTCAGGTGAATTCTGTCTCTTCCTTCTGACGTAACCTCATGGGAATAAGAGAATGAGCGTTGAATCACTGCCTATTGTAAACAAATCAGTGGTAAAATGAAGTGAACAAAGCCAAGGACCGGGTCGTTATGGCAGACTGCCTTTAATATAAGAAGTTTTTAGACCAACAACACAGTTTTGAAACGTACAGGATGTTTATATATACTGCAATTTTGGTTTTTCAGTGCCTGACTACTTTAAGTGTTTGACCAAGGAGAAGCCATGGAGGAATATTCGGTTGACATCTATGTGAGTTTGCACTCAATGTTCTTTCGTTGTTGCTGACTTCATACATTAATATAAAATAATTAAGTTCTTTTTTTTAGACAGAGAGATGAGCTCTTGGAAATGATCAGGAGTTATAAACCCTTGGTGACGTCTGTCAGCCGTGTTCGAATCCTAATGATCGGTCCTGTAGGTGCTGGAAAATCCAGTTTCTTCAACTCCATCAACTCCATCTTCACTGGTCATGTCACTAACAAAGCCATTTCAGGATTTGCAGGCACTAGTGTCACCACACAGGTACAGATTCAACAGGACTCATAATGTTTCCTACAGAAGTCTCTCTTCAGTCTGAGGAATATCTCTTGATGTGATTCTTCTCTTGGTTGGTAGTTTCGCACATATCCACTGAAAGACGGACGTAAGGGAAGGCTGTTGCCATTTGTGTTGTGTGACACCATGGGACTCGAGGAGCAATCAGGTGCAGGACTGGATATTGAGGACATCAGCAGCATTCTTCAAGGTCACGTACCAGACCGCTATAAAGTAAGTGCACAAATCTCCCAACTAGGGCTGCAGGATTTATCGTGCAACCCTACTTCATACTGAATGAAGCTTGAAGAAGGAATGATGTTTGTTCCATGCTAAATTCTCTCAATTCAGTTCGACCCCTCTGCACCGTTTCAACCTGATGAGCAAAAGATGTCCAGACCTGCATCTCTACAGGAGAAGATCCACTGTGTGGTGTATGTGATAGACGCCAGCAAAATCTCCCTCATGTCTGACAAACTAGAAGAGAAACTTGCTGTGATACGCAGGGAAATAAACTCACTGGGTAAGTGTTCTAACAACATTATTTCAAGGCTAAATTAGCCAAAAGTAAACTTTTATGCAAACTGTTGGTTATTTACACAATTTCAGGAATTCCCCAGATGGTCCTGATGACAAAAGTAGATGAAGCATGTCCTCATGTAGAGAAGGACCTTTATCAAATTTATCTCAGTTCCTACATCAAGTCAAAGGTGAGACGCGGTTCACATGATCACATGGTCTATTCCAGGAGTGTCCCACTCAGTTCCTGCAGGAATGCAGCCCTGCAGGGTTTAGTTCCTACCTAACCTTGCTCCCACACACATACCATGTAGTTGTCAAATAAGACTGATGGACTTGATTAGCTGGATCAGGTGCGTTTAATTAGGGTTGAATCTAAATTCTGCAGGGCTGTGGCCCTGCAGGAACTGAGTTTAACACCTGTGGTCTATTCCTACAGGACTCAGAGTGAGTGAGATGTTGTTTTGTCTGTGCAGGTTCAGGAGGTGAGCTCTCGGTTGGGTGTGCCGGTGTCTTGTGTGTTACCGGTGAAGAACTACAGTCAGGAGCTGGAGCTGGAGGCCAACTGTGACGTTCTGCTTCTCTCCGCTCTACAACAGATTCTTCGCTTAGCAGACGACTATCTGGATGATATTGATGTCATTTAGGCCATAAAGTGCTGCAGAGATAGGGGTTTATACCACTTGATTAGCAATAAAATTGTTATTCGGTTTGTTCGGTTGTTCATAATCATGCATAATATCATAATAGTTAAAAATGATGGGAAATGTCAACAAAGTTTATATTTCATTTAAGCTGCACATTATAATTATTTCTTGCTTTTGTAGTTACAATATTGTTGTGCCATGATCAGGTTTATAGTAATGATGTGTTAGAACTAGAATTCAAGATGCTGAAATCTGCATAAGCATTATGAAGAAGTGCTTCTTTTGATAGATTTAAGCTTAAATGCTGCCTTCATGTGATATGGGAAAGATGATGCTTTCCACTTGTGAAGTGGAAATTACCAGTGTGTCGTGTTCAGGTTTGTTGTCGTAGTGAAGAGAAACATGGCGGACTCGCAATTTGTCCTCACATGCTACTTTAGTAAAACAGACCAAATAAAATAACATGAGAAAATTGCCTCCATCAGAACACTGTACCACACAGCACCCTACTAGAGGCGAGCCACGACAAGCTAGCATCTTCTCTTAACGGTATTTTTAAAGACATCACTACGTTTAAATAGCGACGTTATTAAAATCCTTTATGCCCCAGCATTATGGGGGCTACAAACTAACCAACTAAACAGCAGAGAACTTTTAACATCATGCAATGCTTGTCATTCAGTATAGTTTCGTTGCTGTCCACCATGTTGAAAGGTCAAAGTTTATCCCATTTCGACAGCTCCGGGATCATAAAAAATTTCGAGCTTTCCAGTGGAAATTACAACTTGAGTGGGTGTTCATGTGCAATTTAGATGTCGGATTTTGGTATTTACCATAATTACGATAGCACATGAAGGCAGCATTAGCTATTTGTTTTAAGTGTGAAAGTTTCTTTCAGGACTGTGTGAGCTTAAAATTAACAATAATTTACCTAATTGCATATAATTTTACACTTCTATTAAAATGTAAAACAAAAACAATAAACATAATGCCAAAAGACTGAACTATGGTTATTACATGCACGCTACAACAGACATGTTTATTTTAATACTTATAAGCTTTACAGAAATGTATTAAATATGGTCTCTATAGAATGTTTTCACAACATGTCATCAATTGGCCACATTGGCGGCACTTATTGTAAACAATGACACTGAACTGAACGAAACTCGCATATTTTGCTAATTAAATGCTGAAAATGCTCAATTATTGTCATGTTTTGGGCTGTACTAATCAGTCGGACTGAAAAAAAAAAACATTTAGAGTAGCTACTATAGAGTGCCAAAAGTTATAACAAATCAAGCAGAGAAAAAAAACTGAGGATCAGAAGGTGCTTGTGGTTGACCAAACTGAACCTGGATTTTCAGGGCAAGAATCTTGACAACATTCGTGTTTGTTCTTATAATTTCCGGTCAGGTAGGTGAAATATTAGACTAATATTTTAATTCTTCTAACTTCATTTGCCACCTATTAACTTCAGTTTGACAAAATATTGTGCCCTTTCCTGCTTACTAACTCCTTCAATGGTTTAGCAGCTTCCACACATTTTTCTCCCGTGGTTTAGACAGCATAAATAGGAAGAACTGTGCAATCCATGCTTTTGTTTACATCCCAGTATGGCCAAGGATCCGGGTAACCGACCAAATTGTGAAACTCAGCAAACCCTCTTTATTGCGATGTTCCAGTTTTGCGCATAAGTTAAATTCATTTATTCACATGCGATTGAATTAGCTGTTCATGTGGTAGAGTGTCGTGATTTGGTTTGCGTTTTGGTGATTGGCTGGTTATTTTTTGTTTTTGATGTTTTAATCTGGTTAGGGTATACTTGTGTAGCGTTAATGAAGTGTCGAGTCCTACAATCTATGTGCCGGGGCTCAGCCCCAGACGCCCCGGCCCAATTTAATCCCTGTTTATAGTCTGTTTGTGTGTGAGCTTAATGACTTTCTGCACTTGCTATACTATATATATACTTAACGGCAGTAAAAGTACTACAATTTATTATACTAGTAATTTTATAATAAATCGAAAATCAAGACGTCTTGAAAAATATAGGGAGTTTAAAAGGCAGCTGCATAATAATTAATCCTCTGCTCCCATCTATTGGTTATATGGGTAATTCCATATTATTTCCTTGAAGTAAATTTTATTTCACAGCTGTAGAGTTAGAAAATAATAAAAGCTTTAAAATATTGCAAGATTTTAAAAATATGTTCATGACTATGAAGGCAAGTTAGTGATTATCAAGAATACGATTGAGATGTCCTTGAAGAGAAGTATAGCTAGCTAACGTTAGCCTAAACACGTTATGTTTAGCTGTCAGCATTTAAATGTACAACTATGCAGATATGGATAGTACGGGATTACCATTGTTAAATAATATGAAACTGAATGTTCATGCCGCTAACATTATTTATAATGTTGCAATTATAATTTTTATCAGTTTCTGATAAGAACGAGGCAGTAGATGAGTCTCAAGAGTGTCCATCTAATATAGCCTATAGCACATATAAAATGAGCTTTAGAGGAAGTTTATGAGCTGGCTTATCTTTATGCGGAAGTTCTAAAGAACGCTCAAGATATTACAATGTTTAAAAAAGTAAAAACAAAGTAAAAAAACAAAGTTTGCTGGGGAACGTGGAGCTGTCTCTTCTCTACAAAGCTTCAGTTCATGGATATCATATCAAGCTTCTGCCTTCCACCAGCGATGTGACCATCAGGGTCCCACTTTACTTGTAGCCTACTGTCATGATCGGGGCTGTGGGGTTTCCCTCAGCCTCCTGAGGTCGCTATTCACACTGCACTTCTGATAGCATTCACCTGTCCTTGTGTAACGTATCTGGTCTTCCCTGTCATCATGAACTCTTGCACCACACTTCATGGACTACAATCCCCATAAGCCACTGCACTAATCACTGCACACATCTGTTCCTCATTTCCCACTGATCTGATTGCTGCAAACACCTGTTTCACATTTACTGACTGCATTTAAGCCACTCTCACACACAGCCACCTTGCGAAGTCTAATTGTTCCCATGGTCATTATTCTAAGCGTGTTTCTCTGGATTGGATTGCCTGTGTATGACTCTGGACTGTGTACCCCGTTATTGATTCCTGCTGCCTGCCATTTGCGACCACTGCTTGATTATTGAACTGTTTCCCGGATTACCTACGTTGTTCCTGTTTCCTGGCGTTTACTCCTGCTTGTTGACTATTCTATAAAGCCTTGCAAATGGATCCGCACGTCTCTGACTCCTCCTTGTGACACCTTGTCGTTAACACTGATTCACTCACATCTGTTCACTATTATCCGGTCTTTAAATACTCTCACCTTTCTCTCCTGCTTCATGTCTGTATTGTCTTTTGTCATCTATGTTCTTTGATCTCTGCTCTTGACCTTGTTCTCGTTTTTGTTCAGTTTATGTTTAAGTTTAGGTTTAGTTTGCCGTGTTGGCTTTGTTTGATTTGTTTGTTTATTGTTTTATTATTAAAATCATTACTTACCTGCATCTGGACCCAGACCTCCTTGTTTGAACCGTGACAGAATGCAGACATCACTGATGGGTCCAGCGGGGAGGTTTTTTTTTGAGGAGGCGGCGTCCACCCGCTCGGTTCCAGACACGGAGTGGATGTCCTTCGAGGCGGCGTCGGCCAAGCGGTTTGAGTTCAGCTACGCCTGCTTGGCGGGGGTGGACACGCTCTTTCGCGGGGAGATGGTGACAACCGCCATCTCTGTTCCTGACAGCGAGCCGGCTGTGCTCTTTGTTCCTGACGCGGAGGCGGCTGCGCGTCCTGTTCCAGACGCTGAGGCGGCTGCGCGTCCTGTTCCAGACGCTGAGGCGGCTGCGCGTCCTGTCCCTGACGGTGAGGAGGCTGCGCGTCCTGTCCCAGACGCTGAGGCGGCTGCGCGTCCTGTTCCAGACGCTGAGGCGGCTACGCGTCCTGTTCCAGACGCTGAGGCGGCTGCGCGTCCTGTCCCTGACGGTGAGGAGGCTGCGCGTCCTGTCCCAGATGCTGAGGCGGCTGCGCGTCCTGTTCCAGACGCTGAGGCGGCTGCGCGTCCTGTTCCAGACGCTGAGGCGGCTGCGCGTCCTGTCCCTGACGCTGAGGCGGCTGCGCGTCCTGTCCCTGACGCTGAGGCGGCTGCGCGTCCTGTCCCTGACGCTGAGGCGGCTGTGCGTCCTGTTCCAGACGCTGAGGCGGCTGCGCGTCCTGTTCCAGACGCTGAGGCGGCTGCGCGTCCTGTCCCTGACGCTGAGGCGGCTGCGCGTCCTGTCCCTGGTGCTGAGGCGGCTGCGCGTCCTGTTCCAGACGCTGAGGCGGCTGCGCGTCCTGTTCCAGACGCTGAGGCGGCTGCGCGTCCTGTCCCTGGGACGCGTCAGGGACAGGACGCGCAGCCGCCTCAGCGCCAGGAACAGGACGCGCAGCCGCCTCAGCGTCTGGAACAGGACGCGCAGCCGCCTCAGTGTCTGGAACAGGACGCGCAGCCGCCTCAGCGTCTGGAACAGGACGTTTATGTTTAGTTTGCCGTGTTGGCTTTGTTTGATTTGTTTGTTTATTGTTTTATTATTAAAATCATTACTTACCTGCATCTGGACCCAGACCTCCTTGTTTGAACCGTGACACCTACAATCGCTCAAGCTACGTCTTTTGTGTATACACTAGTGTAGAGTATGCTCAAAGTGGGCAGTATATCACTGATGAGAAGACTTTCATGTTCAGTTTTCAAAGAGGAGCCCCTGTTCGCGTTAACCGTAAAAACCAGCCAATTGTGTATGATAAAGGATATGTATTTTATAGAATAATGGGTAATGCACTAAATGATCGTTCTACCACACTATATGGGAATGATACTCAGCTAAGTGAATGCGAGGTGTACAAAGTGGAACAGAGTAAGTTAAGAGTAAGAGTAATTTATTACTTACTGTAGTTGTGTACAGTAAATTATTTACATCTATTAGTCTGTTCTTTTGAAATGTACAGCTATTAACGTTACTGTGAAAAGTTTTATAATAAAACATTTTTAAAAATCCAGTTCCTCAGATCAGTACCAATGTAAGGCCATGGTGGAACGTTCTGTGGACAGCTAAGTTAGTTTTTACTCAGTGTTATTTTGCTTCTGATTTCAAAGAGTATTGTACAGTAATAAAATTGTGATCTCTGCTGTAGACAAAGAGCAGTGCTCATGGAAATGATCAGGAAATATAAACCCCTGATGACATCTGTGAGTTGAGTCAGAATCCTAATGATCGGTCCTGTAGGTGCTGGAAAATTCAGTTTCTTCAACTCCATCAACTCCATCTTCATGGGCCGCATGACCAGCAAAGCCATGTCAGGATCTGCAGGCACCAGTCTCACCACACAGGTACAGAATCAATAAAAATACAGAAAAGCTCAAGGAACGTCTCTTGATGACTTCAGGTCTCGATGTGATTCTCTTCTTGGTTGGTAGTTTCGCACATATCCAGTGAATGATGGTCGTGAGGGAAAGCCATTGCCATTTGTGTTGTGTGACACCATGGGACTCGAGGAGCAATCAGGTGCAGGACTGGATATTGAGGACATCAGCAGCCTTCCTCAAGGTCACATACCAGACCGCTATAAAGTAAGTGCAATCATCTCTATTACGAATGAAGGTTGAAGAACAAATGATGTTTGTTTCATGCTAAATCCTCATGATTCAGTTCAACCCTATCACACCGTTTCAACACAACGAGCAAAAGGCCTCCAGACCTGCATCTCTACAAGAGAAGATCCATGGTGTACATGATAGATGCCACCAAAATCTCCCTCATGTCTGACAAACTACAGAAAAAGCCCACCACCATACGCAAAAAAGTAAACTTACTGGGTAAGTAAGGTAACAGCACTTTAGGATATATCAAAGATTAATTGTAATCTAGTGAATAACAAATTATTTACACATTTCAGGCATTCCCCAGATGGTTTTGATGACAAAAGTAGATGAAGCATGTCCTGAGGTGGAGAAAAATCTTCAAAACCTTTATGCCAGTTCCTACATCAAGTCAAAGGTGAGCTCAACTTTACGGACGATTATTTGGATGATGCTAGTCCCATGTAGGACAATTTAATAAAGTGCCACTAGTACAGTTTTATCTCCCTGTGGAGCTTATCTTCCACACATCTTTGTGTGGAATGTACAATTTATACATTTTGGGATATTATATATTGCCCTTTGTATCTGAGGAACCAATATCCTAATTGATGACTATCTTGACTGTTTATGGGTTTTTTTGACAGTTTTTGATTTTGAGCAACAAGAGAAGCGATGTAAGTCTTCACTGCTTTCCTAGCGATAAGAAGCGAAGAAAAGAATGGAAAGATGCCTCTGGATAAATAAAACTTCCTAAAGATCAGCATCTTTGTTTTCTACACTTTAGCCCTGATGCCACTGAGGCTTTTAGAAGACCACAGCTACTGAAAGAGCTTACAAACGGCAGACAAGAAACGCTAGATGCCATCCTGGCAAAGTCACTGAAGGAGTTTCTCAGCGCAGAATTTACTGGATATCCTGGGGCATTTAGACTCCTTGTGAGGAAAAATAAATGGTACGGCATTTGGTAGCAGTAGCTTTTGCATTGTATCATTATTTTAGTTGTGTGGCACTAAAAATAGCAACAGTTAGTGCCAATAGCTCACAGAGTGCAACCATTTGAAGTCATCGAAATAATGGCACCCCAATAGTCCAAAATATGTATAAAACTTTGTGGATTTTTAAATAACGTAAATCTTTCATGGGTTTTCTGCTATATATTTCAGTGGCGCCCCTATAGTCCAAAATATGCAATGAATGTTGTATGCTCAGTTGTAGTATTTTTATTGCTTCTAATGCTGCCTTCATGTGCTATCGTAGTTATGTTAAATACCAAAATCCGACATCGAAATTGCACATGAACACCCACTCACGTTGTAATTTCCACTGGAAAGCTCGAAAATTTTTATGATACCCGAGTTGCCGAGATGGGATAAACTTTGACCTTTCAACATGGCGGACAGTAACGAAACCATAATGAATGGTAAACATTGCATGATGTTAAAAGTAAAAAAAACTTATATAGGCTATATAAAATATATATAGGCTTATATAAAAACGTATATATAGGCTAGCTAAAATAACCATTAGTAAGTATTGTCTTTAAAACAACTCTACTATTCATGATCAATAAGATACAGCCTATAATTTACCGTTTGCGTTTTGATGCATCCTGTAGCAGATGCATTAGGGAGTTTATAACCGTTTTAAAACTTTTACCTAAGTAGCATGTGAGGACAAATTCCGAGTTCGCCATGTTTCTCTTCACTACGACAACAAAAGCACCTGAATACGACACACTGGTAATTTCCACTTCACAAGTGGAAAGCATCATCTTTCCCATATCACATGAAGGCAGCATAATAGGCTACTAAGATTTAATTAATTTAGACTAGTTTTTTTTTAATATAAGTGGTATATTACAAAAAGATATTGTAATTAACTTGTTAACATGTTAAAGCAAGTTACTTATATTTTGTATTACTGCACCTTTAAATCCCTTGTGGTGTAGTAGAAGAGCCAACGTCAGTGTTAAAAAAAAAATCTGAAACAGATGAATGCTTTTATTGAGACGTTTTATATAACAGTATGACCTCCAAACACGCTAAATAGCAGTGCTGTTAAACTTAGACTTCCTTGATCTAAAGACCAAAAGAAACGGAAGCGTTTGAGGTTTCTTGTTCTGCAAAACGTAAGTGACCAAGCTATTTTTTAATCAACAGCAACGTTTGAGTATATGCACACAGTAAGTTATTTACCCAGTGTTTATCTTCCAGCTAAATTTTATCGAAAACCAATGAATCGAACAGTGTATTTTAATTGGAACAAATTAGCTTTTGATTGTTTATTCGGTGTTCGGTGTATATTTTCAGTGTTCTGACTTGACAGAGGTGTTGTAGCCGGTGCTTTGAAGGCTAGTCTGCAATCTAAATGGGATGCGTTAAGAATTTAATGTTTGTTGTGTTTAATGGTGTTTTAAATGACTGAATATGTATATTAATGTCTTTATTTAATATTGAAGTTACACTGAGTCAAATTATTGGAACGATTAATATAACGTTTGAGGCTTTCTCTTATTATCGTTCGCCGCTCCTGTAACAAATGCTTGTGCCCTGACAAAAATTTCTGGAAGTTCTTCCCAAAACCCACACACTAGTGCGCAGTCGCGTTTTTGAAAAGAACACCCACTAACTTACTTATGCTGCGTTCCAGGCAGGTTTGAGCCTATAGATCACGACGACTCACGACTTTGTAGCGTTCCAGGCAAGTCACGCCAAATTGCCTGAGCGTATTTATTATTATTATATTATTATTAATTTGATTGCAACGTTATATTGTCCTAAAGTCTAGTTTTCCACCGTGTACCAGTTGCATTTACCGCACCCGTGGGGGCTGACATTGTTGTTTCGGGCTAGCCTATGTCAGAACTCGGAACTGGGAGTATATCGATCTAGTACTAGTTCACGGGTGGGAAGTCACGGGTTTGACTGCCGCTCCAGAGCACTTTCATGTGTAGAAGGTTGGAAAAACACGGGTAACGGGTTCTGGAAAATCACACCTGGACAGAACATAACACACTTTTTAGACTTGCTACGTTATTGTTTTTTCTTTTGGCACAGATGCAGAAAGCCAAAATTAGAAAAGTCAGCACAGATACCCTAACTTCTAATTTACCTGAAGAGCAAAGAGAACAGCTTTGTGCCTCGCTAGGGAATGTGGAGCTGACTCTTCTCTACAAAGCTTCAGTTCATGGATATCAAGCTTCTGCCTTCCACCAGCGATGTGACCGTCAGGGTCCCACTTTACTTGTAGCCTACAACCGTTCAGGCTACATCTTTGGTGGATACACTAGTGTTGATTATTCACGAAGTGCCCAGGAAATTACAGATGAGGAAGCTTTCCTGTTCAGCTTTAAAAGTGGAACCTCTAGCTACATCAAAATTAACAGCGGATATAATGCACGTTACGATGATGCTAAATGCCCCAACTTTGGCCAACAGTTGTACTTTTGCCACAACAACCAACCAGTTGTGTATCATCAAGGAGGGAATGCATTCAGCATCAATACCTCATCAATGTATGGGAATGACGCTCAGCTGAGTGAATGTGAGGTGTACAAAGTGGAACAGGGTAAGTCAATCATCAGCTTTATTTCAATTTTTTGTATTTTACACAAAATAATCAACATATTTAGTGTCATTAAAACATTCTGTCTTTGTTCGACAATTCTCAGAGCCTGAAGTCAGCGTTGAGGATAAACCATGGAGGAATGTTTTATGGACACCTGAGTATGTTTCTTCTTTATCTCTCTTTTGCTAATTTCCTGTGCTAATCTGAAATAATAAAACTGATCTGTGTTGTAGACGAAGAGCAGAGCTCATAGAAATTATTAGGAACCATAAACCCCTGATGAAGTCTGTGAGTCGAGTCAGAATCCTAATGATCGGTCCTGTAGGTGCTGGAAAATCCAGTTTCTTCAACTCCATCAACTCCATCTTCACCGGTCATGTCACTAACAAAGCCATGTCAGGATCAGCAGGCACTAGTCTAACTGTACAGGTACAGGATTCAGCAGGACTTAAAAATGTGGTTTTCAAACATAAAACAACAAATGTTCCATAGTGATTTTTGTTTGTTGGTAGTTTCGCACATATCCAGTGAATGATGGTCGTGAGGGAAAGCCGTTACCATTTGTGTTGTGTGACACCATGGGACTCGAGGAGCAATCAGGTGCAGGACTGGATATTGAGGACATCAGCAGCATTCTTCAAGGTCACATACCAGACCGCTATAAAGTAAGTGCATAGGTGCATGTTTTTGGGTTTGTAAATATGTATTAGTAAAGTTTCTATTATTCTCATTTCAGTTTAACCCCATGGCACCGTTTCAACCTGATGAGCAAAAGGCCTCCAGACCTGCATCTCTACAGGAGAAGATCCACTGTGTGGTGTATGTGATAGATGCCACCAAAATCTCCCTCATGTCTGACAAACTACAGGAAAAACTTGCTTCCATACGCAGAAAAGTGAACACACTGGGTAAGTGAACATATTTACACTAATCTTGTGATTAATACAAAGTACATGTGATGTACCTTAAAATGTACCTCAACAATTTCAGGCATTGCTCAGATCGTCTTGATGACCAAAGTAGATGAAGCATGTCCTCTAGTGGAGGAAAATCTTCAAAGCCTGTATGTCAGCTCCTACATCAAGTCAAAGGTGAGATGCGGTCACATGATCACATGGTCTGTTTCTACAGGACTCAGAGTGAGTGAGATGTTGTTTTGTCTGTGCAGGTTCAGGAGGTGAGCTCTCGGTTGGGTGTGCCGGTGTCTTGTGCGTTACCGGTGAAGAACTACAGTCAGGAGCTGGAGCTGGAGCTCAACTGTGACGTCCTGCTTCTCACCGCTCTACAGCAGATGCTTCGCTTTGCAGACGACTATTTTGATGATATACGTCCTGTGGAGGGCAAAACTAAATAAAGTTTTCTCTTAGTTCTTGCAGCCTAGACCAGATTCGGAAAAAGTCAAAACAAAAGCTCTTCAAATAATTTACATAACATAATGAAATTATCACATTGGTCATTTTCTGTCATTTTGCTTTTATGCAGAAACATTCAATACTTTATACTTAAGGTCCAGAATTTCATTGAGATGTTGTCATTGAGCAGAGTACACTTTTTTTTCCTTTCACTTTCACTCAATTTTGTATTTTTTTTCTATCCACCTAATTTTTCAAAGCAGAAGTAAGCTGTATTCTGGTAATGTTTTAGACTTACGGAAATAATGCCAGAGGGATATAATGAGAAGAATATCGAAGTGCAGTAAACGATAAAACAGTCTGCACTACAAACCATTGTGTTCATAATTAAGAAAATACATTTAAATAATATGGTAAGACACACCAGTTTGCAATATCAAGCAGCAAAACAAGCTCTTTTGTACTGTTAAAAATAGCTGGATGAGGATGAGACCGGAAGCCAGACACATTCAATTTACAAATGGCCGCTCCTGCACTTACAACAAAAATGAGGTGGATAGCCTGATGTAAATTCTTTACTTTTGTTATGATTTTGGGGCTCTTGTGACTTTATGCTCTTTAAGAGGACTAATAAATTGACTATTTTGTAAATTTGTTTTGGCAATATCTATTTGTCATTTTTTTTTCAGTGTCATTTTTTTAGACAAAAATATAGCACTGATTGTTTAGACTAGTAAACTGAGGTAAAATATCAACAATATCAATAACAAAAGTGGGTGTGATTTATAAATTGTGTGGCAATAAGTGTCATATGTTCAGTTATTTTAGCTGAAAAATATAGTTATACTTTACTACACTATACTACTATAGTTATAGTTTACTACAGTAAAATTATGTTATAAACTCCAGTCTCTTTCAATAATTACTAATGTCAAATGTTTATATTACTCAAACAGGAAGTACTCAGAGCCTCAGGTCAGTTTCAAGAAAAAGCTGTGGAGGAATATTCTGTTGACAGCTATGTTTTCGTGTTGCTGAATTCATTCAGTAATAAGATACTAAATTTAATTTGGATTAAATAAAGTTGTGATCTCTTTTGGAGATGAAGAGAGGAGCTTATGAAAATAATCAGAAATGTCATACCTATTCAAGAAAAGGAAATGCAAAGAAAGTTATCATCACTTACACATTGCACTGTTGCTGTTGTAGTTGCTTGTTAAATTACTGTGCCATTGTTTGTCACGGTGCGTACAGGAACGGGCAAACAATGAAGGAGTAACATGCAAAGTCTTTAATAAATCCTTAGACTGGGTAACAATCAGACAGGAAACGCAGGAGAACACACCCACAATGAAGTAACACAGATGTAACGTGGTTGCCGGACAAAGAAACAGGGAAAACAAACAAACTTATAAAGGGTGGCTAATTAACTAAGATAGGTGAAGGGGATTACGCAAACGAGCAGGAAGTCCAAACATGGGCATGGGAGAAACCAAAACAAACAGTACAGCAGGGGGAGACAATGGGAGAAACTAAAACAAACAGTCCAAGGGCGTGACATTGTTAGGTTTAAGGTATAACACTAGAATGACATAACTGTATAAAATGGACAATATTTGATTCTGTCCTTCAAGTTTCTTTCAAAACTGTGAACGATTAAAATAACTCTTACTGTACAATTACTATTATAACTTAGCCTATATATAGAAAATATATTCAATAACACAATTTAAATTTTTTTAATAATAATAATAATAATAATAGTAATAAAAGATTTTATTTAATTAACTTGTTTTCAACAGAACACATACTTCAACAGAACTACTGAGTGATAGCATTTAGGCTACCCCTTAAAATAAGGTCATGATTTTGCTTGTTCGACTTAATGCTAAAATAGACATGGTATTTTTTTATACTTACTACCTTTACAGAGAATCATGGAACGGATTAAACTGGGAGAAAATAAAAAAATATATTTTTTTTTATTTTAAATTTTTAATTAAATTAATTGCTAAAATGCCGCCATATGCTGTAGAACCGTCGACGCAGATTCAGGAAGCTATGCTGGAGTGGAGTCTGTGATGTACGAAGTGTTTTTCACTGTTTCATACACATAACGCTACCAAGATAAGCTTCTTAGACGATATAGATATTATTATGGTATTAACTATTCTATGTGAATATAAAAGTAGACCTTTTTTTAGATCAATTTATTCGTTATACTGTCGATTGCAAACGAGAAAGCTATGACTTTACACTTTAACAAACGGTTGTTGCATTACAGTGATAAAAACAAAAACAACAAAATGTTGTACTTTTTAAATGTAATATTATTATTATTTGGCACTTTACACTTTTCAGTTTCTTTCCAGCTTGGAAGATTCTGATTACTGACATTAGTTAATAAGTTAATAAAGTAGTAGGTATCTTAAACTAAACTATTTTGCAATGTTTATTCTTTGATGTTCATATATAAAGAATTACTTCAGGGTTTATATTTTCAATATAGCCTAATTTTCATTAGGCTATATTATTGTTTTATGTAATACGTGTCTTTTTGTCTTTTTTATCTTTTTTAAATACTGTATCACATATTTTAAAAATTAATTATAATTAAAATTAATATAAAATAAAATTGTTCTCTGCAAATTCCTCCATAATCTTGTTCTACGTCTCCCCAAGTACCACTGACATAATTTTCATGCTGTTTTACTGTATCATCAGCTATTTACATTGTTGTATAGACATTTTAAAATTTCATAAAAATATTAAATCAAATTGTTTTCTGCCAACTCCAACATATTCTTGTTCTTCATCTCCCCAAGTACTACTGTGTTGAATTTCATGCTGTTTAACTGTTTCTGTTTAACAGTTTTTATACTATTGCCTATTTCTCCATATAGACACTTATGTCTATATAGTATTTTTCCTTACTTTTTTCAAATTTTGGTTAAAAAATGTTACGGTAAAACAGCATGAAAATCATCACATGGGCATGGTACATGGTGAGATGAAGAGCAAGAATCTTGGAGTTGGCAAAAAATTTTTTTTTGATTTAATATTTTTATGAATTTTTTAAATATCTATACAACAATGTAAATAGCATTTGTCTTGACTTTGGTATGAAATTATTAAAAAATGATACAGTAAAACAACATGAAAATTATGTCAGTGGTACTTGGGGAGAAGTAGAAAAAGATTATGGAGGAATTTGCTGAGAACAATTTGATTTTATATTTCTAATAATTTTTAAAATATGTGATACAGTAAGGTAATAAATAGCATTTGTCTTGATTTTGGTATGCAATTATTTAAAACATGATACAGTAAAACAACTTGAAAATCACCACAGTGGTACATGGGGACATGCAGAACAATAATCTGTTAAGAGTTTTCAGAAAAAAAATGATTTCATATTTTTATGATTTTTTACACATGTCAGATTAATAGTATTTTTATTTGGGAGATAGAGATAGAGAGATTGTTAATAGCATTGGTCCTGACTTTGGTGTACAGTTATTAAAAGTAGCCTAGTTCAATAACATGAAATGCGCCGCATTAGGTCGGAAGTGTTTGTTACCGTAAATATCCATGTAGGCGCGCAATGTATATTTTAGCGGAGATGGCGTGACCGCACTTTTACAAAGCGCAGTGTTTAACTTGGACTTTGGAAATTTTACAGAAGTTTGAAGTTTACAAGAGAAAGCGTTTCAGTTTGCCTGCAAAGAACGAGTGTTTTACCTGCGAAAGTAAGTGACTGAAAAAGTAGGTAACTATTGTTAGTCTACTTTTATGCATGTACAAAACAAAAGTACTAGGCTAAACATTTTGCTTGTGATACTATATTTAAATATTCCCAAGTATTTTTATAGACCGCAACCCTGCACATGATAGTTCATAAAAGTGCTTCCTTTTAAACGATAGTTATCTGTGTCATGCAAAACTAGTGTTTATCTTTAAACGAACTGTGAATGTATATCAATGAATTGAACTTAATGAATTTTTATTTGAACAAATACACTTTCTAGTTTCAGTTTCAATTTCTCCCGTGAATGCGTATATCTATGTCAAAACTAGTTATGGAACGTGAAAATATTTTGTCATTATTTACTCACTGAGTTGTACAGTGTCCTTTGGAGAAGAAGGTGTGTTTCTTTTTAATTTTGTTTTTACTTGTAAACTCTTTTTTTTAATTGAATTGTTTTTTTGGGCACAGATGCAAAAAGCAAAAGTTAGAAAAGTCAACATCACTTCTAATTTAACGGAAGAGAAAAGGACGCAGCTCTGTGCCCTACTAGGGAATGCGGAGCTGACTCTTCTCTACAAAGCTTCAGTTCATGGATATCAAGCTTCTGCCTTTCACCAGCGATGTGACCATCAGGGTCCCACCTTACTTGTAGCCTACAATCGTTCAGGCTACATCTTTGGTGGATACACTAGTGTAGATTATGCTCAAAGTGGGCAGGATATTACTGATGAGGAGGCTTTCCTGTTCAGCATTCATGGCAAGATCCCCAATTGCATCAAAGTTAACAGTGGATGTAAAGCACGTTATGATGATGCTAAATGCCCAAACTTTGGCCAACAGCTGTACTTTTGCTACAACAACCAGCCAGCTGTGTATCATCAAGAAAGGAAAGAATGCTACGACAAATGCTTTGGCTATAACAGAGAGAGTGTATATAATGCATTTAGTCTTAAACCTGCAACACTGTATGGGAATGACACTCAGCTGACTGAATGTGAGGTGTACAAAGTAGAAGACAGTAAGTCAACGATCAGAAAGTATTCATTACCACTTCATGTATTTTACACTCAGTCAAAAAATATAGCAAATGTTATTCTTTTTTAAATACACTTTCTAGAGCCTCAGGTCAGTGCAGAGGAGAAACCATGAAGAAATGTTCTGTGGACAGCTGAGTATGTTTCCATGTTTCTGCTTTTGTTATTTATTTATTTATTTATTTTTTGTTAATGTAATAGAATAATCTGATATAAATTCTGATTCTGCTTTGTAGTCAAAGAGCAGAGCTCATGAGATTGATCAGGAATCATAAACCCCTGATGAAGTCTGTGAGTCGAGACAGAATCCTGATGATCGGTCCTGTAGGTGCTGGAAAATCCAGTTTCTTCAACTCCATCAACTCCATCTTCACTGGTCATGTGACTACTAAAGCCATGTCAGGATCTGCAGGCACTAGTTTAACTGTACAGGTGCAAATTCAGCAGGACTTCAACACTTTATTCTGTTTGTAAAACAATTATTCCACTATGATTTCTGTTTGTTGGTAGTTTCACTACGAAGTAAGTGCACTCATCTCCAAAATGAATGAAGTCTAAAATATAAACCGAAGATTATGATTAAAGCTGTTTTTTTTTTATAAACGTAATCTTAAATCCTCTTGATTCAGTTCAACCTCACAGAACCATTTTGTCCTGATGAGCAAAACATGTCCAGACCTGCATCTCTACAGGAGAAGATCCACTGTGTGGTGTATGTGATAGATGGCACCAAAATCTCCCTCATGTCTGATAAACTACAGGAAAAACTTGCTTCCATACGCAGAAAAGTGAACTCACTACGTAAGTATGCTGTTATATCAAAAATAACTATAATCTATTGATGAACCAACTCTTGTTTTATGGGAAATGATCAGTGACTAGCAAAAAGATTTTTTACCATTTCAGGCATTCCCCAGATGGTTTTGATGACCAAAGTAGATGAAGCATGTCCTCTAGTGGAGAAGGAAGTTTAAAACATCTATGTCAGCTCCTACATCAAGTCAAAGGTGAGGCGTGGTCACAGGATCACATGGTCTGTTTCTACAGGACTCAGAGTGAGTGAGATGTTGTTTTGTCTGTGCAGGTTCAGGAGGTGAGCTCTCGGTTGGGTGTGCCGGTGTCTTGTGTGTTACCGGTGAAGAACAGTCAGGAGCTGGAGCTCAACTGTGACATCCTGCTTCTCACTGCTCTACATGTCACACACAGACGAGGGCAGAGACGGAGGTAAGTATAACATAAAATGGTAAGTTTTATTGATACAGCAGGTAAGTAGCAGATAGAAATATGGTTGTTTGTATTGAAGAGTAATCTTATATGAACAGTCCTTGTGCACAGGTAGCAAAGTCCTTGGGAGCAGATGAGAGAGTCAGAGTCCATAAGAGCAAGGAGAACCAGCAGGCATGGGGAGTGCGATCTGTAGACCAGACGGTGAGGGAATGAACAGCAAGGGGATTTATAGGAAGTGGTAAGTGACGTCAGGTGAGTAATTAGAAGTCAGGTGATCCTGAACGAGTGGGTGGAGCTTCAGAGGGTGTGTCCTGGGTATGTGACTGGGGTGATATCCTGACATTACCCCCTCCTCCAGGGGCGGCTCCAGACGCCCTACTTCGACGTCGAGGGCGACCACGACCGCGAGGGGCAGGACATTGTGGGTGGCTCTGATGAAAGTCGGCTAGGAGTTGGGGATCTAGGACATCTTCTCTGGCCACCCAAGATCGTTCCTCTGGTCCATACCCCTCCCAGTCGATCAGATGCTCAAGCCGTCCTCCTCGACGTCGGGAATCCAGGATTTCCTTTACCGTGTAGACAGATGGTTGGTCCAGGATCTCTGGAGGAGGAGGTTCAGCTTCAGCTCCGGTGGACTCTGTGGCAGAGGGAAAGAAGGGTTTTAGAAGGGACACGTGGAAAGTGGGGTGAATTCTGTACCTGGGTGGGAGCTGAAGCTGATATGTCACTTCGTTGATCTGCCTCAGGATCTCGAATGGACCAATGTAGCGGGGACTCAGCTTACGACAAGGTAACCTTAGCCGGATGTCCTTCGTGGATAGCCAAACCTTGTCTCCAGGTTGGTATAATGGGGCTGCTCTCCTACGAATGTCGGCAAAGTCCTTGTGTCGTCTGATGGCTCTCTGGATGTGATGGTGAGCTGAGTCCCACACTCTCTCGCTCTCTCGAAACCAGTAGTCGACAGCTGGAACATTGGTGGGTTCCTCCGTCCAGGGAAACAGCGGGGGCTGAAAACCGAGTACGCATTGGAAAGGTGTTAGTCCGGTGGCATCCTGGCGCAATGAGTTCTGTGCGTACTCGGCCCACGGGAGGAACCTGCTCCAGCTGTGTTGGTCCTCGGAACAGTATGCCCGGAGGTAGCGTCCAAGCTCCTGGATCTTCCTCTCAGTCTGGCCGTTCGTCTGTGGGTGGTATCCTGAGGAAAGATTAACAGAGATGCCAAGTGATTTGAAAAAGGCCTTCCAGACATGAGAGATGAATTGGGGACCCCGGTCCGACACTATCTCCTCGGGGAGACCAAAATGACGGAAGACTTGTTGGAAGAGAAGTTCTGCAGTCTCCATGGCTGTGGGGAGGCCAGGCAGAGGTAGGAGTTTACAGGCCTTGGAGAATCTGTCCACAATGACCAGCACGCAGGTATTACCCTCAGATTCAGGCAGGTCAGTCACGAAGTCAACCCCGAGGTGGGACCAGGGTCGCTGTGGAACGGGGAGTGGTACCAGTTTTCCTGTAGGCAGATGACGAGGAGTGTTAGTAGTGGCAGACTGAGCAGCTTTGGACGTACCTGTTGACATCTCGGGTCATACTGGACCACCAGTATCGAGGTTGGAGAAGCGAGAGGGTCCTTATGCTACCTGGGTGTCCAGAGCCCGGAGATTTGTGTACAGTGTCCAGAAGGTGTTGACGTTGGGTGCTAGGGACATAGATCTTACCTTCCGGACACTCCGGCGGAGCAGGCTCTTGGAGGGTGGCTTCACGGATCTGCGTATCAATGTCCCACTGGATGGGGCTAACGATCAGGGCAGGTGGTATGATGGGCTCTGGTTCGTTGGAAGAGTCACTAGAGAATTGACGGGACAGTGCGTCAGCTGGTATGTTCTTGGATCCGGGACGGTAGGTAATCTTGAACTGAAACCGGGTGAAAAACAGAGCCCATCTGGCTTGTCTGGGATTGAGCCTCTTGGCTTCTCGGAGGTACTGAAGGTTCTTGTGGTCGGTAATGATTAGAAATGGATGTTTAGCCCCCTCCAGCCAATGACGCCACTCCTCCAAGGCGAGCTTGATGGCTAATAGCTCTCGGTTACCTACGTCATAGTTCTGCTCCGCCGGAGATAGCTTCTTGGAAAAGTAGGCACAGGGATGGAGGAGAGAGGAGTCACCAGCCGCTTGGGACAGCACTGCTCCGACGCCGATGGTGGATGCATCAACCTCGAATACGAATGGCTGTTCAGGATCGGGGTGTCGTAGGAGGGGAGCAGTGCAGAAGATCTTCTTCAGATGTTGGAAGGCTTCGAGGGCAGCGGTATTCCAGACGAGATGTTTGGGTCTGCCGCGAAGGAGGGAGGTCAGAGGTGCGGTGATGGAACTGTAACCCTTGATGAATCGGCGATAGAAGTTGGTAAATCCCAGAAACTTCTGCAGTTCCTTGATGGTGCCGGGTTGAGGCCATTTCTGGATCGCAAGAACTTTGTTCTGGTCCATCTGCACACCCTCGGGGCTGATGTTATAACCCAGGAACTGCACAGTAGTTTTGTGGAACTCACACTTCTCCAGCTTCAGAAATAGGTGGTGCTGACGTAGGACTTGGAGGACCTGACGGAGGTGCTGGCGATGTTCGGCCTGGTTCCGGGAATAAATCAAAATATCGTCAATATAGACAACCACAAATTGATGTAGGAATTCCCGGAACACCTCGTTCATAAACGTTTGGAAGACGGAGGGACTGATGGACAAACCGTAGGGCATAACTAGATATTCATAGTGGCCATTGGGTGTTATAAAGGCCGTCCTCCACTCGTCTCCCTCACGAATATGAACGAGGTTGTAGGCACTCCGCAGGTCCAGCTTGGAGAATATGCGAGCTCCACGGAGTTCCTCGAGGGTGGCAGGGACGAGTGGAAGTGGGTAAGGCTGTTGAATGATTTGAGAGTTGAGCTGTCGGTAATCAATGCATGGACGGAGACCTCCATCCTTCTTACCCACGAAGAAGAAGCTGGAGGCGGCTGGTGAGGTAGATGGTCGAATGAATCCTTGTTGGAGAGCCTCCTGAATGTACTCCTCCATCGCCTGGCGCTCCGGGTTGGACAGTGGATATACCCGTCCCTTGGGTAATTGAGCTCCAGGTAGCAGATCGATAGCACAGTCCCATGGCCGATGTGGAGGCAGGTGGGTGGCAGCTTGCTTACTGAATACATCCTCATAGTAGTGTTAATTTCGTCAGACGAGACGAGACGAAATATGTTCGTCAACGACCTTTTTTTTCATGACTAAGACGAGACGATGACAAGACTGCACCACTGTCCAAAAACGCTGACTAAGACTAAATTAACATGCCTTATTGTTGACGAAAAAAGACGAGACGAAAATGTTTTGCATAAAATAAAAACTAAGATAAAATCTCTCTTCATTTTCGTCTACAATCGTCTCTGCTTTTTCATCAGCTGTTACGGCTTTAAAATATTCAAACTGCGCTTTGGCGCGCTGGCTGGCGCTGAGCCAGAGACGGACGAGCTCTGCTCTTCTCATATAATCACAACTATGCAGTGTTTTTAACCACATAACGCTTATTTTAGGTTTCAGACATTTAAATACACATAAGTACTAGTAAAAGGAGACATTTAGAGTTTGTAAAATACACACATAGGTCTATGGAAGCAGCAAATAACCTTCTATTCAAATATAATTTGCCGATGTGTTTTATTCATATCACATACACATAGGCTTAGTAACTAAAAAGTTCACTCTATTCCTCTTCCAGTTCACCAGCCACTTACTTGCATGTATTTCGGGAGAAACGGATGAATGTATATGTGCTGTAAATACGGCTGACAGGACTCTGAACGGCAGCGCGAACAAACATGGCCGCGCCCATCTCACGTTACAGATTACGATCCAGATCATTTAGGGTTTTAAAGTACGAAACATACTAATTCACACATATTTGTGAATCGGAATATTAGATAGTTCATGGCATGGTAAGCAAGTGTGTGAGTATTTTGGATAAAAAAGGAAAAACGAAATAAAAGCGATCTATCTGTCATACAGTGTTATTGTGTCTGTGTTGTGTCACGTGACAAGCTTGATGCGTCGCCATGGAAACAATAAGGACGAACCTTCTAAAATAACGGTCGCTTAAAAAAAAACTCACTCTCAGGGGTCCGCTAGAATATTTTAAACTCACCACCGAAAGGGTTAATCATTTGTGAATGTGTCTCCTAAATCAGAAATTGAAAACCAGACATGTTTAACATTTGCATTCAACAAAAATCATTCAACAAGTGTATTTTGTCAGGTAATTATGACATTTAACCAATGTTTGAGATTTGTGAAACACTTTTTTTGCTGAAATGTGTATCAGTAATAATCTCAGTAATAATGTGTTATTTTAAAAAAAGACTACAATTTTTTGACTAAACCTAGACTAAAATATATTGAGTTCTTTTTTTGACTAAAACTAGACTAAAATTAAAAGACTTTTAGTCGACTAAAACTTGACTAAGATACCTTGAGTTTTCTTTTGACTAAAACTAGACTAAAATGACGAGACTTTTAGTCGACTAAAACTTGACTAACAAAAAAAGATATGTGAATGACTAAATATGACTAAAACTAACAAGGACATTTAGCACAAGACTAAGACTAAGACTAAATTAAAAATAGGTGATGAAATTAACACTACCTCATAGTCCTGGTACTCCGCTGGGATCTCGACCGATGTGGCTGTGTCAGGACTCTCAATTGTTGTAGCAGCTATGGACAGAGGGACAGAGGGTGATGGTAATGCAGTAGATAGACAGTTTTGGAAACAGTGCTTACTCCAGCATATGATATCACATGGGTCCCAGCGGAGTTCGGGATGGTGGAGATGAAGCCAGGGATGTCTGAGAATGATGTCAACGGTAGACTGCTCCAGTACCAGAAACTTTATTCTCTCATGATGAAATAGACCAATTTGTAGGGTGATTACCGGTGAAGAGTAACGAATCCGCCCACGTCCTAGTGGTTTTCCTTGAATAGTTCTCACAGCGTATTCCGGATGGTGGCGTTGGCGAGGTAATTGCAGTTGATCTAAACACTCTTGGGAGATGAAATTTCCCGAGGCGCCTGAGTCAATCAGAGCAGAAAAACACAGGGAACGTTCAGCAGTATGAATCGTTACAGGAATTAACGTAAGTTGAGCGGTGTCAATATCAGACTGGATGGTACTCACCACAGGACGTGGGGGTCGAACTGGACAGGTGCGGAGAAAATGGCCAGCTTTGCCACAGTATAGACAGAGTCCGGAAGTGATGCGGCGTTGACGTTCCATCCGAGAAAGCCGTGTAGAATCGATTATCATGGGTTCTGGTACTGGAGCGCAAGCTGCCACCGTAGCGGGCTGAGGAGCGGTTTGCTGGGGTTGGCAGGCGGCTAGTCGCTGGGAAACCCGAGTGGTCCGTTGTAGAAAAGTCTCCAAGCCGATGGAATCATCATATAAAGCCATAGCAGCACGAATGTCTGGATGGAGACCTTGTCTGTATGCACCTAATAGTGCAGTCTCGTTCCAACCACTAGCCGCCGCCAGAGTGCGGAAGAGAAGAGTGTATTCTTGCACAGAAGAAGAGCCTTGTTGTAATCGGAACAGCTGATCAGAGGTAGAGAGTACGCTGGTGGTTGTGCTAAACACTTCAGAAAAATGACTGGTAAATTGATCAAATGAATGTATAATGGGATTATTGGCGTTCCATATTGCTTTCGCCCATTGTAAAGCTTTACCAGATAATAGAGACATCAAAAACGCTACCTTGGAATCTTCGGAAGGGAACTGTTGTGGTTGCATCCGGATGTATAAATCAACCTGTAGCAGGAAACCGCTGCACTCAGCCGCTTCTCCAGAGAACGTGTGAGGTAAGGCCATGGGACTTCCTGAGGCAGATGGCGGCGTTGGTGGTGTGAGAGCCGCCTTGAAAACATTGACGAGTTCGGTGAAGGGATTCGGTGCGGGGTTCGGTGCAGTGGTTTCTTCGGTGTTCATCTTTAAAGGTCTGGTCTTCTGTCACACACAGACGAGGGCAGAGACGGAGGTAAGTATAACATAAAATGGTAAGTTTTATTGATACAGCAGGTAAGTAGCAGATAGAAATATGGTTGTTTGTATTGAAGAGTAATCTTATCTGAACAGTCCTTGTGCACAGGTAGCAAAGTCCTTGGGAGCAGATGAGAGAGTCAGAGTCCATAAGAGCAAGGAGAACCAGCAGGCATGGGGAGTGCGATCTGTAGACCAGACGGTGAGGGAATGAACAGCAAGGGGATTTATAGGAAGTGGTAAGTGACGTCAGGTGAGTAATTAGAAGTCAGGTGATCCTGAACGAGTGGGTGGAGCTTCAGAGGGTGTGTCCTGGGTATGTGACTGGGGTGATATCCTGACACTACAGCAGATGCTCAACTTTGCAGACGACTATCTGGACGATGCTGGTCCTATCTAGGACAATTTAATAAAGTGCAACTAGTACAGCTTTATCTCCCTTTGTAGCTAATTTAACATATCTTTGTGTGGAATGTTCTATTTATATGCTATATTTACTATTTAATCTACTGTTTGTGGGATATACTACATATTACATATATATCACTATTATAAGACATCATAAAAGTGTTATTCTGTTTTAGTTTGTCCATTCTAGCACTTCACATCATATCCATTCAATAAAAGGAAATGCAAACAAAGATCTTTCTCATCACTGTGATAGTTGCTTGTTACATTCCTGTGCCCCCCGTTTCCACATTCCATGCTACTGCAGAACGGATGCATGTTTTATTTGCAGATGCAGGAAACTCTGCTGGTGCTGAAGTACGATGTTGCTTAATTATCTGCATGCTAAAACACACTTTTTATTTTAACATGTTACAAAAACCTAATCACAGAATTTAAGAATAAATCTAATGTACTACTGTCTCTGGCAGATAATTTGATGCCTCGCTGCTTTATCAGGCAGGCATTGCAGGCCTGCAATGATGTCGGATAGACTTATGAGACAGGAAGTGAAGCTAACGTAGAATTCGGATGCTTTGAAAAGCATCATCCTACAGCATTTTTTCAGCTTTCGGACACAGCCACCAGGTGGCTACATTTTCCTGAGTTAGAGCAGTGATCGACACGAGTTCATTTATAATTTCTTTCACAGTGAAAGCGAAATGTGAACGGTAAACTAGAGTCCACATATATCAGAAATACAAAAGTGTTTTACATTTTATTTAACTTAAGTAGTTGACAACTATATAAGAAAGTGTACACACAACGTGCTATCAATTTTAAACGCCAATTCGCTAATGGCGTTTTGTCTTTTATTACATCGAGTTCCGCTTTCAAACACTAGGTCATTTTTTTTTTTATATAAGTAGCCGTATATAAGCGTAAATGTTTTACACAAATAAATTAACTTTAAAATAGCCTGTAGTTTAAACTATGAGATGATAATCTAATATATGTGGCCTAATAAAAGCTGTTTTATATTCGCCTCACACGAACCGCCATATGTTGATATCACATTGTCTGACAAGTAGGCTAGTACGCTTTACTATTTTTGTTACTTGTTTTTTGACACTTTTTTTCTTTTATAGAATACATTTAGCATGGTTATCGGAGACAAACGCGTTTCACAATGGCACTGGTAAGTCAAAATCTGTTAATGATTTCAGTATTCACCTCACAAAGTGTCAGCACAGTGTAGTCAATTACTTTGTTTTTATCTTTTGGATTGGGATCGCAAGTGTCCATGGCTGCTCCCTTCACTTGTAAATTAACAGATGAGAAAAGTAAACGGCTCCGTGCCTTGCTGGGGAGTGTAAAACTGTCTCTTCTCTACAAAGCTTCAGTTCATGGATATCAAGCTTCTGACTTCCACCAGCGATGTGACCGTCAGGGTCCCACTTGTAGCCTACAACCGTTCAGGCTACATCTTTGGTGGATACACTAGTGTTGATTATGTTTGAGCCATGTCAGGATCTGCAGGCACTAGTCTCACCACACAGGTACGAATTTAAAATTTAAAAGGACTAACACAGTTTTTCTGTGATGTCAGGGTATTCATAATGGTTATCTCTTTTAGTTTCGCACATATGCAGTTGTTGATCATCATGAGAGAAGGATGTTGCCATTTGTGTTGTGTGACACCATGGGACTCGAGGAGCAATCAGGTGCAGGACTGGATATTGAGGACATCAGCAGTAAGGATGCAACGATTAACCGATTTCACTATTAACCGTGCTTTAATTCGTCACGGTTAATTAATCGTAAAGGCTTCTCAACACCGCCTTTCTGTTGCACGGAACAAAACTGCTGCAACTAAACAAAGTTTTGCCAACTGTGCACTAGTTTAAAGTTTTGAGTTTATAAGAGACCGAGGCTAATACGCACGCACACTATGGCTGAGGCACCTAACAGCGAAACTCTGTTTCCTCCGAAGAAGCGCCTGAAGTCGGCAGTTTGGGATTATTTTGTGTACACAAAGAATGACCAGGGCGTCATTGAAGATCACAGACATATCTCACGAATCCTTTCATAAATAAAGTGTAGAGAGAGTGTAAATAAGAGACTGATTGTGCAGTATAGACAGCGTTGTTGATTATAATAGAGCTTTGTGATATCGCAAACTAAGATGAGTGACAGCTTTTAAATTTTTTTTAAGGGAGATTGTAAATGAGATATTGATTTAATACAGCAGTTAAATAAACAAGAAGTTACTATTAAGTGACTTACATTGTCTGACTATAACACTGTTGCCTGATTTTGCTCTATTTCGTCATCAAAATTAGTCTAAAACAATTCACATCTGAGCCGCTGTTCATCTCCAAAATCATCTTCAAACACAGCGTTGTTTCATTTATGAACGAATGTGCGTTTTTAAAGGGGCTATATGTAACTTTCTGAAATTTAAAATCGCGACTGACACCTGTGGCCAAAAAACGGAACTGCTCTTCCTTTCTGCTCGCTCTCGCAGCGCGCGCTCGTACGAACACACTTCACAAGTCATCCGCTGCAAAGAAGTCAACATTATGTTTACAGAGGTAAGAACTGTCAAATACATATATTGTTTGAGAAACTAAGTTTGTTTGCAATATATATGACTAGCGGTGGTGGCAGAGTGATCTGAAACGTTTACCATGAACGCGCTTGACGTCACATCCGCAGACAGCGCGCGAAAAATCCGACCCGACAGAAAATAGGAAAAATAGGATACAGGCTTATAGGTGCACCCACTGTGAGCTGACAAGGTGTCAGTATGCTCATCAGGAGATGTTTGAGTCATAAATGGTCAAATAAAAAGGCTATTGTTACGTTTATTTTGGGGAAAAAGTTACATATAGCCCCTTTAAACGAATCTAGTGAAATTATTCAATTACCCATTCATAAATAGAGTCACTCGCTTTATTCCTGAATGAACCAACGGTTCGAACGAATCAAATGAATGATATGATTCAGTAATTAAATCAGTGTCTTGCTGCCACCTGCTGGCAGATCTTTAAATCTTTAATATTTCTCTATAGATTTAAAACATTCATCTCAACATGAATTTAGGAATTTGATTGCACTCTGAGCCTCATTAAACATATTAAAAGGTAAAAACAAAGGTTAAATTACCCTGTAAATCACTTTAAGGAGTCAAATATCCCCTCGTAATGGGAAGGCAATTTTTTTTATCAGATTTTTGGATTATTGTTTAGAATGTGCCCCAAATTTTTGACTGTGCTCCTAAATTCTTTAAGTTAGAAGCACAAGTGCTCCTCACAAGAAAAGTAAGCGTAGAGCCCTGAATACGTTGGTAGAGAATTAAATATTAATGAATCAACACTGTAGCGGTGAGAGTTGTGCACGGCTTTCAGTGCAACGTAAACAAACGATGTGTTAGACGAATTATAACAAATTATTAAAATGATTATGTATGGATGAAAGCTGATGATAACAACAGTTCATTTAAGTTAATTTTATTATTTTATATTGATAATGATAACATTAATATTATTATAAATTATAGAAATATAACTGTTAATGTAATTACATACTAAAAATTATCTTTATTATTATTGCAACTCCAATCAAAGTTCATCTTCTTCATCAACTACATTTGTTCTCTTTAATAGGGAAATACTTAGCTAATATGTAGCTAAGATTTAATTCAGACAAATACTATTTTTTTATTTATTCTTATTTTTATTTATTTATTAATTATTCTGTTATTTATTTTCAGTGTAAAACTATTACTGGACTGGAAATGGACTATTGTTTGTTTTTTATTATTTGGTTACTGAGCAGCAACACTTTAAAATATAAGAGTTTTCATGTGATTTTCTTAATTAACAGTGTTTTGAAATTAATGAATGAATAATAATCGTGATAACCGTGAAACCGTGATTATTCCTCAGACTATAATCGTACAACCAAAATCTATAATCGTTGCATCCCTAATCAGCAGCATTCTTCAAGGTCACGTACCAGACCGCTATACAGTAAGATGGTTCAAATATCTCCAAAATGGCTTTGACTATGACTATGATGATTAGTTTAATGTATAGCTGTTGTTCTTGATTTCTCTAAATTTAAGTTCAACCCCATGGCACCGTTTCAATACAAGGAGCAATGGGTCTACAGACCTGCATCTCTACAAGAGAAGATCCACTGTGTGGTGTATGTGATAGATGCCACCAAAATCTCTCTCATGTCAGACAAACTAGAGGAAAAACTTGCTTCCATATGCAGAGGAGTAAACGCGCTAAGTAAACTAAAGTTATAAGACAACTCTATTTGTAAGTTGCTTTAGATAAAGCTATCTACTAAATGAATGTAAAATGTTCTGGTAGGCATTCCACAGATCGTTTTGATGACCAAAGTAGATGAAGCATGTCCTCTAGTGGAGAAGGAAGTTCAAAACATCTATGTCAGCTCCTACATCAAGTCAAAGGTGAGGCGTGGTCACAGGATCACATGGTCTGTTCCTACAGGACTCAGAGTGAGTGAGATGTTGTTTTGTCTGTGCAGGTTCAGGAGGTGAGCTCTCGGTTGGGTGTGCCGGTGTCTTGTGTGTTACCGGTGAAGAACTACAGTCAGGAGCTGGAGCTGGAGCTCAACTGTGACGTCCTGCTTCTCACCGCTCTACAGCAGATGCTCAACTTTGCAGACGACTATCTGGATGATGTTGGTCACGTGGAGTATGACGACTTTCTATAAGTTGCTGCTGGTGAAGAGTTTTCTTTTGAAGCTGTTAAAACTAATACTAATGGTTTTTGTTCACTGAGTGCTAATGAATGATTGCCTATATATGACTGATCTTTGCTTTCTTTGCTTTTGTGCTAAAAATAATAGGACATTCTGTAAAATATAATTGTTAAATTACAGAAAGATATGAGTTATTAAACTGAGCATATGTTAAAGCAAAATGTGTTACAGCCATCTCTGATCTCCTATTCCTTTATGTGTAAAACTTTTTTTTTTTTTGAGGGTGAAATTACTTGATGTGCCTTTAAATACTTTGGTTTAATGTTACTGTTGTAAACAAGACTTTAAAAACGTATTGTTGCCTCAGCTAACAAGTCAAACCAAATGTGACCCTGGACCACAAAACTATAGTCATAAGTAGCATGGGTTTATTTGTAGCAACAACCAACAACATTGTATGGGTCAAGTTATCGATTTTTCTTTTATGCCAATAATCATTAGGATATTAAATAAATATCATGTTCCATGAAGAAATTTTGTAAATTTCCTACCGTAAATATACCAAAACTTACAAATTTGTGATTAGTAATGTGCATTGCTAAGAATTTAGGATTTAGACAACTTTAAAGGCGATTTTCTTAATATTCTATATTTTCAAATAGTTGTATCTGGGCCAAATATTGTCCTATTCTAGCAAACCATACATCAATGAAAATCTTATTTATTCAGATTTCAGATTAATGGACGTTTATGACTGGTTTTGTGGTCCAGGTAAGTCTGTGTTTTTTCTCATACAACCTCTGTAAAAATTCCGAACCTATAATCCCGTCCGAATGCAGATGTCTGTGATTGCTGATATCGTATTATCCCAACGCTTTTCCTCATGTGTTTTAGATTTACCTGAGCTACCATTTGCGCGCCAATCTTTCGTGTGCTGCACCTTGCGCTATATATCCGACGAAAAATTAAAATTAATATGGAGAGCTAAATCGCGGAAACTGTTAAGACGACATGATAGCAGACTTAATCGCAGACGTCGGGTGATACGAAATGAAACTCGCATGTAGTTTGGAAAATTAGTTCCGTCAAGACTTCCAGAGAGTAGTGCTGTTAAACGGAACTTGGAAAGTTTACAGAAGTTCGAAGTTCACAAGAGAAAAGCGTTTCAGTTTGCCTGCTAAGAAAGAGTGTTTTACCTTCGAAACGTAAGCGACTCTGGAAAAAGTACTAATGTAAGCCTATTAATAAGCATGTACAAAACATAAGTAGGCTACTAGGATAAATGTTACGCTTATGATACTGTATTTAAATATTCCCAAGTATTTTTATAGACCGCAACTCGCTCATGATAGTTCATAAAAGTGCTTTTGCTTGAGCGATAAAGTTATTTTTGTGATGCAAAACTAGTTTATCTTTCAGCGAACTGATTAATGATTAGAATGTAATATATTTTAATATGTATTGAACAAATACACTTTTTAATTTTAGTTTCAATTTCTCCCGTGAATGCTTGTGTAGATATAGAGTATGTGAACGTGAAATAACGTTTTATGTTATTTTCATTGGTTGATTCTTTAAAATCTCTTCTTAGTCAAATGGGTTAATGTAATAAAACTTTGTCTATGCATGGTTCAAAAATTCATATTGGTAAATAAAACAAATCATTTTTACAATATGTTTAAAATATAGTTTCGAAAACAATGATTAAAATGTTAGTTCACCCAAAAATTCATATTTGGTCAGCATTATTTACTCACTGTGTTGTACATTTCCTTTGAAAAAGCTGTTTCATTTTAAGTTTTTACTTGTATTACTCGTGTTTTATTTCATTTTCTTATTATAATTATAATTTTTTTTTGCACAGATGCAAAAAGCAAAGGTTAGAAAAGTCAGCATAACTTATAATTTAACAGAAGAGAAAAGGAAGCAGCTCTATGACTTGCTGGGGAATGTAAAACTGTCTCTTCTCTACAAAGCTTCAGTTCATGGATATCAAGCTTCTGCCTTCCACCAGCGATGTGACCGACAGGGTCCCACTTTACTAGTAGCCTACAACCGTTCAGGCTACATCTTTGGTGGATACACTAGTGTAGATTATGCTCAAAGTGGGCAGTATATTACTGATCAGGAAGCTTTTCTGTTCAGCATTCACAGCAAGATCTCTGTGTGCATCAAAATTAACACTGGACATTCTGCACGTCTCGATGATGCTGGATGGCCCAGCTTCGGCCAACAGTTGTACTTTTGCTACAACAACCAACCAGCTGTGTATGTTCAAGAAAGGAACAATTACCACTATGAGTTTGAAGACGACGTAGAGGGTATTAATAAAGCATTCAGTTTTAATCCTGCAACACTTTATGGAAATGACACTCAGCTGACTGAATGTGAGGTGTACAAAGTAAAAGAGAGTAAGTCAACAATTAGAAAGTATTCATTACCACTTCGTGTATTTTACACACAGTCAAAAAATATAGCAAATGTTATTTGTTTTTTTAATACTCTTTCTAGAGCCTCAGGTCAGTGCAGAGGAGAAACCATGGAGAAATGTTCTGTGGACAGCTGAGTATGTTTCTACTCAGGTTTTTATATTTTTATTTTTTTTTGCCCATTGTGATTGTAATTGATATACAGCAATATAAATGTGATATTGTGTTGTAGTCGAAAAGACAAGCTCATGGAAATGATCAGGAATTATAAACCCCTGGTGAAGTCTGTGAGTCGAGTCAGAATCCTAATGATCGGTCCTGTAGGTGCTGGAAAATCCAGTTTCTTCAACTCCATCAACTCCATCTTCACCGATCATGTGACTACTAAAGCCATGTCAGGATCAGCAGGCACTAGTCTAACTGTACAGGTACAAATTTAGCATGACTTCAAGATTTTCTTCTGTTTGTAAAACAATTGTTCCACTATGATTCCTGTTTGTTGGTAGTTTCGCACATATCCAGTGAATGATGGTCGTGAGGGAAAGCCATTGCCATTTGTGTTGTGTGACACCATGGGACTCGAGGAGCAATCAGGTGCAGGACTGGATATTGAGGACATCAGCAGCATTCTTCAAGGTCACGTACCAGACCGCTATAAAGTAAGTGCATAGATTCATGTTTTTGGGTTTGGAAATGTATATGTAAACTTTCTATTATTCTCAATTCAGTTCAACCCCATGGCACCGTTTCAACCTGATGAGCAAATGTTCTCCAGACCTGCATCTCTACAGGAGAAGATCCACTGTGTGGTGTATGTGATAGACGCCACTAAAATCTCCCTCATGTCTGACAAACTACAGGAAAAACTTGCTTCCATACGCAGAAAAGTGAACTCAGTGGGTGAGTGACCATATTTACACAGATCTTGTGATTAATACAAAGTAGGCCTTAAAAGGTACCTCAACAATTTCAGGCATCACTCAGATCGTCTTGATGACCAAAGTAGATGAAGCATGTCCTCTAGTGGAGGAAAATCTTCAAAGCCTTTATGCCAGTTCCTACATCAAGACAAAGGTGAGACGTGGTCACATGATCACATGGTCTGTTTCTACAGGACTCAGAGTGAGTGAGATGTTGTTTTGTCTGTGCAGGTTCAGGAGGTGAGCTCTCGGTTGGGTGTGCCGGTGTCTTGTGTGCTACCGGTGAAGAACTACAGTCAGGAGCTGGAGCTGGAGCTCAACTGTGACGTCCTGCTGCTCACCGCTCTACAGCAGATGCTTCGCTTTGCAGACGACTATTTTGATGATATACGTCCTGTGGATGGCAACCCTAAATAATTTTTGTTGACAGTTCTTGCGGCTGAGGCTAGGTTCAGAAAAGGCCAAATCAAAAGCTCTTCAAATCATTTACATGTCTTAATGAAAGCTAATCACATGTTTAGTACTTTTATATTTATAGTCTAGAATTTCACTGAATTAAGAACTGAACTTAGAGTATACACTTATTTGAATACACATTTTTAAAACTATCACACAATTTGTGTAATTTCTTTGTACTTTTTACACTTGTGCTTCTGTCTGGGTGCATATTGGATGGTGAATTCTTCACTTTTGTTGTGATTTTCAGGCTACTGTCACTTTATGCTTTGTAAAATGGTAATAATGTCAATAATGAAATGGTTAACGCTGTTAAAAATATAATTTGCTGAACATCAAATAAACTAAAGAGTCGAAGAATCTCCCAAGATGATTAAAAACCTGCGTCCCACCTTTATTTTAAAATAAAAGTGGGCGCGGTTTTTAAATTAAATGTGCGAAGCCTTCGCAGTGTCATCCACTTCCGGCTATTTTAGGAGTAAAATAACAGCTCGTTATCCTGCTATTCATTTTCAACATGCAGTTTCAGGACTATAACGTGAACAGGTCAACGACAAGCTTCAGACAGCTACAACATAAATATAATCCCCCGGAGTGATAAGTTTCGTTTTCGAGGCTGTGTCGTTTGATTGGAGGAAAGCGAGGAGGTTGGCGTTACGCTTTCGTTTGTGGGTGTAAGATATTAAAGCATCGTTTCATTATTTCTTCAGAGAGAAGAACGGGACAATGCGAAAGTCAAGGGTAAGATATGTTGCCGTTATTAAACTAATAAAATATTGTGCGCAAATATGCAATATTTATATAGGCTAAAATAAATAAGACTGTATTTTATTCTAACAGATTTAGCTTTAGTTTCAGTTTCGATTCAGGCTGATCAGCTTCGGTTAGTTCGTCTAGTGCTTTCAGAAAACAAGCGATCTAACTACTCGTGTCTATGTGGGTCTGTTACACAGAATTCAGATTGCATATCCTTTTTTTCCCTGTTTAGATGCATTCAGCGTTAGGGGCTCACAATGCTCATCTCACGTCTAATTTGAAAGAAGAGCAAAGAAATCAGCTCTGTGGTTTGCTGGGAAATGCTGAACTGTCTCTTCTCTACAAAGCTTCAGTTCATGGATATCAAGCTTCTGCCTTCCATCAGCGATGTGACCATCAGGGCCCCACTTTACTTGTAGCCTACAACCGTTCAGGCTACATCTTTGGTGGATACACTAGTGTAGATTATACTCAAAGTGGGCAGTATATTACTGATGAGGACCTATTTTTATTCAGCTTTCAGGGCAAGATCCCTGTGTGCATCAAAATTAACACTGGACATAATGCACGTCTTGATGATACTGGAGGGCCCAACTTTGGTCAGCAGTTGTACATTTGCTACAACAACCAGCCGATAGTGTATAATTCTGGAAGCAATGTATTTAGTCTTAATACAGCAACAATGTATGGCAATGACACTCAACTGAGTGAATGTGAAGTGTACAAAGTGGAGCAAAGTAAGCCAATCACCATATATTTCTTAAACTGAATATAGTCATGCATAGTCTTTTTAAGTAACTTACATTTAGCTTTATTGTTAACATTATTTTTTATTAATTTGCCAGGCTCTCATGTCAGTACTGAGGAGAAGCCTTGGAGGAACGTTCTATGGACAGCCGAGTATGTTTCTATTCAGTTTTTGATTTTGTTTGCTCATTTTAATTTGATAAAGAGCTATAAAAATGTGATGTGTGTTGTAGTCGAAAAGCACACCTCATGGGAATTATTAGGAATCATAAACCCCTGGTGCCGTCTGTCAGCCGCGTTCGAATCCTGATGATCGGTCCTGTAGGTGCTGGAAAATCCAGTTTCTTCAACTCCATCAACTCCATCTTCATGGGCCGCATGACCAGCAAAGCCATGTCAGGATCTGCAGGCACTAGTCTCACCACACAGGTACAGATTCAACAGGATTCATAGTGTTTTCTACAAGAGTTCAAAGAACATCTCTTGATGCGATTTTCTCTTGGTTGGTAGTTTCGCACATATCCAGTGAAAGACGGTCGTGAGGGAAAGCCGTTGCCATTTGTGTTGTGTGACACCATGGGACTCGAGGAGCAATCAGGTGCAGGACTGGATATTGAGGACATCAGCAGCATTCTTCAAGGTCATGTATCAGACCGATATAAAGTAAGTGCACTTATCTCCAAAATGAATGAAGGCTGAGGAAGAAATGATGTTTGTTTCATGCTAAATTCTCTCTTTTTAGTTCAACCCCACTGCGCCATTTCAACCTCATGAGCAAAAGGCCTCTAAACCTGCATCTCTACAGGAGAAGATCCACTGTGTGGTGTACGTGATAGACGCCACCAAAATCTCCCTCATGTCTGACAAACTACAGGAAAAACTTGCTTCCATACGGAGAAAAGTGAACACACTGGGTAAGTTAACTAATACAAAGTAGGTTGTACATTGTTCTACCTGACAGAGATGCACACAACGTACCTTAAAATGTGTAATTTCAGGCATCGCTCAGATCGTCTTGATGACCAAAGTAGATGAAGCATGTCCTCTAGTGGAGAAGAACCTTCAAAACATCTATGCCAGCTCCTACATCAAGTCAAAGGTGAGATGCGGTCACATGATCACATGGTCTGTTTCTACAGGACTCAGAGTGAGTGAGATGTTGTTTTGTCTGTGCAGGTTCAGGAGGTGAGCTCTCGGTTGGGTGTGCCGGTGTCTTGTGTGTTACCGGTGAAGAACTACAGTCAGGAGCTGGAGCTGGAGCTCAACTGTGACGTCCTGCTTCTCACCGCTCTACAGCAGATGCTCAACTTTGCAGACGACTATCTGGATGATGTTGGTCACGTGGAGGACAAAGTTTTTTAACATGCTTACAACTTTTTCTCAGTTCCTGCTGAGATGCGTCCAAATTGTTACAATGTCTTTGAATAGGATATAGGTGGCTTAGCTCTGCACAACAATGTATCTTAAGCCAGAAAAATGGTGTATTGCTTGTATTACATTTATTCATTGTGGCTCATTAATGCAAGAATGTTGTATATCAGTGTCTTATTAAACTTACAGTATATTACAAAATAGGACTGTCACGCTGTTCTTCCATGAGAGTCCATTTTGGAATAATTTGGACCACAAAACCAGTCTTAAAGGAGTAGTTCACTTTCAGAAAAAAAATGTACAGACAATGTACTCAGCTCCTTGTCATCCAAGATGTTCATGTCTTTCTTTCTTCAGTCGAAAATAAATTGTTTTTTTTGAGGAAAACATTTCAAGATTTCTCTCCATATAATGGACTTCTATGGTGCCCCTGAGTTTGAACTTCCAAAATGCAGCTTGAATGCAGCTTCAAAGTGCTGCAAATGATCCCAGCCGAGGAACAAGGGTCTTATCTAGCGAAACGATCGGTTAGTTTCTAAAAACATTTCAAACCCTCGTCTTGCCAAGCTAGACAAGATGAGCATTTGAGTTTAAAAAGTTTTTTTTTTTTTTTTAGAAAATAACCCATCGTTTTACTAGATAAGACCCTTCTTCCTCGGCTGTGATCATTTAGAGCCCTATGAAGCTGCATTTAAACTGCATTTTGGAAGTTCAGACTGAAGAATGAAAGACATGAACATCTTGAATGACAAGGGGGTGAGTACATTATCTGTACATTTTTTTCTGAAAGTGAACTACTCCTTTAAGTAGCACAGGTTTATTTGTAGCAATAGCCAACAAAACATTGTATGGGTCAAAATTATCGATATCTCTCATGGCAAATATCATCATGATATTAAGTAAACATCATGTTTCATTAAGATATTTTGTAAATTTCCTAGTGTAAATATATCAAATTGTAATCTTTGATTAGTAATATGCATTGCTAAGAACTTCATTAGGACAACTTTAAAGGCTTTTTTCTCAGTATTTAGATTTTTTATTATTTTTTCCATCCTCAGATGATGTATAAACCTCAACCTAAAAAATGGACCCTTATGACTGGTTTTGTGGTCCAGGGTCACATATTTAAAAAAGTAATCACTATTAAAATAAATTCTCTATGGCTTGCTGATTGTAATTAAATGTTATGACATTACACAGTGTTGGCTCTTGCATTGTATCACCCTGGAGTATGATGCTGCTTATTTTTGCTTTAACAAATGCTCAGATTTGTCCTTAATTGATCCTTTTAGAGAGTGGATTAATTTCGGTGGAAAGAATGGTGTGTATTCACGTCTTTTCGCGGTTCAAATAAAAAAAAAACTTCTAATGTCATTGATGTTTATTTCAGCCTGAACTGAGGCGCTACAGCAATCCGTCAGGACACATTAAAAAGCCACAAAACGGTTTGGTTTAAATTTCTTTTAAATGACCAGATTTAAAAAATGAGACTTTGTTACATACCTAAATTAACCTGCTCTGTGTCTTGTCTGTCGGCACGTTGTCTGTTTCTTTGCTCCGCGATGTTCAGTAATTTGTACATTTTATGCATCTGGCTTCCGGTCTCATGCATCCAGCTATTTTTAGCTGTACAACACAGCTAGTTTTGTGGCTTGATATTGCAGATTGATGCATCTTACCATAGTATTTTAATGTGTTATCTTAATTATGAACTCACTGGTTTGTAGTGCAAACAGTTTTACGGTTTACTGCAAGTTCTTATTCTTCTCCTTGTTTTCGCTCAGTTAATTGACCGGAAGTCTCGCACATAGAGTTAATCCTGCGTTTAAGAATAAGGTGGATACTGGCTTGATTATAAGATGCCAAACATTACCAAGATACATCAACTTTCTGTTTAGCATGTTAAAATGTTAAATGCTATTTGAATGGGTTTCTATGGAGACCGGTGTTGTGCCTTTTTTCGACCCCTGCCAAATTATGACCCCCTCTCGTTGAAAGCGCTACCTGATTGCCTAATCCTAACCCCACCCCTAATCCTAACCCCTCCCCCACACCTAACCCTAAACCTACCAATACTAGGGGGGTAGTAATCTGGCGGGGGTCAGAATTCGGCACAACACCGGAATAGAAGAGCATCCAATCTGACGTTAGAATTCGTAATGGCGGCGCTCATCGTTTACTCAGGAAAATGGTCTATGTTCTAACGTTTTAGTTGAAACAGTAATAATATAGCACTAAAACGTCTATGTGGCAGAAATGGAGACCTCTGGTGTTCACTATCAATAGTTATTTATGTCTGAACGAACCTGTTTGCTTAGACCCAAACCCAGATGAGGAATCAATGGGCGGTTCCCACACGACAAACAGGTATGTCTGTTTGTTCAAACTGTTAGCGCAGTTTTTCATCTCCCTCGACATACATTGTGTTTTAGAGACCTGACAGTTCATTAATAATTAGTTGATCAGTTTCAATGCTAAAAACGTTCCTGTATCACAGGAATGAAGGAACTTGACAGAACAGGTTTGTCTTGGGTGTAACATCCTAAGAACAAGTGTAGCGTTTCAGTGTTACTTTCACACAAGTGCTCTACGAAAGGTAAGCTACATACACATATTATAATAATATCAAATATTACATACATAATCTAATCCATTAGTGTTTGGAGATTATGATGTACAACGAATGTATTTTGATCTGTCAATTTATAACTCTTTCTGCAGTGTCCAGTGGCAGTTCACAGAATCAATGAAAGCACGTCGTAAAGAACTCTGAGTACAAAAACTAAAACTTAACTGAGTCTTAGATAATCAAACAAGCAATAAATACACAAGCTACAAACAGAGGAAAAGTGACAGTCTTTGACTAATTAATGCATGAAGCTCACGTTTACATTTGTATTTGCATGTTTTTGTCTTTAAGGTTTCACAAAAGACAAGTGACAAATACCATGGAGTCCCTCACTTCAAATTTAACAGAAGAGAAAAGAAATCAGCTCTGTGGTTTGCTGGGGAACGTGGATCTGACTCTTCTCTACAAAGCTTCAGTTTATGGATATCAAGCTTCTGCCTTCCACCAGCGATGCGACCGTCAGGGTCCCACTTTACTTGTGGCCTACAACAGTTCAGGCTACATCTTTGGTGGATACACTAGTGTAGATTATGCTCAAAGTGGGCAGTATGTTACAGATGAGGACACATTTTTATTCAGCTTTCAGGGCAAGATCCCTGTGTGCATCAAAATTAACACTGGACATAATGCACGTTATGATGATGCTGGAGGGCCCAGTTTCGGCCAACAGTTGTACTTTTGCTACAACAACCAAGCAACTATGTATAATCAAGGAGGAAGTGCATTCACTTTTAGTTCTGCAACAATGAATGGAAACGACAATCAACTGAGTGAATGCGAGGTGTACAAAGTGGAGCAAAGTAAGCCAATCACCACATTTTCAAGTAATTCACCTTAATCTTTATTGTTAATCTTTTGTTTATAATTTGCCAGGCTCTCAAATCAGTACTGAGGAGAAGCCTTGGAGGAACGTTCTGTGGACAGCCAAGTATGTTTCTACTCAGGATTTGGTCTTGTTTGCTCAATGTAATCTGATACACAGCTATAAAAATGTGATGTGTGTTGTAGACGAAAAGAAGAGCTCATGGAAATGATCAGAAATCATAAACCCCTGATGGCGTCTGTGAGTCAAATCAGAATCCTAATGATCGGTCCTGTAGGTGCTGGAAAATCCAGTTTCTTCAACTCCATCAACTCCATCTTCATGGGCCGCATGACCAGCAAAGCCATGTCAGGATCTGCAGGCACTAGTCTCACCACACAGGTAGAGATTCAATAAAAATATAGAAGATCTCAAGGAACACCTCTTGATGACTTCAGGTCTTGATGTGATTCTCTTCTTGGTTGGTAGTTTCGCACATATCCAGTGAAAGACGGTCGTGAGGGAAAGCTGTTGCCATTTGTGTTGTGTGACACCATGGGACTCGAGGAGCAATCAGGTGCAGGACTGGATATTGAGGACATCAGCAGCATTCTTCAAGGTCACGTACCAGACCGCTATAAAGTAAGTGCACTTGCATCCATAAAGAATTAAGGCTGAGGTATGAATGATGTTTGCTTCATGCTAAATTCTCTCGATTCAGTTCAACCCCATGGCACCGTTTCAAGGCGATGAGCAAAAGGCCTCCAGACCTGCATCTCTACAAGAGAAGATCCACTGTGTGGTGTATGTGATAGACGCCACTAAAATCTCCCTCATGTCTGACAAACTACAGGAAAAACTTGCTTCCATACGCAGAAAAGTTAACTCACTGGGTGAGTGAACACATACAAAGTAGGTTGTGCTTGTGCATTGATAGTCCTGATAGAACATACCTTAAAATGTGTAATTTCAGGCATCGCTCAGATCGTCTTGATGACCAAAGTAGATGAAGCATGTCCTCTAGTGGAGAAGAACCTTCAAAACCTTTATGCCAGCTCCTACATCAAGTCAAAGGTGAGGCGTGGTCACAGGATCACATGGTCTGTTCCTACAGGACTCAGAGTGAGTGAGGTGTTGTTTTGTCTGTGCAGGTTCAGGAGGTGAGCTCTCGGTTGGGTGTGCCAGTGTCTTGTGTGTTACCGGTGAAGAACTACAGTCAGGAGCTGGAGCTGGAGCTCAACTGTGACGTCCTGCTTCTCACCGCTCTACAGCAGATGCTCAACTTTGCAGACGACTATCTGGATGATGTTGGTCACGACTAGAATGTAGTAGAAAAATATGTAAAATACGGGTATCTGTCAGTTAAGTAATTTTATGCTAGTTTATAACAATAACGGTCACTTCCTTTAATACATATGTGACCCTGGACCACAAAACCAGTCATAAGGTAAAATTTTACAAAACTGAGATGTATACATCATATGAAAGCTCAATAAATAAGCTTTCTACTGATGTATAGTTTGTTAGGATAGGACAATATTTGGCCCGAGATACATCTATTTGAAATCAGGAATCTGAGGGTGCAAAAAAATCAAAATACTGAGAAAATCACCTTTAAAGTTGTCCAAATTAAGTTCTTAACAATGCATATTACTAATCAAAAATTACATTTTGATATATTTATAGTAGGAATTTTACAAAAAATCTTAATGGAACATGATCTTTACTTAATTTCCTAATGATTTTTGGCATTAAAGAAAAATCAATAATTTTGACCCATACAATGTATTTTTGGCTATTGCTACAAATATACCCCAGCGACTTAAGACTGGTTTTGTGGTCCAGGGTCACATATTGTCTATAATTTAGCAGAAAACAGCATTTCGTGACAAGTGACGAGAAGATCATTTAGGAAACAAGTTTTGTATTGAAACTGTTAACATGCACTTGCTAGTATGAATTAAACTTTTTACTGACTGAGGTACTGGACCGTGTTTTACGTTCTTGTGATTTTTAAGATGATTTGTGAGTAAAGTGGGCTAAACTCACTACAATTATAGTGAATATGTACCTTTTCACAAATAGTTTGTAGGAAAATTTGAGAACTTACCGTAGACTATAGAGGGTTTGCACTTACGTCAGGGTTTGGTCAGTTCCCCAAATGCACGGCTATATTGGCGATACTCGGATGTAAACAACAACATGGATTGCACATACTACTGAATACGTTACTCTGCTAATTTATGTTGTCTAATCCACGGAAAAAGCATGTGGAAGCTGCTAAATCATATGGAGAAGGACTTAGTATGCAGGAAAGGTTGCAATATTTTGACAAACTAGAGTTAATAGGTTGTAAAGATACATACAAGCAGTATTATTTAAGATAAGCCTAATATTTCATCTACCTGACTGGAAATGATTGCCTTGGAAATCCTGGTTCAGTTTGGCCAACCACAAACGCCTTTTGTTCCTCAGACAGTTTTTTGCACTCTTCTCCTTGATTTGTTAAAACTTTTGGCAGTCTATAGTACTCCAAATGTTTTTCCTGGTCTGACCAATTAGTACAGCCCAAAACATTACTTGATTATTTTCAGCAACAATAATCAGCAAAATATGCCAGTTTTATTCGGTTCAGTGGCATTGTTTACGTTCAGTGCCGCTAATATGGCTGATTGATGACGGGTCATGAAAACACTCCATGGTTCATAGGAAAATTGGAGAACTTACTGTAGGCTATTCACATTCTTGACCCAAATTGATGTGGCGTGGTCAGTGTGAGGTGACAATGGCACACACAAAGTTTGGTGTCAGTTTGTCAAAGCTTTGCAGAGATACATCCTCAGACACAGTTTGGCTTAATTCCAGCAAATTCGTTGATGTGTTAGACAATAACCATTTTGTATATTGACACAAAAAAACTTTTTGTCAGCATGTTCTGAGGATTTCCTGAGCCAAATTTGGTGAAAATTGGACCAATAGTCTAGGAGGAGTTTGAAAAAGTAGGTTTTCAACAAATTAAAATGCCGGACAGGAAGTTCAGCTGACTAAATTGGTAAAATTGGTATTTTTATTGTCAGTATGACCCAAGGAATATATTAAGATCACTTTCATTACAATAGGTCAATTTAATCAAACGCTGTTAGTATTTTTTTCTAATTTCTTTATAACTTTTGACCACAATGTGGTGCTGCCCCCAATTTTTTTTTGAGTACTCTCCAAGGCATGGTGCTGAATATGCCAATCTATATAAAATATAGCCTTTTACATCAAACGAATGGACATGGGAAAATTAATTCAACTCGGCATGCTCCGCCGAATCTAAAAAGACCCAGTTTTGTGATTTTTGGCCAAGCCATTCAGAAGTTATGAGTAAAAATAGCCATTTTGTCATATCTCCTGACTACTAGGTAGCCTCAGGTCATGGCTGTTATAACACAGACCAAGTTTGGTCTCAATATGCCAAACTGTTGCAGAGATATAGCCTCAAATCCATTTGTGCATGCTCTTTGTCAAATTCATTGGTGCATTATTCGAGAACGGTTCAACTAAAGAAACTGAATTCCATAACTTTTTGCCAGCATGGTCTAAAGATAATCTGAGCCAATTTTGGTGAAAATCAGACAAACTATCTAGAACATGTTCCAAAAAAGTAGATTTTACAAAATACTAAAAATAGCGAAAAAACAAGACCTTATGATTCAAAACTTATTAGCATAAATATGAAACCTTGAACAAGTGGTGGTGCTAGAGAGTTTGAGTTAGAGACTCCAAACTTGCTGTGGTTAATGTTGAAACTGTTCTCTATCTATGAGCCAACTTTCATAACTTTCCCGCAAGCGTTTCTACGGGCTGCCATATACATCCAGAGCGGAAAACGACAACAAATAATAAGAATCTTCATGGATACAATAGGTGCCATGCTTGGCCTCTAATTACCCCTCTGGGCCTCTTCGGTCATTTTTGACCGAAACATTTTATGTTTTGAATTTTTAAAAACCGTAGCTTCATCAGAATGAGATGACACTTGGTGACGTTTGTTGCATTAGCTATGTGAGTACACAAAAAAATCAGTGACATGATTCGGATATGTTAAAGGGTCAAAAACAAATTAGTCACACTTGGCTCCTTCGCGGTCAAAAATGACCGACATAGGAAATGAATGGGAAATACGAAAACACACACACACACACACACACACACACACACACAAATAAGCAGAAAAATGCAAAACCTGATATTTATCCAATCAAAAAATATCTAAACCTTGCCAAAAGTAATCTTTTAGAATGTCTGAATATATTTCTAAATGCAAAGCCTATTAAAATGAAGAAACAGTAAAAAAAAAAAAAAAAAAAAAAAAAAAAAAAAAAAACAATAGGAATCCCAAAGACCCTGTATATATGTATATAGGGAGATACAGGAGGTTACATGACATTACACAAGTTTTAATTTTTTATGCCACTAGATTTTCAGTGCAATTTTCACTGAAAAAAATGGATTTTAAATGCTTTTACTCTATTTTAATGTGAAATGTTGTATTTATTGAAAAATAATAAATACATAATTAAATTAAAAAATATAATATAAAATATAATTCTAGTGGGGAAAAATTGCTCATTAAAACTATAAATATTGCATAGATTCATAAAAAAATGCTCAAAATTCTAAATAATAATCACAAAATATTATTGAACAAAAATGTATTTAATTGATCTTCCTGAAGAAAACACACAAGGTCACTTTTGACCGCGAGGGAGCCAAGTGACCCCTAAATGAGGAGGCCCAGAGGGTTACAAAAAATATACAATCACAAAGGTAAGTGAAACCGAGATGTTAACCACAGAGCTACCAAAACAACAAAGAAATGATAATATACAGACCAACAGATGAATTACCATTACTGTTTATTGAAACAACGCAAGGTGTGAATCAACTGAAGCAGACTTGTAGTCAAACATGGGATTCAAGAACCAGATATTTACTGTCAGACGAAATCAGCAGGCTGAAACAATGAAACTGATGAACCGACAATAAACCAGACACACAGAAGCAATTTCTTTCGTCCTGTAGAGTACGATATAAAAACACCAGTAACCATCCGTGGAAACCCACAGGACAGCACTATTAGTTTATATTAAACTGACATCTCTTTCTTAATTTGTAGAATTAGTTTGGCATCTTTATATCACAGTTTCAAAAAAATACAAAATAGCAGACAAGAACATTTTGTGTTTACATCAGTGAAAATTAAACATGTTCACAAAATGGCGTCTTATTAGTGTGAATAACAGCCATGCAGATTATTTCACTTCCCTACGCATAGCGAAGTTATTAATATGAACATATCCTGACAAACACAAGAAATGAAACGCAGATTAACTCCATATGGCTTTGAAATCTCACTAACCTCAACGATACATCTGCGAGATCTGGTTTACTTCTTACTTCTTTAAAAAGAAAATGAGACACCTTGACACGTTCTTGACTTCTCCATGGCATCCGTAACAGAACCGCTTATGTATACCTGTTAAATAACATGAAATAAGCACTATGTGCGACTTGGCAGGTTAATATTGTGTGGCCACAACGTCAAAGTTCACGTCGTGTGATGAGTCACGTGATCTGCTCACCGCGAAACTGAACCTTAAAACTGCGAAAACGGACGGAGGGAATGTCGTGTGATACATGGTCAATTTGTCTGTGCTTTTCGGTATTTGACATTTATAAAGAGCTCACTCATATTCAAAATTGTAAAAAATAATGCAACACTTTTCTTTCAGAACTGTACAGGATTAAAATAAAAATCGACATTTAGTTATACACATGTATATGACAAAACTGTTACTTATTATTTCTATATAGAAAAACAAAACGATTTTTACTTTTTAGCTGTTAGCAGAATGCAGTATTCCCTCTGAGAAAAGAAAAAACCCTTTGGACTTGGCGTCTAAAGGTCATCGTTTATATACTTACATGCTAGAACTGACTGTTTGCTAACAAAAAATCCATCCGCAGAAGTGGATTACTGTATGATCCTAATAATTATCGCTGTAGTACTGTTACTGTCCCGTAGGTGGCATTACAAGCTAAGAAAATCTATGTGGATGCATGTGGAAGTCGTTCATTAGTCCATGTGAGGGAATACTGCATTGCCATGTTGTGTTGCTAGTAGTGTTCATTAGAGCTTGTTTCTACTCCGATTGGCCAAGTGGAAGGGTCACTCTTCTCTACCCCTTTGGTTAAGCCCTTGGCGAGTCCTACTGGCCCTCTTTGGGTGAGGAGGGTGACGGGTTACCGGCTGAATTCTTGAGGGAGCCCAGTGTTTTACTAAACCAGGAGTTTTTGGCAGCTTGGACCTCGGTCATCAAAACGCCCCTCTGATGCTCCAGTTCCTGGTACAATACATAAACAAACAGCATTAAAGTGACTGTAAACTGTGACATAGCTGTAAACTGCTTATTAAAATAGATAACATTTGTTTGCTAAGATTGTTTGGTAAGGTTTTACACCAGTGTTTTAGTGTGACATGAAACAAAAAGAAAATCTAAGTAATTTACAAGAATAACTTTAAGGTTTTGAGAATGAAGTCTTAACAGTAATAAGTTAGTGACAATTTGAAAAAGTCCAAACTGCAAGAATAAAGTTAACATTACAAAATAAAAGTTGTACAAAACTTGGAGACATCAAGATTTAAATCAAAATTGTGTAAATGAAGTTAAAATTATGTAATTAAAGGGAAAATACAAGAAAAAACTTAAAATGACAAAGTAATGTTAAAATGACATGAAAAACCTTTTGAGATTTAAGTAAAACTTAAGTGCGTAAATGTGTGATTAAAGCAAAGTAACGTTAAGATTTAAATCTGAATTATATGAATGAAGTCCAAATGATGAGATTAAGTTAAAATTATGTGAACAAAGTCTTAACATTCAAGTCAAAATAACATTACTAAAGTAGTAATATTTAACATAAGTCAAAATGATCTAAATAAAGTCAAAATTTTTAGATTAAAGCAGAAATAACTTTACAAGATTTAGGATAAAATTATGAGAATGAATTTGATGCAACAGTGTGTGAACAAAGTTGTAACATTGAGATCGAAGTAAAAATGACAAATAAAAAAAAAATGAGATTAAAGAAAAGAATCTTGAAGATCTTGAGAATAAAGCAGTCATAACATCAAGATTTAAGCGTAAAGCAAAGTATTGTAAAGATTTACATCAAATCTATATGAACAAAAGTCAACATGCTGAGATTTAAGTAGTAGTAACATTAAACAATTAAGTCAAATGTATCTAAAGAAAGATGTTTTAGATTAAAAGCAGAAATACGTACACAAAGTGAAAATTAGGAGAATGCGATACAAGTATGTGAACAAAGTTGAGTAACATTACGAGAGTTAAATTTACAAATAAAGTAAAAATGATGAGAAGCAAAAGTATGTTTACTTGAGATTTAAGTCAATTCACGTTAATACATTCGTAAGATTACAAGATAAGATCTTCCTTTAAACTGACATAATTATAAGCTTATAAAGCACAGAATATACCAGTGAATGAAAACTTTCATTGGTTGTTGGTTTTGACCAATTGCCAACTGGTTTTGAGCTGCTGATGAGCTGATTAGTAGCACTTATAAATCTAAATGTTGTTTTAAATGCCGTGACGTCTGACCTGGATCTTGCATTTGGCCTCCACCAGCTGGAGTTTGGTTTGTGCCAGCTCCAGTTCCAGCTCTCTGAGCTGAGCCTTCAGCGAGTCCTTCTCCTCGTCCAGATCCGTGTCCCGGTTGTCCTGACTCACTGCCGGGATCTGCAGGGGTCCGTCTTTGCTGAACACTTCCCTACAGCGCTCACACGCCATCACTTTAGCCTGGAAGAACAACAACATGCAGTCTACTGAACGTCACTGCTCAATGTGCCATAGAAGAGTACGCATTGATTATTTACTCACTTTAACTATATCCAGTTCCTCTTTTGTGGACGCCTGCTGTTTCTCCAGCCTCGTACTTAACTGGGAGCATATCTAAAGCAAACAAAAGACAGAATTTAATACCTTATTGTATGCTATTCATCACAACATACACATTTAAAAAAAGTATAAGACTCTGAAGCAGTGTTACATTACTACAGTATCAGTCAAACTTTATTATAGATTTTATTATTAGTTTTAATATGTTTTATATGTTTGTGTTTGTTTTAGTAATTTTGTTGGATGAATGTGGAAAGGAACAAATTATTTTGTGCACACAATTTATTAAGGATGTGAGTATTATTTGGTAAATTATTATTTGGTGCGCAAGATTTACTTATAATGAGGGCACATTTTTTCACACACACGGTTTACCTATCACAAACACAAATTATTATTTAGTGCACATTTTTTTCTTAATTTAAAGGCACAAATTATTATTTCATGTGCATGATTGACTTAAAACGAGGGCACAAATTTCTTTTCTCAGAAATTTTTATTTAGTACTCACGCCTTCTAACGAGGGTACGCACTATTATTTAGTGCGCACAATTTGCTTAAATGAAAGGCACAAATTATTGTTTCATGTGCACAATTGACAAAACGAGGGCACAAATTATTTTGTGTGCACAATTTTTTAAAACTAGGGCACAAATTTTTTCACACACATGACTTATCACAAATGATTATTTAGTGTGCATGATTTGCTTATCACAAGGGCACAAATGATTATTTAGTGCACACGACTATTTTAATTTAAAGGCACAAATTATTATTTCATGTGCATAATTTGCTTATCACGAGGGCACAAATTATTTAGTGTGCACGATTTTCTTAAATCAAAGGCACAAATTATTATTTCACGTGCATGATTGACTTAAAATGAGGGCACAAATTATTTTGTTAACGATTTACTTGTCACAAGGGCACAAATTAATTTGTGCACAAGATTTACTTTTGAGTGCATGAATTATTATTAGGTGCACACAATTTTTATTTAAATGAAAGGCACAAATTATTATTTCATGTGCACAATTAACTTTAAACAAAGGCATCATTTTTTTGTGCACAATTTAACACAAGGTCACAAATTACTATTTTGTGTGCACGATTTCTTACACTGAGGGCACAAATTATTATTTCACGTGCATGATTGACTTAAAACAAGGGCACAAATTATTATTTTGTGCACAAGATTTATTTATAATGAGGGCATTAATTCTTTTGTGTGCACAATTTATTTAAAACTAGGGCACACATTTTTTGTACACACGATTTACTTATCACAAACACAAATTATTATTTAGTGTGCATGATTGACTTATAGCGTGGGCACAAATGATTACTTCATATGCACGATTTACTTAAAACAAGGGCACAAATTATTTAGTGCACAAAATTTACTTATCACAAGGGCACAAATTATTAGTTTGTGTGCATGATTTTCTTAAATCAAAGGCACAAATTATTATTTTATTTGCATGATTTACTTATCACAAGGGCACTAATTATTTTGTATGCACAATTTATCACAAGGGCACAAATTACTATTTTGTGTGCAAGATTTACCTATCACGAGGGCACAAATTATTTTGTGTGCACTTTTTGTATGCATTTTCTTAAAACGTGGGCACAAATTATTATTTCATGTGCACGATTTACTTAAAACAAGGGCAAAACATTATTTGTTTTTATTTGTTGTTATTTGTGCACTCAATGTAAGAAATTGTGTGCACTATTAAGTAAATCGTGCATTTTGTGTGCACTTTTTGCACGCATTTTCTTAAAACGTGGGCACAAATTATTTCATGTGCATAATTTGCTTATCATGAGGGCACAAATTATTTAGTGTGCCCGATTTTCTTAAATCAAAGGCACTAATTATTTTGCGTGCACTTTTTGTGTGCATTTTCTTAAATCGTGGCCACAAATTATTATTTCAAATGCACTATTTTCTTAAATCAAAAGCACAAATTATTATCTCATTTGCATGATTTACTTATCACAAGGGCACAAATTATTTAGTGCGCACTTTTTGTGTGCATTTTCTTAAATCATGGGCACAAATTATTATTTCAAATGCACGATTTTCTTAAATCAAAAGCACAAATTATTATCTCATTTGCGTGATTTACTTATCACCAGGGCACAAATTATTTAGTGCGCAAATTATTTCATGTGCATGATTGACTTAAAACGAGGGCACTAATTATTTTGTGTGCACTTTTTGTGTGCATTTTCTTAAATCATGGGCACAAATTATTATTTCAAATGCACGACTTTCTTAAATCAAAAGCACAAATTATTATCTCATTTGCATGATTTACTTATCACAAGGGCGCAAATTATTATTTCATGTGCATGATTGACTTAAAACGAGGGCACTAATTATTTTGTGTGCACTTTTTGTGTGCATTTTCTTAAATAGTGGGCACAAATTATTATTTCAAATGCACAATTTTCTTAAATCAAAAGCACAAATTATTTTCTCATTTGCATGATTGACTTAAAACAAGGGCACTAATTATTTTGTGTGCACTTTTTGGGCCCATTTTCCTAAATCAAGGGCATGAATTATTATTTTACGTGCATGATTTTCTTACATCGAGGGCACTAATTATAGTTTCATGTGCACAAATTACATAAAACGAGGGCACAAATTATTTCGTGCGCACAATTTACTTATCACAAGGTCACAAATTATTTGTTTGTGTGCACGATTTACCCACCACAAAGGCACAATTTTCTTAAATCGTGGGCACGAATCAAATCACTTCTAATGAGGGCACAGATTATTTTGCGCACAATTTACTTAAAACGAGGGCACAAATTATTATATCAAACACACTATTTACCTTGAACGAAGGAAATTAATAATTAAATCGCACAATTTACCTTTTTGTCTCCGTAGCAATATCTTCAAATTTTTATTTCAGTTTTATTTAAGTGATTTTAGTACATTGTTAAACTTAATGAAAATTAAAAATGTTTCCTTAGAAACTGGGTGAAATAAATATTTATCATTTATTTTACCAAAACAACAAAAAAGCACACAAAAAAAAGAGATTAAAGCTAAATTATCTAAACAAAGCCAGATAACAGAGTCAAAATTATGTAAACAAAGTGGTTACATCACAGATTAGTCAAAATCACAAGAAAAATTCATAACATTATGGGATAGGTCAATTATCTGAATAGTCGTAACATTAAAAAAAGATTATAGTAGTAATATTTTGAAAAATCTAAGTTTTGAATAAAAAGTCACAATTACAATTAACAGTTACTTTATTTCAAGTCAATTTTTTAAATTGTTTTAAATTTAGTTAAAAAGACAAAACACTGAATCAAAAGTGACATTTTTAAAGCAGAAAGACTGAAATAAAATTTTCTCATGTAAACATAAATCAATAACCTTTTGTTTTATTTGGAAGTTTGAATAAAAATGTTTTTAAAGTGTAATAAATGTGTCCTGAAGTGAACATGTGGGGTGAACCTTTGTAAAAGTTCAGGATTTCTAGATTTATACGGGACACTCAGGCATACCTGTTTATACTCAGCTATGATCGCTGTGGTCTTCTTGATCTCTAACTCGGCTTTCTCCAGCTCTCTTCTGAACACTTCCTTCAGCTGAAAAGCAACAATGATATTGTTCAAGTTCATTCGAGTGTCAGAGACATTTTCATTTTCATTGTCAGTCTTCAGTTCTCGTACCTGTGCCGTCTCCTCCTCTTGTCTTCTCTTCTCCTCCTCGGTCTCCACCAGGCGTTGTTTAGTGTTGAGCAGTTCTTTGTTTAAAACATCAGCTTTGTCCTCGGCCTGAAAACGCAACACTTGTTAAAATACAAGATTTAAACAAAAGCTGAAAGTGTTAAATAGTGTAGAAATACCTGGTCAAGGTCGTTTCTTAGTGCAATCTTGCTGGTCACCAGTTCATGGGCAAGATCATCGTTCTCCTGCTCCAGACGCATACTGGCCTCCTGCAACCGCCGGTTTTCTCTCTGGAGGGACACATAGACAGTTCATTTATGACCTTATGGGGAGAACATGAAGAGATTTACAGACAGAGACTGAAAGACTGCAAGGCCAGCTTTGCACAAACTACAGACTCAAATTTTCAAGCACTTACATGTAAGCATAACAAATGTCTAGGCAAGTGCAAGATTGTGCAAACTGCACCGTTTTGCAATACATAAATGCAACAAACTAAAATGTCAAAATGTTACAAAAGCCTTTCATTAAATGTTTTAATGTTTTTGACAGTTTACATTTTCTGTCACTTACAGTACACTTACTGTTACTATGTCCTAACCAGTTTTTTTTTTGTCAGCACTGACAGCATAAAAAAGGTACAAAAAATAAATTTAAAAACAGAGACAATGAAAAAATTATATAAAATTGTAAAAGATCTTAATTGTAGTAATAGTAGTATACACACACAGAGAAAAAAAATAATAGTAAAAAATGGAAAATAAAAAAAAAGCAGTAAAAAAAATTAAATAATCAAAGATTATAGTAGTAAACATAAATAAGCAATAAATTAATATAATAATATGAAATAAAGAAAGATATTAATAGTAAATAAAAATTTTAATATTTACTTAATATATAAAATCATAAAACAATATTTTCTTATTATTGATAGATAATAAAAATTAAAATAAAAAATTAAGCTAATTAAGCTAATAAAAAAAAGAAATAAAGATTGTAATAATAAGAAGAACAAACTGATAGGTAATAAATTATGATAACAGCAAAATAGTTTAAAAAAAACTAAAAATAAATAAATAAAAAGTAACAGTAACAGTAAAAAATAAATAAATAAAAGATTACAATACTAAACATAAATAAGCAATACATTAATGTAATAACAGGAAATAGAGAAAGCTAATAATAGTAAATGGAAATATCTAAAATCATAAAACATTTTTCTTATTATTGACAGATAATAAAAACACAAGATATAAAGAAAACTAATAATACAAAAAACCTACTTCCAAAATAAAAAAAAATTGTAATAATAATAAGAACAAACCGATAGGTAATAAATTATGATAACAGCAAAACAAAACAAAACAAAAAAATAAAAAAATAAAATAAAAATAAATAAATCAAAATAAACAAATAAAGCTAACAATAGTATAAATTAACCAATAAAATAATACGAGAATAGTTCGAATAATAAAAACTACAGATAATAATGGAAAATTAAAAAAATAACAGTAAAAAAAATCAAAAGTCAAAGATTGTAATAGTAAAAATATAAATGAGTAATAAATTAATATAATTAAAGGAAATAGAAAAGGTAATAATAGTACATGAAAAAATATCTAAAGTCTTAAAATATTTTCTTATTATTATCTTAAAAATTAAGATAATACTAGAAAAATAAATAAAAACTACTTTCAAAATAATATGATTGCAACGACAATAAACAAATTGGTAGGTAAAAAACAATGATAACAGCAAATAAAATAAAGAAAATTAATAATACTATGGAAATAATAAAAGTTTGTAAAAAAAAATTTAAATAAAAATTACAAAAATAAAATATTAACAGCAATAAGTTAATAAATAAAATAAATATATAAATAAAGCTAATAACAAAAAAAAGAAAACTAATAATACTATTTTCAAAATAATAAAAGATTGTAATAGAAAATTGATAAAATTGAGGTAAAAAAATTATGGTAATAGCAAAAAAGAAAAGAAAATATAAATAAATAACGCTAACAACTGTATAAATAAACAAAATAAAAGATTGTTATAATAAAAACTACAGATAGGTAATAATGGAAAATGTAAAAAAACAAAACAAAAAACAAAACAAAAAAAAAGTAAAAAAAAAAATAAAACAGTCAAAGATTATAATAGTAAAATATGAATAGGTAATAAATTAATATAATACTAGGAAACACAGGAAGGTAATAAAAGTAAATGAAATAGTAAATTATTTTCTTATTACTGATAGATAATAAAAGTTAAGATAATAATAAAAAATAAATACATTTAAAAAACTACTTCCAAAATAATAAAACTTTGTAAAAAAAACAAAAAAAAAAAAACAGCAAAAAATAAATAAAATATAAATAAATAGATATAAAAAATAAAAATAAATAAAGCTATCAACAGTATAAATAAAATAATAAAAGACTGTTATAATAAAACTAAGTTAAATTAATAATAACAAATAAAGATAGATAATAGTTTAACACAAATAAAAATAACAGTGAAAAATAGATAAATTAATATTTTAATAAATAATAATAATATAGAGAAAATAATAGAAAAAAAATACAAAAATTATAGAATAAATAAAATATGGTAAATAGGCACACATACTATCTGTACCTGCAGAATTTGTCAAAAACGAGATAAAATTAAGCATGTTTATATATATATATATATAAAAATTTGAATTACATAATAAAATATATTCCCCACAAATCATAATTTATCAGACACCCCCTCCACCCTCAAACAAAAGCAGGAAACTCCAAAAAAGCAGCACATTGACTACATAAAAATGACACTACAGGCAAATAGAAGCCGTACGTAAAGACACTTAGAGATCACATGAGCAGTATTTCACATCCACTCTTGAGAAACAGCACTAAACATCCGCAGTGTAACTCTGCGTTGCCTGATTAGAAAGTAGCCGTTGTCACAGGGAGTCTCCCACCGCCTCACATGACACACATTTCCTTATCAGGAAGAGGAAAGCTGTCATCTGACTTCCATTTACAAACACACACAACATTAGATATGTGCACAGCAGTTGATGTTAGACGGAAAGGCTTGAAGCGATCAGTTGAAATGGATCAGTGAGTCGAACACACATGCAGGCAGAGGTTAGTAGCCGACGAGCGCTGGTGGGCTGAAGGCTTACCTGCACCGTAGACCCAACCACAGTCAACACAACACCCACCAGAACAAGAACCGCAGAGGCCTTCCCCATCCAGCATGCTCCACCCCCCGCCACAGCTCATTGGTTAAACGGGTGAGTGAGGGAATCTCATTGGTTAGTCGGTTTGAGTGAGGGAGAGGGTAAACAGGAAGTGACAGCGAGGAAACCACTGAGGAACGGAGCTTCCTTTAATACTACGGTTAGCTTTTCAACAGTGCACCATGATTTGGATTTTCACCAGGACATTCAAATGTCGGAAAAGACAGTTTAGGGTTACACATTTTATTATGTGGACAACATAAAGCTTAAAATATAATACATTCAATAAATTTAAAAAATAAATTTAAATAAGACATTTCAGATAATGTAAACATGAGACTCAAATATGCTTTAAAAAACACAAAAGGTGCTTGTCAGCTGCTCTGCATTTTTTTAAAAATAAGCAAAAAAAATGTTCTTTATAAAAAGCTCAAAAAATAAATAATTTGGCATACAAAGTAAGAATTTACAACGTTCTTTGCTTGTGGTGTACAGAGTCTGTGGTTTCCAGTGTGGGCCGTTACGCAGTCCTGAACTGAGACAGAGTGAGATGAAGATGAAGATGAGGACTGGAGGAGGCGAGGGCTAAATCAGGTTCTTGCTTACCTGATATCGGTCTATGGGGTCTTCCTGCTGGAGCTGGCTCTCTCGGAGAGACTGATACTCCTTCTCGAACTTCTTAAGCTTCTTTGTTGGCACCTGAGAGGGATAGGAAATCAGAGAGATGAGCAATGTTGTGTAGTGCACTGCAATATTGTGTTACTCCCTAAAAAAGTAACTAATTACGTTACTTAGTTACTTTTTATGGAAAGTAAATGTTACTTTTGCGTTGCTTTTTAAATCTGGGCAGGGCTTGCTTGCTTAAAAGTTATATTTGTATTATTTTGGGCAAATGTAAAAGCCTTTTTACATCAAAAAGCCTCAGACTGAAAGAAAAGTAAATTCACATCTGTTTAAAAAAAAGAACAACAACAAATGTTATTTATCTTGAGTAATTTTTGCTTATTAGTGTGGTTGAACTGGATCAATGAAAGTCAGCAGCAAAGACACTGGTTAATAAAATGACATTAAATATATAAAGGATATTTGTATAATTTAACATATTGAATTATTGCAGGTTTGCGTCAGATTCTGAGTGGCATAAATAAATAAATAAATAAAGCTAACAATAAAGATAATACTAGACAATAAAGAAAACTAATAATACTATGACAATAATAAAAGTTTGTAATAAAAATAATACAAAAAGGACAAAATAAAATAATGATAACAGCAATAAATAAATAAAGCTTACAATAAAGATAATAACAGAAAAAAAGGAAAAATAATAATACTAATAAAACTATTTTCTAAATAATAAAGGATTGTAATAACAGAACATTGATAAAACTGAGGTAATAAATTATGGTAATGGAAAAATAAATAAATAAATAAATAAATAAAGCTAACAATAAAGATAATAACAGAAAAAAGAAAAATAATACTAATAAAACTATTTTTAAAATAATGCAATTTTGTAATAATAGAACATTGATAAAATTGAGGTAATAAATTATAGTAATAGGAAAATAAATACATAAATGAGCTACATAAAGCTACACATCAGTAAAACAAAAAAACAAAAAGCTAAAAATAACAAATGTTATTTATCTTGAGTAATTGCTTATTAGTGTGGTTGAATTGGATCAATGAAAGTCAGCAGCAAAGACACTGGTTAATAAAATGGCATTAAAGACAAAGGATATTTGTATTAACATATTGAATTATTGCAGGTTTGCATCATATTCTAAAAAAATACAAAAAGGAAAAAAGAAAAAAAGGAAAACTAATAATACTAATAAAACAATTTTTAAAATAATAAAATATTGTAATAATAGAACATTGATAAAATTGAGGTAATAAATTATGGTAATAGCAAAATAAATAAATTAAGCTACACATCTGTAAAAAAAGAACAAATGTTATTTATCTTGAGTAATTTTTGTTAGTTATAAATATACATTTCTAAATATAAATTTGTATATATATGTATTAAATGTATTAACATAATATTGCAACTATTAAATAAATAGTATTTTTTTTTACATTTTATTAAAATTTTTATTTTAAATGTAATTTTAAAAAAATTATGTAATGATAAAAATACAAACACGCACACAATTTTTCCACATATCCGGTAAGATAATAACCGACAAACGACATTGTGCAGCACTGCAAACTTCAAAACGAAAACTGACACAGGCCCTTCCTAAACTTCCTTAACAACAACAAAAAAGCAAAACCCAGGAGCCTTTCAAAGTGCAGCGCTCGTGTCGGTTGCTATGGCAGCACAGCCGGAGTTAGCATGGAGTCTCTGAGGATGGAGTGCGCTCAGTGAAGCCGGTCCTGAGGGGATCTCTTCATCCGGGTTTACTGCAGGAGACTTTGTTTATTACAGTCTTCATTCAGCAGGTCTGGAATCAGTCTTTATAAAGCCTTTCATAATTAGCTTCTTCAATTGAGTTTGAAACCGCTCACACACAGAGCAGAAACGTTTACCGCCAACCAGCACAGCGTTTTGAAGCCAAACAAACAGCCTTTTGGGGTTTCAACACAACATGCTTGTGAAAAGTGAAGCATATCAACAGTGTTCTCACTTGAGAAAGTCATTTCATGTCTCCTAGGTTCTCTTTCCTCTCTTACAAAGACAAAAGGAGCTTTTTTTCTTATCTGTAATTGTGAACAGCAGCTCATTGTTGAGTCTCATTGAGTATGTTTGACCTCTGACCTGAGGATGAGGGTCATCGGAGCGGGAAACTGTCACGCTGTTATCACTGAAGTCACAATGGCACTTGAGGCTTGTTTTTGTGAAAGCAGTTGTAACGATGACAAGGCAAAAGCTTGTGCTTGGGTAAGCGGACTTCTCCTTCTGTGAAACAAGGCTTCAAACAGCCACCTTTGGCTTTCTGGTGCAGCACAAAGTGTCCGTTGTGCTGTTCCAGGAATGTGAACATGATACAAACTCTGTAAAACACCATGAACAAGGAGGAGAAGGAAAGAGAGTTGATGATATCAGGACAGGAAAAGAAAAGAGACAAAAAAGAGGGAATACAGTTGCTAGGTGGTTGTTAAGCTGTTTTGCATGGTTGCTAGGGAGATATAGGCGGTTGCTTGGCAGATGCTACAGTGTTCTGAGTGGGTTTTGAGTTCTGGGCAGATCTAGGTATTTTTTGAGTTTTGGGTTGTTGCGAGGATGATCTGCATGGTTGCTAGGCAGTTGCTATGGTGTTCAGGGTTGTTTGTGAGTTTTGGGTGGTTGCTAGGGTGATCTGTATGGTTGCTAGGGTGATTTGTATAGTAGCTATGGTGTCTACGGTTGTTTGTGAGTTCTGCGTGGTTGCTGGGGGGGTTCTGGGTGGTTTTTATTTAGTTCTATAGACCTTTTTCCTGAGTAAACGATGAGCGCCGCCATTACGAATTCTAACGTCAGATTGAATGCTTTTCTGTTCCGGTTTCCATAGGACCCCATTCAAATAGCGTCCATCTGTTTTTAATGTAGCTAACGTCCGCTGCTTCGTGTCATCTACACACTCATTAAAGTGAGGCACTGACAAATGACGGTCATTGCGACATTGCCAAGTGATGGCGCTATGGAGCCATGTGCTTTTCAAAAACATTTTAATAGTTTTAACATTAGTTTATTAGCTCGGAATATACCCTAATTTGACTAGAAACAATGCAGACCGGAAATGCAAAGCATTCTTTCAGTTAAGAGTCGGACTTACTTCCGTGTTCAGGGAAAACGTCTATAGTGTTGTGTATGATTCTTAAAGGATTAGTTCACTTTCATAACAACAATGTACAGATAATGTACTCACCCCCTTGTCATCCAAGATGTTCATGTGTTTCTTTCCTCAGTCGTAAAGAAATTGTTTTTTTGAGGAAAACATTTGAGGATTTCTCTCTTTATAATGGATATGGATGGCGCCCCGAAGTTTGAACTTCCGAAATGCAGTTTAAATGCACTTTAAATGCAGCTTCAAAAGGCTCTAAACGATCCCAGACGAGGAGGAAGGGTCTTAATCTAGCGAAACGATCTGTTATTTTCGAAACAAATTGACAATTTATGTACTTTTTAACCTCAAATGCTCGTCTTGTCTTGTCTCTGCGCAGTGAATGTGTAATCAGTAGCATCCGGGTCAATGCAGTTAGGGGATGTTGAAAAACTCCCATCTCGTTTATGTCTTCAATGTCAAAATCGTCCTACAATGCTGTTTTTACCCTTTTTTTTGGGTGGTTCTTAAGGGAATCTGTGTTTTTCGAGCTTTGTTGGTTGCTAAGGTGATTTGTATGGTTGCTAGACAGTTGCTATGATGTTCAGGGTGGTTGGTAATTTCTGGGTGGTTTCTGGAGGGATCTGGGTGATTGTTAATGGGATCTTCTTAATAGGAGTGTTTTTTTTTTTTACCTTCGGGTGGTTGCTAGGCAGTTGCTATGGTGTTTTAAACAGATGTTTGCAGGTTGTTCCAAGGGGTTCTGACTGTCTTTGAGTTCTGTGTGATTGCTAGGGAGATCCTTATTGTTGCTATCATTTGCCACAATGTTTGAGGTGATTCTTAACGGGATCTTGCCGTTTTTGTGTTTTGGGTGGTTGCTAGGCAGTTGCTATAATATTTAAGGTGGTTCCTATAAGGATCTGACTGTTTTTGAGTTTTGGGTGGTCGCTAGGGGGACCTGTTCAGTTGCTATGAAGTTCAGGGTGGTTCCTAAGGACATCCGACTGTTACTGAGTTTTGGGTGGTCGCTATGGAGTCTGTATGGTTTCTAGGCAGTTGCTAAGATGTTTGAGGCGGTTCCTAAGGGCATCTGGTTGTTTTTAAGTTTTGGGTGGTTGCTAGGAAAATCTGTAAAGTTGCTTAGCAGTTGCTATGATGTTTGAGGTGGTTCCTAAGGGGATCTGGTTGTTTTTAAGATTTGGGTGGTTGCTAGGAAAATCTGTATAGATGCTATGCAGTTGCTATGATGTTTTTGGGTAGTTCCTAAGGGGATTTGACTGTATTTAAATTTTGGTAGGTTGCTAGGGAAATCTGTATGGTTGCTGGCCAGTTGCAAAGATGTTAGGGGTGGATCCTAAGGAGATTTGAGTGTTTTTGATTTTTGGGTCATCACTAGAGAGATCTGTACAGTTGGCAGGCAGTTGCTAAGATGTTTGAGGTTGTTCTTAAGGGGATCTGCCTGTTTTTGAGTTTTGGGAGGTTGCCAGGGAGATTTGTATGATTACTAGGCAGTTGCTATGATGTTTGAGGTGGTTTCTAATGAGATCTGACAGTTTTTGAGTTTTGGGTTATCACTAGAGAGATCTGTATGGTTGCCAGGCAGTTGCTATGATGTTTGAGGTGGTTCCTAAGATGATCTGACTGTGGTGGTTTCAAGATGTTTGGGGTGGTTCCCAAAGGGGATCTGACTTATTGAATTTTGGGTCACTAGGCAGTTACTATGGTGTTCTAGGTGGTTGTTATGTGGTAGCTCAGGGGATCTGGGTGGTTTCTATCTTCTGCATTGTTACTAAGCAGTTGTGATGTTTGAGGTGGTTCCTAATGGGATCTGACTGTTTTTGAGTTTTGGGTGGTTGCTAAGAAGATCTGTATGGTTGCTACACAGTTGCTATGGTGTTCTGAGAGGTTGTCATGTTGTTGGTCAAGGGATTTGTGTGGTTTCTGAGTTCTGGGCAGTTGCTAAGCAGTTATTATGGTATACTGGGTGGTTCCTAAGGAGATCTGGGTGTTTTTGAGATCTGTATGGTTGCTAGGCAGTTGCTATGGTGTTCTGGGTGGTTGTTCGATGGTTGCTCAGAGGATCAGGGTGGGTTCTGAGTTCTATATCGTTGCTAGGCAGTTGCTATGATGTTTAGGTGGCTGCTAGGGAGATCAGTAGGGTTGCTACTGTGGTTACTATGGTGTTTTGGGTGGTTGTTAGCCAGTTGTTCATGTGATCTGGGAGGTTTCTGAGCTCTGTATGGTTGTTAGTCAGTTGCTATGTTGTTTGAGGTGGTTCCTAAGAGGATCTTTTGGCTAGTTGTTAGGGGGATCTGTATGGTTGCTAGGCAGATGCAAAGTGTTCTGGGTGCCTGCTAGGTGGTTTGCTAGAAAACAAACTAAAACAAAAACAAACTCCAAGTCTTTTAGATATTCTGATGCCTATTTAATTTAAGTCAATTTTTTCGCTCATCAGACAATCATCATCATCTGCCAGATGAAGTTTAATACTTCAGGTTAGGATTAGAAATTCTTCACCAAAAAAGGTGGAGTAAAAACATATAAGTATCAGTCTATTAATCTGACAGTGAGCGGCACAGATAAGAGGCCAGGCATCATTAGATGAAGAGATGTTAAACGAACGCTCAGTCCGGATGTGCTGCATAGCCACAGACCACAAAATGACACACTGAAATGGCACAACCGACATGGAAGTGAAGCTCTCAGCACAACCGTTCATTCGGTTTAACACTCAGTCATATACACACGGAAAGTTCATCCGGTAAATTTCGCCTCAACAAACGTGGTTGGTGTAAATGACGTTTCTATATACACACAAAACACCTACACAGGTATGAATGACTAGCAGACTGTCATTTTCCATTCACGTTGACAGTAACAGCACACATTGTTTCCAACATACACAAACTGAAACCATCTTCTACAGCTAAAAACAGCCACAGAATTGTTTTATATAAATGTGTTATTACAAAGTAAAAACAGCAAAGCTTGATTTTGATTCACTGGATTTGTTAAACCAGTGTGTTGACCAGTCAAATGTTTGAATATTCAGGTCACTAGGCTCATCTGAGTATTCAAAACATCTACTTGAGGGGGGGGGGGGGAGACAGTCATACCATGCAAAACTGCATTAGGTTGACAACCAGTCGCTTGCTCCTGAACAGCATGTTCATCACACACACAGTTGGCATTCCTTGGACTAAAGACATAATGAGGAAAACTCTGCAGCCTTGTAATTTCATTACAGGACATTTCTCACAGAGCAGAAAGCCTCAAACAAATAAGCTCCTCGCAACGAGACCACATTCTTGTCAATACCTAAAGGAAAAAAAAAAAAACAGCCATTTGACCGAGACTTACCACCGGTTTGGGTTTGGAATCAGCCACCAGATTGGCGAAGAAATCCTCCTCGTTGATCTGGTTGATAACGTGAGCGTCATAAGCCACCGTTATCGACACTTCCTGCATCATCTTGGCAAAGTTTCTGCGCGGAGAACCAAGCGAGACAGGTGAGCTTTGAGAAACGAGGGAGGGAGGGAGGAGGAGAGAGCTGACAAGTCTGCCGAGAACGGGACCAGTAGACAAGTTTCTTCACAGATGAGTGCCGGCCCCTTGAGGCGGGAAATAAATTGCAGGGGGGATGGACCATAGAAGAACACACTCACTCTCTCTCAGGTTTTGTCTTCCAAGGATCATGTATCCTGCTCAACTCCTCCAAAGAGACGAAGCTCTGTGCTTGCCTGCAGACTCCAAGTTGTGCAGTGACGAGTCTTGAAGAAACATGAAGAGCGAGACAAGCGGAAAAGGCTGAAGAGGCAGGGGAAATTTGGGTTTGTCAGACTAACCACAAAGGGGTCTTCTGATTCCCTGGTGGTTCTTGTTTTATCTCATCAGGCTTCGTTTTTCCTCCCGAGAGAATTAAAGCGAGTTTGTTCCTGGTTTAATGAGTATTCGAATGCAAACATCCACACTCGAGATGGCATGTGGTCAGAGTTCTCCACGACTCCTTTCGATTAAGTCCTCTTTCAATATCAAGAGGATGTGAAATGTGGAATTCGGCTACTAATCCGCCGAGGGGGAAGTTTGCACGGCAAGCAAGTGCCTGTGAATTCCATCACCCAGTAAGCGTATTACCCGGTGACTTGATCCTCTTTAAATTCGCCGTTTCAAAGAGAAACGACCGCTTTGCGTTTCCTGTGATTGGAAGCAGTTGAAGTAATCTGCACAGCTTCACGGTCTCTCTCTGTGTGTGTGTGTGGCGTCCAGGTCTGATATGGAGACACGGCAAAACAAGGCTTCCTGTCCTTGCTACATAGTCTCCTCCCTCTCAGCCATCAACTTGACATCCCAAAGGCAGAATCTTCTAGAAACCAGCGAGATTGCAGACGGTGAGGATAAAAATATCACTTTCGAGGTTGAATGGCAGTCTAAACGTCTTGATTCGCCCACTTAGATGAAATGTCTCATTGATCTGCTCTCCTGCCTGTCTTTCACTTTTGTTTGCAGAAGATAAAGAGGAAAGTGTGACTAAGTACACACACACGGTCTGCAATGAGGCGTGGTCCACACATATGCTGGGAGCAGCGACGATACACAACTCATTTACGTGGGCATAATGGCCCTTGATGTCGAGAAAGTCCAGTTTCAAAATCAGATCAGGATCAAGCGGCTCACGGTTATGGTCGTCCCTCCGAAGGAGCAAAAACAACAGCCTTAAGTAAATCACAAAGTAGTCTGAATGCAGGTGTATGTTGCAGGTACAAACCCATCCTTCTTGTTAAGGTGTGGAAGAGACGTGGATCAAGGGTGCGTGGAGGTGGGTGTGGACTGTAGGGAGTTGGAAGTGCCTTGCAAAGGAAAAACAAAGGATAATGATCTTGCAGACATATGAGTCTGGCGTAAAACGAAGCTGCTGTCTTTTTGTGGAGTTTTGTTGGTGAATGCACCTGTTACATCATCTCACTCAGGTGCTGTTTCCCACAGAGAGTGGAGCTCCCTCTCTGGTTTCTCATTTCTCTCTCGCTGGGTCCTAAGTTCTGCCGAATGCATGGTTGTCGGTTCTGTCTCAGAGTCAACATAACTCAAGTTTTACTTAAAACGAATACACCGTATAAGAGTCAATCTCTCAAAAATATAGTTGGGTCATACTTCAAAATAAAAAAGCTTATTTAATAAAAAAAAAAGTCTATTTTAAGGACTATTAAGATTGTGACATTATTTTATGACGGCAGCATATTTTGCCTCCAAACTGTAATAACTGAAATGGGAACATCTGAATGATGTTTAACTCTTCTCTGCCATTGACAGAATTTCATTGGTGGATGGTAGGAGGTGCTATTACGCATCTTCTGACAGAGTATTGAACGTACAAAACGCGGCGAGGAAGAAGCTGAAAAGTATGTAAAATAACACAATCAACAACGTATAAATCAAAACTAGCTAACGTTACCGAATTAACTGTCGATCCAAGAAGTGGTTTAGGACCATGCAAACTTTGGATGTGTTAAGCGATCGAGTCATTTACAAAAATTAGATTTTCTCAGCTTTTTGTTTGAAATGTTATTTTTTGATGAAAGTTAGCCACATTCAAGGGTTGATAAAAAAGATTGCATGAAGCTAGAACAAAGCAGATTTTTTTTGTTTAAAAGCAGAGGCGCTGTTATTTTGTTATGTTTGCCTGTTCAGTTCATACAAAAAATATTCTGGTAGCCATTAAACTTTTGGAAAGTTAACTTTTTAAATAATTTTTTCTTTCATTTTCAAAAATCTCGTAATCAAAACGGATTTACATTATCACACAAAATAATTTTAAAAGTACTTGCTAAAAGTGCAGTACTAATACTATTTTGTAACAACTATTTGATGATGTTTTATTTAAATTCAATAAATTATTTATATAAATAATTAATCATTTTGATGAAAATGTAATTTTGACAATATGGTAATAAGAATTAGGGTGGAAAATGTGGCTAATTGTTATAAATATGCATAAAAATTCACACAGTATGACGATGGAAGTCTGTTTCTGCCACTGAATAAAAAAATAAAAGGTTATTGCAAATTTTTTTTTTACAGAATTGTTCGCAGAATTGCAAATGCGAGTTATAAAGTCAGAAATGCGTCATATAAACTCGCACTTTTGACTTTTTTTCTCAGAATTGCATGATATGTACTCACAATTGAGAGTTATAAAGTCAGAATTGTGAGATAAAAACTCCCAATTCTGAATACTTTTTCTCACAAATGCGAGTTTGTATTTTGTAAGTCTGCCTTTTTTCTCGCAATTTATAAAATTTTATATCTTACAGTTCTGACTTGTTTCTATAAACTTTTATATAAACTTAAAATTTTGACTTTTCTCTCAGAATTGCATGAGACAAACTCAATTGTGAGAAAGTCAGAACTACACAATATAAACTCACAATTTTGACTTTTTTCTCAGAATTGCGTGATATAAACTCACAATTCAGAGAAATAAAGTCAGAATTGCAAGATATAAACTCTCAATTGTGAATTATAAAGTCAGAATTGTGAGATAAAAACTCCCAATTCAGATTTTTTCTCGCAAATTTGATTATCTCGTAATTCAGACATTTTTTTCTCAGAATTCAGACATTTTTTAATTTTTTGTCTCAGAATTACATGATATAAACTCACAATTCTGAGATTTTCTCGCAAATTCGAGTATCTCTTAATTCTGACATAACTCAGAATTGCAATTTTATATCTTACAATGCTTTTTATTGCAATTCTGTTTATATTTATATTTTACAAAGATTTTTTTTTCTTGCAATTCTGACTTTTTTTCTCAGAAATGCGTGATAAACTTGCAATTTTTACTTTTTCTCAGGATTGCATGATATAAACTCACAACTGAGAGTTATAAAGTCAGAATTTTGAGAAAAAAAAAGCTTTTATGACTTTTTTTTCCACAAATGTACGTTTGTATCTTGTAATTCTGACTTTGTCGCAATTGCAAGCTTGTATCTTACAATTCTGACTTATTTCTTGCAATTCTAACTTTTTTCCTCAGAATTGTGAGACATAAACTAGCAATGGCAAGTTATAGAGTCCAGTTGAGTAGGGAAAAAGACTGATATGTTGTGAAAATTGTGTTTATATCTCACAATTCTGACATAATAACTCGCAATTGCATGTTGCAAGATATAAACCCAAAATTATGAGAAAAGTCATAATTTTGATATATAAACTCACATTTCTGAAAAAAAGACAGATTTGTGAGTTCATATCTCGCAGTTCTAACTTTATTTCTCAGAATTGTGACTATGTCTTGCAATTTTGAGTTTATAACTTCCAATTGTGAGATAAGTTGCAATTACCTTTATTTTTTATATAACAGCGGAAATGGGCTTCCATAATAGACAGATACAGACAGTAGAAGAATATATATATCCAAATATATACATAATTCACACAATATCCAGTATGCATAGACAAAAAATAGAAGTACATACTCGGATACTAGCCATATCCAAGAAAATATCCCTTTAGCAACACTGTTTGGACACGACATTCTCAATGCCGGAATTAATTGTAGCATTATAGTAGCAATTGTAGTCATCCCTAGTTAAACACTGCATTATACAATTACTGCATTACTGGAGCACAGCAGTGAGTGACTGGGGCACAGGAAATCCTGCTGTTAGTGACAGCGAGACTGCTTTTACAAAGAGAAGGAGAAAGAGAAATAAGAGGGTGGGCATGAAGACAGTATCGTCTCGATCTTTACTCCTCCTTCCTTCCTGAACATGCACACTCAACATCACACAAATAAATAAAACAAACCCCTGCCCTCAACAAAAATAAACTCTTGAAAGCATTAATGTATGGAAGAGGAAACAACGTCAGCAGAAAATAGGTCAGAGTCCTGTGGAATGGGTTTGAGGCAGAGAATTAAGGGTATTTATCCTTGAGACCTAACAAATGGAGCCTTGAAATTCAGACAAGGTCTTTGCATTCTCTGCATAACTGCATGCTAGCTTTGTGGTACGGCGCTTCACATTTCTCAAACAATGCAAAAGTGACCTGGGATTGCATAATTAACTCCTTCAACATAAGTCTGTAAGTTTCCACCCATTTCATCATCCTTCAGGGAGAAATCCAACTGATCAGACGACTCAAAGCACACCTCATCATTATAAGCCACGTAATTTAAATAGTGCTTTTGAAAGAGTTGGTTCTTACCTTGATATTGCAGGCTTGTTCCATCAGGCGCCGAGCGTTCTCTGCCGCCCTGTAGCGTTTTGGGAGCTGGACCCGGAAAAATTTCAGCGCGCCCTCAAAGTCAGCTTGAAGCAGGTCTTCCTTGGAGGTCTGCATGCAGATAGAAAAACAGAACTGGTTTAGGGACATTTCCGTGATTCTGCCTGATAAACTACATGAGGAGGAACTTTGCCAGGTTATTATTTTCCCCATTTATGTTTGCATTGGCCTTTTGTGAACCTGACAAAGCCACATGACATTTTACAGATGCTATATTGGTTGGGCATAACTCAGGTATTAAAATCCATCTATCCAATGACAACAGGAGTAAGAGTAATATTTGCACGGTACAGCATTATGTCTGTCTGACAGCGAAAAGCTAATCATTTTAATTTTATGGCCAATATAACCAATATATGGCTGAATGTTAATCTGCATCTTTGTTTGCTGCAATTGAACTTAAGACTATAAATAAATAAATACAAACACACACACACACACACACACACGCACACACACACAAATCAATTATGCTGCAAGTAAACTTAAAAATAAATATATAAAAACATTAAAAAATAAAAATAATAGTTTGCATGCCACAATTGAACTTAAGACATTTAATAAATAAATAAATATTGTTTTTATAACTATATAAAACATAAAAAAATAATAGTGTAAATGCCGCTATTAAATTTAAGTCATTAAATAATAACATTTTTAAAAATTAAAACGCATAATAAATAAATATACAAAAAAACATTCTAAAAAATAAAAATAATAGTGTATGCTGCAATCAAACTTAAGACATTAAATAAATAAAATAATTAATTAATTCAAAAGTATAGTATGTATGCTGCAAGTAAATCTAAGGCATCAAAGCATTTTTAATAAATAAATATATTAAAAAAAAAAATAATAATAATATTATATATATATAAATAATAATAGTGTGCATGCTGCAATTAAACCCAAGACATTAAATAAATAAATAAATAAAGTAATACAACACATAAATTATTAAATTAATTAAAAAGAAAATCTAGAACATCAAAGCATTTTTAATAAATAAATATTTTTTTTTAAATAATAGTAAAAAATAATAGTTTGCTAAATAAATACTACAAATAAAAAATAGCTTGTGCTACAAGTCAATTGTCAAAGCATTATTAAACAGATAAATAAACCATTTTAAAAATAAACACAACCGTAAGGCATCAAAGCAATATCAATTAAAATAAAAAAAAATTAATATACAAAAAAGCAACTAAATAAATACATAAATAATTGAAAACACATTAAAAACAAAAAGAATAATTTGTATTCTCCAAGTGAACTTAAGGCACCAAAGCACTATCAATACAATATAATAAATATACAAACACCAAAGTAAATATAATTAAAAACAAAACAAATAATTTGTATGCTGCAAGTGAAACGCAAAGGCATCAAAGCACTAACAACAAATAAAATAAATATTAGTGGTGGGCATAGATAATTTTTTTTAATCTAGATTAATCTCACTGTAATCTTGGAATTAATCTAGATTAAAATGGCTAATTTGAATTCTGCTGTAGGCATTCAGAATATGTGTGCTACCCAAATAATGACTAAAAGTAAATCTTTGAGAACGGGTTTCTCAAGCCAGGTGGCGCATTAGACCAGGGGCTCATCTCCTGTTTTCAAACTGCATATAAACTGCTATATTTATTTTTATCATATATATAGTTTTATGTCAATTATTTAAATAGGAATATATAAACACCTACATTATACTGTACAAAAGTAATACAGGACTAATTTTCTGTTACATGTTACACCGTACTTTTATTTTGACAGGTTGCCGTGAAGTTTCTGTGTGTACAGTATGATATGATGCTAGTTTTCTCAAATGAAACACTCAAAGTGACACTCACAGCAGTTTTGGAGATTGAGTTTATCTGTTCATGTGAGATGCAAAGGCCAAAAATTAATGGGAACGTCAAGCTTGCTTCGGCATGCGTGTAGTAAAAACATGTCTCCGCCATTCATACATACAGAGACAAACGGAACATGCAGGATTCATACTGAAACGGTCTTTTTGCATTTCAGTTTTCGAATTTACGACGAATTTACGTGGCATTCCGCGCTATAGTAGATTCGGTTTTTATGAATGGAGTCCCCGATCCCGTCCGTGTTTTCGGGGAGGAGACATTATAAACGCGCGACCATGTAGAGACAGAAAAGACATGCCTTCGTGTAAATAAGATAACCCAACTTTGACAATAGATTAACGGCGATATTTTTTTATCGCCCGATAAGAGTCTCATGTTAACGCAGCACGTTAACGCCGATAACGGCCCACCACTAATAAATATACAAACAAACAAACAAACAATTGAAAACGCATTTAAAACAAAAATAATTTGTATGCTGCAAGTGAACTTAATGCATAAAAAACACTACTAATAAATAAAATAAATATACAAACAAACAAACAAATAAATAATTGAAAAGGCATTTCAAACAAAAATAATAATTTGTATGCTGCAAGTGAACTTAATGCACCAAAGCAATATCAATTAAAAAAGAAATAAATCATTGAAAACACACACACAAAATAATAATTTGTATACAGTTTTTAAACTAAATCAATTAACAAAGAAATTACTAAAAATATATACATTTTTCTGTTTATATACAACATAAGGAATTAAAGCATTATTATTAAAATAAATAAATAAATAAATAAATAAAAATGTCTCCCTAATGCTGTTACATTAAAAACACAAAATGACAGATAAAAAAAGCCAGCTACATGTTTCCTACATACATAAAGACACACACAGTCCACACAAGCAGCCAAGTACAAACACACAAAACATAAACAGACATGAAAGACTGTCTCGTTTTGCAGCGGCCGCCCCTCACCGCCAGCAGTCGGGGCACAAACAGGCGATGACCCATGCCCAGCAGCCCCATGACTCTATCGGTACAGTCATTCACCGACCCTCCCTTGTCCTCTCCAGCACCCCCTTCCTCCAGCCTTCGCACGCCAGATGGTATCTGAGCCCATAGAGGTGGCGAAGGCGAGTCTCTCTCTGGGGTCAAAGGTGAAAGAGCCTCAAGGCCTCCTTCCGAATCCCCAGCATCGTCCTCCCACAGAGGCTCCGGGGCTGACCTGGAGTCAGCCACGTTGGCGTCCCGAGACGGCGTCCAATCTTGGAAAAGTTAGTCCGGGGCGGTCGATTCGGTAGCGCTAAAGCAGTCTCGCTGTCATTCGATCATGATTCGACAAGCGCGAGCATGTGGCGTCAAAAACAGGAAAGCGGATTTACATTTCGGATCCGCAATGTAAACAATATCAGAAGCCACGCCCAGTTTAAAAGACGCCGAAGCAAACCGAAAGTGGCTTGACATACTTCAGCGAGGAAATACAGTTCGATCCTGGTTTATCATTGGCCGGCTCCTCCCGAAATCCCAAATTTGCAATCTGTTGCCTGGCAACAGGCAAGAGACGAGTCGCGTGGTGCTGTCGAGACGGACAGCGCGTCTTCCGTGTTTTGCTCTCGTCTTCAAAGAGTCTCAAGACGAAGATGAAGTTGAGTTGTCAGGTAGATTCTAGATTCTGCTCTCCATTAAGAAGCCAAGCCAAGTCCTCGTTCTCATTCTGCCAGCTTCGTCATCCTGTCAAGGTCCGGAAGTATCAGAAATCTGCCAAGTGTGGGACGAAGGTGGTCAGAAGCAAGACTGGGTGGAGGTTGTTGTCCAGTGGCTTCTCTGAGAAAGTCGACGAGCGCGTGAGGGGAAGACAGGGAGGGAGAGGGATGCTCGCAGAGATGCTGTCGATGCTAGAAAAGGCGGCGGAGTGGCGGAAAGGGAGGAGGAGAGGAAGATAGGAGGGGCGTTGCGAGGGAACGCGAGACCGTGGACGGATGGACAGTGGACATGGCTCCAATGCAACTCATGCTAAATGCTAATTGCTGCTGGAAGCTCGCTGAGGGAACAGACAGGGGGACATGTGAAGAAACAGAGCGCGAGATGGAGGGGTGTGGAGCGGATGAGAGAGAGAAGAGGAGGAGGGGGTTTGGGAGCCTTCGGGGAGAATGTCGTAATGGTTAGCCAATGAGAGCGAGGCAGTGCAACCCCCTCTAGCTCCTCTCTCTCTCTCTCTCTTAATGTACATCTCTTGCTTCCTCACACGCACATTCACATCAGCTTCTGTCCACCTGCTTTCACTGGTTTAAACATGGCAGGAAAATGGCAGAACATACTAACGATAACATCTCTGTCTTTCACACACATTATCATTTAATCATTGAGAAAAATATATATATAAAAAAACACAAACGATGATAAAAACATGTCAAGAGAATAGGTTTGGTTTATATTTCACCCCAAAATAATAGAGAAATTATATTTTGCTTTAAGAAAACAGCTTAAAAAATTGCTCAAAGACATAAATAAAAATACTGGATACTGAATATAATCAGAATTGCAAAATGTGAAAAATGTGAACTACAAAATAGCATTCAAATGCTTTATAACAAAGAGCATATATACTTATAATAATAATAATAATAATAATAATAATATACTTACAAAATGTAATAATATATTGTTATAATTTATATTTCATAGTTTGTATATAAAATATCTAAATACATTACAGAACACTGTAAATGCATTATGACACTGAGTATTTTTTTTTAAATCATGTGTTTTTCTTAATCTCTTTTGTGTACACCATGTGACACAGAAGACTGGAGTAATAATACTGAAAATGTATCTTTGATCACAAGAATTAATTACATTTTAAAATATATTCAAATAGAAAGCAGTTGTTTTAAATGATAAAACATTTAAAAATTTAGTGTTTTTGCTGTAATTTGGATCAAATAAAAGCAGGCTTGGTGGGCAGAAGACGACTTCTTAAAAAATAAAAAAAATAAAATAAAAATCTTGCTGTTCAAAAACTTTTGACTGGTACACTCTTAAAAATAAAGGTTCTTAACTGGGATCAATGGGTCTATGAAGAACCTTGAACATCCATGAAAAGGTCCTTTATAGTCAAAAAAGTTTCTTTAGCTTTTCAAAATGGTTCTTTTTGGAACTGTTGACTGAAAGGTTCTTTGGGGAACCAAATATGCTGATTTGCTCTTCAAGAAACATTTTATTATTATTATCAATATTTAAAACAGTTGAGTACATTTACTTTGATGAATAGAAAGATCCAAAGATCAGCATTTATCTGTGAAAAAAAAAAAAGCTTTTGTAACATTATAACATTCAAAAGCTTGGAGTCAGTATATTTTTTTGGTGGAAATAAATTATAGAAATTAATAATTGTATTTAGGGAACATGCTTTAAATTGATCAAAAGTGAAGATAAAGACACTTACAAAAGATTTTTATTGCAGATAAATGCTGTTCTTCTGAACTTTCTATTCATCAAATAAACCTGAAAAAATTCTACTCACAACATAAAAATAATAACAATAAATGTTTTTGAGCAGCAAATCAGATTATTAGAATATTAGAATGATTTCTAAAGGATCTTGTGACACTAAAGACTTAATTATGCTAACAATTTAGCTTTGATCAAAGGAATAAACTACATTTTAAAATATATTCAAATAGAAAACAGCTCTTTTAAATAGTAAAAATATTTCAAAAATTGTACTGTTTTTGCTGCACTTTGGATCAAATAAATGCAGACTTGGTGAGCAGAAGAGACTTTTAAAAAAACCTTACTGTTCAAAAACTTTTGACTGGCAGTTTGGGATCAATATGATTTTTTAAAGTTTTTTAAAGCAGGCTCTTTTGCTCACCAATGCTGTATTTATTTGATAAAAAAATACAGAAAGAACTATAATATTGTGAAATGCTATTGCAATTTTAAATAACTGCTTTCTATTTTAATATACTTTAAAATGTAATTTATTTCTGTCAAGCAAAGCTAAATTTTTTAGCACCATTACTCAAGTCACAATATCACATGATCCTTCAGAAATCATTTTATTATGCTGATTTATTATCAACGTTAGAAACAGTTTAATAATACTTAACATTTAAGGATTCTTTTAGGATGAATAGAAAAATAAAAAGAACAACATTTATTCAAAAAAAGAAAAAGAAAAAATACACATATTAGGACTGGGGTTGGACAAAAACTTCATGATTTAATTCTGATTCACAAGTTTGCAGTTCGATTCAATTTCCAATTCAATTCAATATCGATTTTGGATATATATCAGGAACAGTACATGCTAAAATTTTTCAAGAAAAAAAATTATCTCTCAACTAATGCTGTAAAACACACGAGAGTCAGTTGGTACTATATTACTATAACATTGAAGGTTTAAATGACCTTTTTTGTATGCAAACACAAATCACACTGAATATTTTTTACTCCAATTCGAAATTAAATGACGCCTGTCATAAAACTTTCACCAATTAAACACTGAAGAGCAAGAAAACGCATAATGTATGTTATATAATGCATATATTTAGTGACAAGTTTATGCTCACTGAATATGTTTTTTTCTGAGGTAAATTTGTCGCCTGACACCGTTTACAAGCTGTTATATTGACATCTTTGCGCAGTTGAAACACCGATTGAGCGATTACATGACACAGGATATGGATTTCAGTAAGTTATACTAAATTTTAACATCCCTTTGAATGTTTATTCATGCTTATTTCATGCTAAAACTGCTTTTAAACCGGAAGAGACAATGGTTAACGCTGCTGCTTCTCTAAACTGAAGCGCTACAGCGATCTGTCAAGCCACACTAAACAGCGCCAAAACTTTAACTATTTGAATACTACTGTATAATAAAACTTGAAATCCAAGACTTTGTTCAATAGCACAAATCTAACAAAGGCAGCACTCTTATGTTCATTAACCGTAAACAGGCTAGACTAATCGAGTCTTGGGATTTAAGAAACCATCATTTCGTAAAAATGAGAATTGATTAAAATCGAGAAGGGAACATTTTTACCCAGCCCTAATATACAATATATAATACACCTAACCAGTCAAGTCACAATATAATGCGACAATATAAACAATGACGTAAGAGGTCATTACGTAAAACACATTGTTAGTCTTCACCATGACAAATTATATCATAAGCTTGTGTAAACCTAGTACTCTGAGATCTGAGGTTTCATTACAAAAACCTTCATAGTTCCTCTTCAATGAACACCTGGAGTTTGCAGAGCTTTAAAAAGAAACCAGAGAGCATTATTCTGCTTCTCACATCTGCTGTAATTACAGAACAGGGAAGTGGAGTCTATTCCTCCACATTAAATCAGGGGATACATCCGCGTCTCCTCCATAGGTTAGCTCAGACACATTGAGGCCAGCGCAGTCCGCTCTGGCAACGGCTCCATTTGTCATTCTGCCATTGCGGCTTACACAAAGGTGTGGCTTTGTGGATGAAGCTAATGTATTTGTGCTGAGAACGCTGCTGGAAAGCTTCGCAGAAGACAAAATTGGTAAACCGATAAAGACAAAGTGCCCTTTAACTCGCAGTGGAAGCTGAATATTCACTTTTTTTAAAACCACAATAAAATAAACTTAGAATTTAGAAATTCTAGAAAACATTTTATTTCCTCCATATGTGATCACTTTTGGCCTTTTGCTCTATAAACCACTACTATAGTCTTAATGCGCCACAAACAGCGCTGTATCAATAGAGCTCTAGTGGCATTACTGGGCTAATGACCCACAGCTGCATACTGTGTCATCCATTGTGTCGCCGATGATCAATAACTTCACAACAACAAACCCAAATGCACACATAGATCACTCCGACAGCAGCCATACGGCTCGGATCAACTTCCTTATTATGTTGTGTTAACGAGCCAATGCATCTTATGAAAAGAAAAAATGCCATTTGCTGTTAGAAAAGCGTTCAGGAAAAGTGATAAATTGAGATTGTTTCCTGTTTACGTGGCATTTCCTAATCTATGTTTCTATGTGTAGTTATTTGTACTATTATGAAATAAAATCCAGTATTTTTGGCTCATTTTTAAATTAAATATATGCACTAAATATGTGACCCTGGACCACAAAACCAGTCTTAAGTCGCTGGGGTATATTTGTAGCAATAGCCAAAAATACATAGTATGGGTCAAAATTATTGATTTTTCTTTTATGCCAAAAATCATTTGGAAATTAAGTAAAGATCATGTTACATTAAGACTTTTTGTAAAATTCCTACTATAAATATATCAAAATGTAATTTTTGATTAGTAATATGCATTGTTAAGAACTTAATTTGGACAACTTTAAAGGTGATTTTCTCAGTATTTTGATTTTTTTGCACCCTCAGATTCCAGATTTTCAAATAGATGTATCTCTGCCAAATATTGTCCTATCCTAACAAACAATATATCAATAGAAATTTTATTTATTGAGCTTTCATATGACGTATACATCTCAGTTTTGTAAAATTTAATCTTATGACTGGTTTTGTGGTCCAGGGTCACATATAGGGAAAACTTTAATAAGCCCAAAAACATAGAAAAGGAACAAAATTCTGGTTAAATAATGCATATATTTAGCAAAATGCTCCTCTCTAGAGTTAACTAACAAGTTTATGCTCACTGAATATGTTTTTTCTGAGGTAAATTCGTCGCCTGACACCGTTTACAAGCTGGTATATTGACATCTTAGCGCAGATTGAGCGATTACATGAGACATGATATGGATTTTGGTAAGTTATACTAAATTTTAACATGCCTTTGAATGTTTATTCATGCTTATTTCGTGCTAAAACTGCTTTTAAATCATAATATGCAATATATAAAATATATTACAATTGTATTTTCGAAATCCAGTATTTTTTTATTTTTGTTTTCTATCATTGTGATATTTGAGATTGTAATACTATATTATAATGTGAAGTGTTTCAGGTTCGTTTAATATTGTTCATAGCAAAACCTACGAAACCAGAAAGGTCTGAACAGCTGCACACAAACATTTTGGTGGGAAAAAATACAGAAATAAATCAAGGCAATATGTCTTCTGAACAGCAGAGGGAGACACGCTCAATCTTTTCTTATTTTACCTGCAGAGCTGCTGTATGTTAAACTAAAGGCAATAAATCATGTGTCGAGATTATTAGTTTTAGCAAACGAATTTCCCTCACTTTTTATGATAAGGACTTAAAAATAAAATGAATAAAATAAAATAAATGCATGGCTGAAATAAAATATTATTTTAAATTAAAAACTTCAAATGTTGCTTTGGCAACTAACTGAAATAAATGTATGCTGCAGTACTATAATGACTTAAAGCTATAAAAAAAAAACCTAATAAAATAAAATAAATAAATAAATAATAAAATAAAATACTGCCCTCAAAAATTGTTGTTATTGGTAAATATAACAAATGATCATGATAATTGTTTTTGTAGGCAACGAACTGAAATAAGTTTAAACTTAAGTACTAAAATGACTGAAAGCTATAAAGAAAAAAACAAATTAATAAAAAAATTAAATAAATTACTGCACTAAAAAAATGGTGTTACTGGTAAATATAACAAATTATTAAGAGAATTGTTTTCTGTAATTGAAATAAAGTTATAAAGAAAAAAGCATGAATAAAATAAGAAATTAAATTAAATAATACAAAATTATTAAATAAAATACTGCACTCAAAACAAATATTGTGTTGTTAATGCTAAATAAAACAAATTACCATGATAATTGTTTGTATAATTGATATAAGCTGAAAAAAACATTTTAAATTAAAAACTAAGAATTGTTGCTATGGCAACAAACTGAGATAAGTTTAAGCTAAAATAAAAATTGTATAAGTGTAAAAGGTATAAAGAAAAAAAGAACATAAAATAATAAATAAATAAAACAAAACATTACACTCAAATAAATGTTGTTGTTATTGGTAAATATAATGTATATAACAAATAACTAATTATTATGAAAATTGTTTTCTGTGACTGAAATAAAGCTGAAAAACAAATTAAGTATTATTTTAGATAAAAAACATAAATGAAAAATGTTTTGCCAAACTAACTGAAGTAAGTTTAGGCTAAAGTAGTAAAATGACTAAAAGCTATAAAGAAAAAAATAAAAAATAAAATAAAATAAAATACTGCATCCAAAAAAGGTGTTGTTATTGGCAAATATAACAAATTATTATGAAAATTGTTTTCGATTGTGTAATTGAAAAATCAGAAATAAAATAAAATAAAATATTTTAAAATTCCATCTAAAAATGAGAAATGTTGCTTTGGCAACTAATTGAAATAACTTTAACCTAAAGATAAAATAATACAATTAAATTAAATTAAATACTGCACTCAAATGACTGGCATTATTGGTAAATACAACAAATTACTATGAGAATTATTTTCTGTAATTGAAATAAAGTTTAAATAAATTAAAAAATAAAATAATAAAATAAAATAAGATACTGCACTCAAACAAATGGTGTTGTTATTGGTAAATAATAAATTATTATGAGAATTGTTTTGTGTTATTGAAATAAATAATACAGAAAAGAACAGAAAAGAAAAAAAAGAAAAGAAAAGACTCAAATAAATGGTGCTGTTATTGGTAAATATAACTAATTATTATGATAATAGTTTTGTGTAATTGAAATAAATATGAAATAAATAAAAAAATAAAATAAAAAAAATAAAATACTCAAATTAATGGTGCTGTTACTGGTAAATAATAACAAATTATTATGAGAATTGTTTTGTGTAATTGAAATAAATATTAAATAATAATAAAAAAAATAATAAAATAAAAAAATAAAATACTCAAATAAATGGTGCTGTTACTGGTAAATAATAACAAATTATTATGAGAATTGTTTTGTGTAATTGAAATAAATATTAAATAAATTAAAAATAATAATAAAATAAAATAAATAAAATAAATAAATGGTGCTGTTACTGGTAAATATAACAAATTATTATGAGCATTGGAAAAGCTGAAAACCTGAAATAAAATAAAATATTATTTTAGATGGAAAAACCTAATTAAAAACTTAGAAATGTTGCTTTGGCAGCTAACTGAAATAAAATTTAAGCTGAAGTACTAAAATGGCTAACAGCTATAAGAAAAAATACATAAGAAAAAAACTAAATGAATACAATATAAAATAAAAAATATATAATAAAAATAAAAAATATTGGTAAATATAACACATGAGAATTTTCTTCTGTACTTGAAATAAAGCTGAAATAAAATAAAACAAAACATTATTTTAGATTAAATAACATGAAAAGAAAGTATTAAAATGACTCAAATTTAAACTTGGATTAAAATATAAACTAAAAATATAAAGATAAAACGGAAAATATTAATTAATTATAATTACATAATACTAAAATATCTAGAAATAATAATGAAAAAAATAAATAGATTTAAGTAATTCACAAAAGTTTTTCCGTTATTTATAATTAGGATAGATATTTAAAAAAAGTAAATTAAAATATAAAATAAAAATTAATAATTTTACAAGAAACTGCACTAAAAAAAATGAAATATTGAGCATAACTGCATACATGTCTACAACTTTTCACCAATTTTATGAATTTCCCCTGACTTTTCCTTCCTGCAAACCACAACTATGAACTCCCCAGACTTTTCTAAACTGTTCAAAACAAGGAAATGTAAGCAGGATGAGGTGCAGTACCTTTAGAAGAGCCAGCGCCACATTGAAGATGATGTTCAACCCCTGTGAACATAACAAAAAACAAATTACACAAAGAATCATTTCCCTAAACATCAAACTGCCTAAAACTACGAAAGGGCCCACATACAAAAGCTTTTTATTGTAATAAAGATTATACAATTTCATTTAAACGGTTCGGAGGAGCTGCAATGCTGTCTTTGCGCTCTAGCAGCAATGGGAAGCGCGATGTCAAGCGCATTTGCATTTCCTAAAATAGCTCGAGTCATACAAAGAGCTCAAACGTGTGGGAGTGACAGGAGCTGAAGAAAGAGGCAAACAATCTCGCTTGCACACGCTCAGGTGGACTGACAGGCAGGTGGATGTGAAGGACGGAGGTGCTGTGTGTGTGTGTGCGTGTGTGTGTGTGTGTGTGTGTGTGTCAGAGGGGAGCAGGTGGCATCGCAGTAGCGAGCGCAGAAGCAATGCTGAAGTCAGCTCCGCATGGAAACACCCATCTCGAGCATTGCTTAGACAAGCCGTTCACATGGCAACACTGAGCTAAAAATATCCCGCATTCTCTATTAATAACAGGCGGCGGAGGCTATCTCTCCCTGACAGGCTCTAGATGGCGCTAGGGGGCTAAATGGAAATTGTGGGGGGGATAATTGTGTGTCTGCATGTGTGTGCGTTTGTGTTTGTTCAGGGAGGGATAAGACTGTAGTCTTTGGCTCGGGAGCTGAACGCTTTTGGTTATGCAAGAAATAACCAAAAGCGTTCAGAAAACCAAAAGAAATTCGCTTGAAGAATTGCCATAGGAAGTTTAAAATTGAAGTAATTAATTGCAGGAACTATTGAGAATAGCTTACGGTCGGTAAGATTTTTGGTTTGAACAAAAAATACAGTAAAAACGGTACTATTGTGAAACTGTATTGCAATTTAAAATAACTGGTTTATATTTTATTATATTTTAAAATTAAAATTATTATATTTATTTTGTCACTTTTGATTAGTATGTTTAAAATTAATATTATATTAATTTACACCTTAGATTTGTATAAGTATTATAAAAATATTACTTAAAAATAAATAAATAGCTGTTTATATTTACATTAAATATTATACATTATTATATTAGCATTTATCTCTTCTATTTTTTATAATATAAGTATTATAAAAGTAGTAATTAATACATAGTATGTATGTATATATATATATATATATATATATATATATATATATATATATATATATATATATATATATATATACTATGTGCTGCGTTAACGTGAGACTCTTATCGGGCGATAAAAAAAATATCGCCGTTAATCTATTCTCAAAGTTGGGTTGGGAGCTGGGTCTAAACTACGTAAGCTATGATGACTTTCACTTTAATATTTTAGCGCGGATGGCGTATACCTATACGAATTGCACTGTAGGAGGCGGGAACGAGTCTTCAACTTCTGTGAAATTACCACATCAAATGAGACGTGCAAACATGAAGTTATGAAGCCGCTTCAGGGCAGGTGCGTGCGTTGTTAGACCCTTTTTACTGGGGCACGTGTCCCAATGAAAATCTGCTGTGCCCCAGTAAAATCTCAAGTTTGAGTTATAATTTACTTTGATAATCGCGAAATAAAAGACATTAAACTATATGCAACAACTGAATTGACGCTTCTAAAAACAACGCAGTTTAATCGAAGCACGGAGAAATCCATGCCCGTGCGCGTCTGTGTATTTACAGGCAACGCGCACGTCGTGCAGCCTTTTGCGCAGAAGTACTTGGTTACATAAGTTTGTATAGGTAATTATGTTGTAAATGCAATTGTCAAACAGTTTGTGATGCATTTTGGAAACAGGAGATGAGCGCCTGATCTAATGCGCCACCTGGCCCGTTCTCGAAGACTTACTTTTAGTCATTATTTGGGTAGCACACATATTCTGAATGCCTTCATCAAAATTCAAATAAACCATTTTAATCTAGATTAAAAAAAAAAAATCTATGCCCACCCCTAATATATATATATATATATATATATATATATATATATATATATATATATATATATATATATATATGTGTGTGATATATAGTATGTGATATATATCACATACTTTATATTTTATATATAAATAATATATGAATTTTATATATTTTAAAAAAAGTATAAATATTTATTAATATTATATTAAATATAATAAATTAATATTTTATTTAATTTTAATTTAATTTAATTCTAATTTATTTAATTTTATATTTATATTTATTAATGTTATAATAAATATAAAGTAATATTATATTTTTGTCTTTAATATATATATATATATATATATATATATATATAGCATTCTATTTAAAAATAAATTAATATTTATTAATGTTATATAAAAAAATTAAGTAATATTATATTTTAATATAATATTATTTATTTATCATTATATTATATATTATTACATGTTTATTACATTTATTTATTATAATATTACATACTTATTAATATTATATTAAATATGATAAATTAATACTATTTTTTATGTCACATATATACAAATATATATACACACACTTATTAATATTATATTAAATATTATAAATTATTATTACTTTATATATAAGTTATATTTTTAAAATGTAAGTATTTTACAATAATTTAATGTCTATAATATTACATATACAGATTATATATTATATTAATATAAATTAATGTTTAAAAATTAATTAAATAAAATTTTATATTTTTTAATTTAAGCATTTTAAAATTATTATATTTTACTGTCTATAACATTAAATATACATATTATATATAAGTTATATTTTTTAAATGTAAGTATTTTACAATATTTTAATGTCTATAATATTACATATACAAATTATATATTATATTAATATTATATATATATATATATATATATATATATATATATATTATATATATATATATATATATACACATACATATACACACACACACACACACAATTTTTCAAACATTTTTAATATTATATTAAATGTTATAAATTAATGTTTAAAAATGAATTAAATTAAATTTTATATTTTTTTAATTTAAGCATTTTAAAATTATTATATTTTACTGTTTATAATAATAAATATACATATTTTTTATATTATATGTACATATTAAGTAATATTAAATTAAATATTACACATTTATATATTTAAAAACGTATATTAAATTATACATATACAGTATAATATATGTATTATAAAATTATTACTTAAATATTTAATAAATATTTTCTTTTTTATTATCTTATCTTTATTATCTTTTTATTATCACTGTAACATGTAGCGTTTATTTGCAAAAACAGATCGATCATGTTTTTTATTGTTATGTTTTTATTTTGCTAGTTATTTTGTTAATTGGAATGCACAGTGAAAAAACGGGATTTTTGAAAACAGCAAACTACCTCTTCATATAATATAATATTAATAAACAAATAAATAAAAATGTCATGGCAATTAACAGAAAAATGTGTAGACTTAGAAAATTACTACTTACAGATATCAAATTTATTAGTTAAAAAAATTCTAATTAGCTTTCAAAGATTTTATGCTAGTAACCTCACTATATAACAGTCACTTTAGCAACACTGTCTCTTGTGAACCTGACTTTGTTTCCTGACAGACTGATAACAAATCCTGTGCGCCCTTAGTCCCGGAAGTTGTTTAAGGTAGCCAATCAGATTAGAGCTTGCCAAAGTGAGAAAGTGCTTTTTTGGTTTTGAGCACAATAGCATTAGAAGGCACATTTTTAAAGCTTGACACAGTACATATAAAAGAAGAAAAAAAAAACTGAATACAACTAAATTGAAATGTAAATACAATTAGAGAGAGAATCATGAATAAGAAAGACTACGATCACTACGAGTTACTTAACAGTAGAGCCAGAGCCTCAAAAGAAGGCAGAACACTAAATGAATTAGAGATGAACTGATAGATGGATAAGAAGAGAGAGAGAGAAAGAAAAGAGAGGGAGAGAGCATCTAACAGATTCCCATCATGCGATTCATTGACTGAGACAGGCTGAGGAAACTTTTAATTGTCTTGCCTCGGGCTACCACGACGCTGAATGAAAGGAAACGGGGAGAAAAGCGATGGGAAAAAAATAAAAGGAAAAGCTCTCGGAGGAGCAGAAAGGTCGAAGCGTTTCTTTTGGAAAGACACAAAGCCTATTTCTAAGAAGTCAAAGATGCTTGCTTTGGGAAATCTAACAGAGCTCAAAAAGTTTAGAAACAACTGAACTTTCCGTCGGTTTCATGAGCTACTGGAAACCCAGCACAACTCCAATGTTTATTTACAACCGTCATTAATTTAGGTTTATGTTGTTTCTACATATATTATTACATTACTAACATTTCAAGTTGTAAAGGTTAATATTAAAGGACAAACAAAAGTTTCAGTCTCATTTACTAAAAAACATACTAGTTGTGTACTAGCACAGAAACTTCAGCATTACAGGATAATAGACAGATTCTTAAAGAGATAGTTCACCCAAAAGTAAAAAATTACCCCATGATCTACTCACCTTCAAGCCATCCTAGATGTATTTGATTTTCGACTTTCACATGAATATAATCAGAGTTATATTAAAAAACGTCATGGCTCTTTCAAGCCTTATAATGGCAGTGAATGGGTGTTGAGATTTTGAACTCCAATAAAGTGCAAACATCCATCATAAAAAGTACTCCACACAACTCCGGGTGTTAATAAAATTGATGCGTCTGTGCAAGAAAAATATCCATATTTACAACTTTATAAACCATGATCTCTAGCTTTCGCTATCGTATGCACGTTCACGAGAGAGTGGCGTTCCAGCCAGTGTATTAATTTTGACAGCATATTTAGATTTAGTCTTAGTCATAGATTTTTGATTAAAATGGCATTTAGTTTTAGTCATTTGAATCGTTTTAGTTTTAGTCTGGTTTTAGTTAAGTTTCTGTAAACAAATCTAGATTAATCTTAGGGCTACTAACGTGATTCAGTCAAGAGCAGTCCATTGTTTTTCTGTCTTTTTTTTGTCGCTTAACATCAATGCCACAGACAACAGCAACTAAATTAGGCTGCTGTCCCTTCAAAACCAGATACAATGTACTGATTAGGGCTTCCCCCTAATTAGAGTTGTCAAAAAGTACAGAGTTCGGTACTTTTGGTACTGAAATTTTAAAATGTCCAATTCCTGCTTACATTTGAGCGCTGTTGAGCCTTTTTTTAAACATCGCTGATTGGTCATAGTGTTCACATGCTCAGATATGACTGTGATTGGCTACAATAATCAGCACTTCACGCTCCTCACTGAGCGCTCACACCTAAGCACAATGAGAGTGGTTGCAAAATGTAAGCGGGAAATGGATGTTTTTAAAATTTCAGTACCAAAAGTACTGAACTCTGTACTTTTTGACAACTCTACCCATTAGTCTTAGAGACTTGAGTTTTATTAGTTGCTTAGTCACAGAAAAAAAAAAAAAAATTCACAGGAAATGGTGAAGTCACACAGTCCATGACGGACAGATCGTTAACAGCTGGTCTATGTGGAAATATAGTACATCAGGCAGGACATCCTAACTATCACCTATTATTCATCAACCTCAAATATGGCTTTTCATCTGAAAGATGTAAAGAAGTAACTTTACATGGCAGCTCAATCTAATGGTAACCTAGAAAAATGTGTGTTATTAAAGTGTCTGTGCGGAGTGTGGAAGCTGCATTTGCACCTAAAATACTCCGTCATTTTGGTCATACAGATAAAAGTAATACATCTTTTTAAATTGTAAAGACTGTTTATTTGTGTGCACTTAGAATAACAACAAAACGTTGTGCTTTTGTAAAATAGTTAAAGCAAACAGGATGTGCTTTCTGCCGTCTCGATCTCTGTGAACTTGAGGGCGAAACTTCGAAACTCTGTGTATACTTGCCTTACAGACATTGAAAAATATATCTATAGAGAGTGAAATGTCTACTTTTAAATGAACCAATTTAAATAGAAAACAAATATTCTCAGATTATGTAATCTGTATGAAACATACATACAGGCAAATCACTACTGAAAACCAAAAACACACTAATTTATCAATAACTTATTAAAACGTTAACGCAGTCTCCTTGCTGTTTTTCCCTGACACATACATACTTATTATATCTGCCGGTGCGCTGTGGCAAGTTTTCTTTTGCATGCACTGTGTAAGCAATTTAAGGCTCATTATTGATTTAAATGGCTTATTAATATGTGTAACTAATAGTCGACTATGCTTAAAATTAACGACTACTAGTCAACCAGAAAAATCTTTAGTCAAGGGCATCCTCAGTACTGATATACGTGTTTACATTCACATAAGACGTAACCAAGTGTGTTTACATGAATACTCGTCGAAACAGACAATTCGACATAATTTTGTGTATATTATCATTAGACGCAAAAAGAGTACTTGTGTGCTGTGAGTGGCGCTTTCTTCAGTGTGTGTGCTTAGAAAACCGGACCGAATTGAGTTGTTTTGCGTCATCAAATTTATCCATATGTCTGCTCTGCTCTTACTCCCAGATATTGAAATTTTTTAATGTTTTATGAGACGTGCAGCAAATGTATGCTAGCTTATGTCCCTCTGGATATTTAAATAAGCTATTTTGCAGTTCAAATGTATGCGTTTAACCTCCTAACCATGCAGCAGATTCGTTCTGAATGAATCTCTTCCCAAATCATCCCTCCCTAACATTTTCATCTTGTTTTTATTCGTTTTCAAAAATGTCAATAAATTTGTCATCGTTTTTGTCATGCAAAACAAGCTTTTGTTTCATTATCGACCTGTTTTCGTCAAAGCCAAAATGTCATTGACGAAAAGTAGTCTTGCGAGAACTAAGTTTTGTTTACAGCAAAGGAAAATCAGTCTCACCAGACATTTTTCTATACAAATCATTCGTACTTTTAATTCATGAACGGTGTTTTGTTTTTGCTTTGTCACCACGTTTGCCTACGTCATCTGCTGGAACGTCTGTTTTTTGTTTTAAATATGCATTTTTTTTCTTACACAAATGCTTTGATTCGCTTCAGAAGGCCTTTATTAACCCTCCGGAGCCATGTGGAGTATTTTTTATGATGGATGGATTCACTTTATTGGACTTCAAAATCTCAACACCCATTCACTGCCATTATAAAGGTTGGAAGAACCAGAATATTTTTTAATATAACTCTGATTACATACATCTGAAAGAAGAAAGTCATATACATCTATGATAGCTTGAGAGTGAGTAAATCATGGAGTAATTTTCATTTTTGGGTGAACTATTCCTTTAAGTGTCGCTCGGTTTCTATTTATGTTGTGCTAGTCTCACCCACAGTGACTTCTCATTGGTTAAATGACTTTCTGTTACTGCAAATTTGTGACTGGAGGAAGAAATATCACCTCGTACAGGAGCAGGTCGGTGATATGGAAGACCATGCAGAGAGGGAACTTGGCCGTAAACAGTGTTAAGAACCACTGGGATGCGTACATATGGGCCTCCAGGTTCAGGTCCTGGAAGTGAGACCACAGATCCGGCAACTGCTCCTGGAACGAGGGAGGAGGAGAAAAACAGTCATGAATAAGCATTATAACTTGTGTTTTATTATCTGTTAGGGCTATTGATTTGACAAGTTAATTCAATTATATTTATTTTTTGGAAGCACAAGTGAACAAACCTGAACAGGACATATCCAAACCAAAAGAAAAACAGACTACTGACCCCTTTTCACAAGCATTTCTATTGGGAGTGTAAGACTACCAGACTACAGCACAGGGTCAAGAGTGCAGTTATAAAGCACAAACAGCTAATAACTCAAAGACTTACATGTGCTTTGATCTCCTTGAGTTTGTGCTGCTGTGTTCATAAGAATGTGTTTGTTTTGTGTGTTTTTAATGCAGAGGTTATGAGGAGTTTCAATAGAGAAATGCTCAGTGCTTTCCTGAGGCGATATTGAAACAACAATGAAGTAAAAGCTTCTCAAGCACAGCACTGGGAAAACACTTCTTATTCTTGCCTAAGATACACTTGATCACTTTTAGGCTAATACAAGTATTTGGAATTCACAAAAACACCTCTATAGCCCAGTAAAAACAAAAAAAATGCTGATGTATTATCAGTGTTGGAAACAGTTGTGCTGCTTAATATTTTTCTGGAACCTGTGATACTTTTTTTCAGGATTCTTTGATGAATAAAACGTTCAAAAGAACAACATTTATTTAAAATAGAAATATTTTGTAGCAATACACACTACCTTTTAAAGTTTCAGGGTCAGTAATTATTTTTTTCTTTGTTTAAAAGACATTTATATTTTTAAATATCAAGGATGTGTTCAACTGATAAAAAAGTTATAGTTAAAACTAAATAAAATAATGTTAGAAAAGATTTATATTTTGAATAAATGCTGTTCTTTTGAACTTTTTATTCATCAAAGAATCCTGAAAAAAGTATCGCAGGTTCCTAAAAAAATATTAAGCAGTACAACTGTTTCCAACATTGATAATAAAATAATAAATCAGTATATTAGAGTGATTTCTAAAGGATCATGTGATGCTGATGACTGGAGTAATGGCTGATGAAAATTCAGCTTTATATCACAGAAATAAATTATATTTTAAAGTATATTAAAATAAAAATTTTGAATTGCAATAATATTTCAGAATATAACTTTCTCTTGTGCTCATAAAAATTCCATTTATTTGATCAAAAATACAGAAGCTTTTTTAAAAAACATTAAAAATCTTACTGATCACAAACTTTTGAGCAGCAGTTAATTATATATAAATAATAGAAAAATAAAATAAAGTAAAATAAAAAATTATAAAAATTAATAAATTAAAATAAAAAAACTCAAATGATTAAAAACACAGTTAAAAATTCACTTAAATTAAACATAAAAAATATAAAATAATTATATATACATTACCTTTCTTCAACAAGCTACACAATTTGACAAATAGAAATAGTGAAACTTCCTCAAAAAAAAAAAGACGAGTTAAACTATGTATTCAGAGACCGAGCAGAGAATAAATCAAAGAGGTAAGTGATATCTACAAAGGCATATCTTAAATTTGCATCTCAAAAAGACCTGGTGCTGTAGAGTGAATATTTTTCTGGGGTAGATTGTTAGATTAGAGAGGTGGGAGTGTTGGGTTAACACATGTAAAGTAAATGATGACCGAGGAAGAGACGGGAATTCTTCCGGTGAGTGCCGCACGGCACGTTTTCCATAATCAATGCTAACACTCTTGTAGTAGCAGAGCTAGTCGATACTAACCAGGTTGGGTTTAGCGCTGAAAGAGGGCTACTTTAGGCCTAATTGCATTTCAGCACAAAATTAAAACCCATTTTCCAGCGCATTAGGTCTAATAGCTTACAAGTATGGCCTGACAAGGGATGAACAAGACTGTGAGATGTAATCTCTTAAAGTGATAGCTCACCCAAAAATAAAAATTCTGTCATTGATTACTCACCCTCATGTTGTTCCAAACCTGTAAGAGCTTTGTTCATCTTTGAAACACAAATTAAGATATTTTTGATGAAACCTGATAACTTTCTGACCCTGCATAGACAGCAACATCACTGACACATTCAAGGTCCAGAAAGGTGGTAGGGACAACATTAAAATAGTCCATGTGACATCAGTGGTTCAACCATGATATTATGAAGCTACAAGAATTAATTTTCATCAAAAATATCCTAATTTGTGTTCTGAAGATGAACAAAGGTCTTATGGGTTTGGCAAAACATGAGGGTGAGTAATTGATGACAGGAGTTTTAGTCAAATTTTAATAAAATTTTTGGGTGAACTATACCTTTAAAAAAACACTTAAAAGGCCAAACCTGCAGCAGGCGCTCCAGCTTGCAGTGAAGATCTACAAAGTTGTTTTTGTAGAGGAAAAAAAAAAAAAAAAACACTACAAAATATAGCTGCTAGCAGCAATTACCGGGGTTCGAGCATTTAAGGACTATATGGCTTCTATGCTGTTAGGGTGAAGGCCAACATGAAATAAATGGCTGACACCAGAACACATCCATGATGGAGAATATGATCTTATTGAGTCTGAGTTGAAACCTAGGATTAGTTCACCAAAGAATGTTTTTTAAATAATCTCAAATATTAAAAGAGCAGTGTGATTGACAACAGTTGTTCAGAATGAGGAGATCTATCAAATGATATGAAGATATAGTGTATATGTGAATATATGGACGTTTTATTGGGTTTTAGTTCTTTTACAATAGAAATATCATGTTTTTTTTGTTTTGTTTTTACACCTTTTTAACTGTTATAGTGCCACCTACGGTCCGACCTTCATGAAACTTTGCATGCTTGTTAAGAGTCATCTGGTACATGTTTTCACCAACTTTCGTAAAGTTTTGAGTTTTTGTTTAGGTTTTATAAGTATTTGAGTATATGTGGCCACGCCCCTTGTCTAAATGACCCCGTTATAGCTAACAAAAGGACAAAATTCAACATTTTTTTTGATAATTATTGATCTAGAGAGTGGGTGAAAAACCTAGGACTAGTTCACAAAAGTAGGTTTTTAACATAATTGGGAATAATTCATTAACGATATAATTGCGTATTTATAGTCGTTTATATGTTTTTTCCATCTTCCATCACCAAGTGGCAGAGCGTTTTTTGCGTACTGTTGCGCGGGAAAATTTCAACTTTCTTTTTTTTATAATTATTGATATTCAGTGTCCAGAGAATATTTCTGCACAGGTTTGGTTCCAATCGGGCGAAAAACCTAGGACTAGTTCGCAAAAGTAGGTTTTGGATATAAGTCCTTTTTTTGGGGATAACCGTACGCCGTAGCTCAAAAATTTCTGACTCCACGTTTTTGAGTCTACGACAAATGGTGTATGAGCTACAGCCAAAAATGTCTTAAATATTAGTTTTGGGCGGTGTAGCACCACCTTTAGGCCGATTGGGGCAAGCCTTTGGATCAGAGTAGCGAGCAATACTACTATGATCTGACCAATTTTCAGCTTTCTAGGCCTTACGGTTTGGGCTGCACGATCAGTTTTACCGGAGAAAAATAATAATAATAATAATAATAAAAATTCTTACAATTACAATACGGTTTCAGCACTACGTGCTCGAACCCCTAAATGCAACAAAAAGATATCACAAAACACACACACAAACAAACAAAACAAAAAAAAAAAACGACACGAGACAAAGAACAAAACAAAATTATAGCTGCAAGCAGTGATGACGGGCCCAAGCCATCAGCACAACTGCAACCCTGGTGCCATCAGGAAAACAGTGCACAGCAGGCTTACAGATTTAAAGTAACGCTCTGGCTGTCTGGTTTTAAGGGTTACAGCAATGAAAGTGTTATACTATGACATCAAGAGAGTGAAACACACTCAAACACATAAACAGAGAGAGAGAGAGAGAGAGAGAGAGAGAGAGAGAGAGAGAGAGAGAGAGAGAGAGAGAGAACAATATATACAGTTTCAAACCTGCAGCAGACGCTCCAGCTGGTAGAACTTGCAGTGAAGATCTTCAAAGTTGTTTTTGTAGAGCTCCCGGAGACCATAGTTGTACATGATCTTCACCAGCACACAGAAAGCTTGCTCCTCGGGCATCTAAACGGAAAAAACAAGAGATATTGCTGATGCTAATACATACAGCATGAATAAAGCTTGATAAACACAACCGACCCATGATGTTTAGATGTGTCAACTGTCCGTCTACCTGTCTATGGCAGTCTACAGTGATGCTATCGGAGTTTGTTTGTGTTGCTGAGACGGCGAGCGAGACAGACAGAGAGGTGGGTATTAAATCACGCCGACAGCGTGTGTGTCCTGAGCTCAATGGGCTCCTGCAGGTAGACGGGCTCTGTCATTAATATTCCTGACAGCTCCTGAGCTTCCTGGGCAAGGCCACGAGAAAGACACTTACACTACATTATAGAAATCCCCAAGCGCGCTCTAATATCAAGCCCTATACGGGCCGGCGTCGCAGAAAAACAAAAAACGGCATCTTATTCAGCTCTCGCTTTAATTAAATATGGAATTAACCGTTTCATCAATGTCTGTCCCTCGCTTTCGGTCTCTCTCCGCCTACCAGTAGCTGCATTACAAGACTTAAAAACTTAAAGATAAAGGGTAGGTTTCCGTTTACACTTTTATAAGCGTTTATTATTTAGTTTAGATTTGTCAGCTTAAAGGGTTAGTTCATCCAAAAATAAAGATTCTATCATTAATTACTCACCTCCAAGTTGTTCCAAACCCGTAAGACCTTCGTTCATCTTCAGAACACAAATTAAGATATTTTTTAAGAAATCCGAGAGCTTTCTGACCCTGCATAGATATTGTGGTAATCTCATGAACGTGTGTTGAAGACTGACACAAAAGAGTTTCACAAAAAGTATTCTCGTAGCTTTATAACATTACGGTTTTAATCACTGATGTCAAATAGACTATTTTAACAATGTCCTTACTACCTTTATGGGCCTTGAATGTGTCAGTTGTGTTGCTGTCTATGCAGGATAAGAAATCTCTCGAATTTTATCAAAAATATCTGGCAGATTTGACAACAATAACAACATAAGGGTGAGTAATTAATGACAGAATTGTCATTTTTGGGTGAACTATCCCTTTAAAGATAAAACTGACCTAAAAGGAAGTTTACTTAATGCCTGTTATGAGAAAGTAACGTCCACTTCTGCTATGGTACAAATTCACACATTTTGAAACGTGAAAGCTTTTGTATTTTAGGGTTAAAATTTTGTATTTTTGGTTTAGTGTCTCTAAAATAAATTTAAATACATGAACAAAATATTTAATAATAAATTAAATTAATAATAATGAATGAATGAAACTAGATTCAAATAAAATAATAAAAAATATTAATAAACAAAATGCAACAACAAAAAACAAGATGACAAAAAAACTAAAAACAAAATGAAGCAAAAAACATTACAAAAAAGAAACCACAAAACACACACACAACAAAAAAAACTACAACAAAACAACTGCACAAGACAAAAAAACAAAACAATAAAACAAAAAACACTACAAAATATAACAAAAACTAAAGATACCACATAATACACACAAACAACTAAACACAAAATACAACAAAAACAAGATACCACAAATACACAAAAAAACAAAACTTAAACCATAATACAACAAAAAACAAGACAAAAAATAAATTATGCTACAAAATACAACAAAACAACACAAAATACACACAAAAAACTAAAACTAAACAAAATACAACAAAACAACTAAACTAAAAACAAAAAATGCTAGAAAATACAACAAAAACAAAAGATAACACAAATACACACAAAAATAAAAAAACTAAACAAAACAAGACAAAACAACTAAACTAAGATACCACAAATACACACACAAAAACTAAACAACACAAAAGACAAAACCACTAAATGAAATAAAAACAAAAATTACTACAAAATACAACAAAACACAAAACAAGACAAAGCAACTAACAAAAAAATAGAAAAAAAGTCACATAATACAGAGACAAAAAACAAAAACTACACAAAACAAAATACAACAATACCACAAAACAAGTAAACAAACTAAAACAAAAAAAAAATACTACAAATTCTAAAAACAAAAGATAAAAACACACAAAAACCTAAACAAAAATAACAACAACACGACAAAGTTCATAAAAAAAACAATATAACAAAAACAAAAGATATCACAAAACAAAAAACACCGCAAGACAAAAAGCTAAACAAAATAAGAGACAAAACACTGCAAAATACAAGAAAAAGATACCACAAAACACACACAAAACAAAAACTAAAACAAGCAAAACAAAAATAACAAGAAAATAAATAAAAAAAACACCTCTCCTCAACAAATTTGAGATAAAATGTATGTCTTTAACATGTATGGATGTATGCTGCAGTGTAATACATGGGCTTACATTTATCAAACTTATTTGGCTTTAATATGTTGATTTAAAATACTTATCTGTGCAGACAAAATAGATGAAACAGTACTCGTCTTGCAAAATACTTACATGTAAAAGTAATACAGCAGCCAAAAATGATTGACCTTGGCAATATCCAATCTCGTCATCATACACAGAATAAGCCTGTGAAAAACACAAACAAACATTAGTTTATATATTGTGTACCAAAAAAATAAATAAAAATAATAATAATAATATTATATAAGTATATATATATATATATATATTATATATATATATATACTTTATGAGAATGTAATGCAATTTAAATTTTAATAAAATTAAATATAAGTTAAATTAGCAAAAAAGAAATCTGAATTATATATATATATAATTTAAAGAGGTGTTTATAAAGAAATACTTTGTATTACAGAAAAAAAAAAATTCAGAAAAACAAAGAATATTAGATTTATAAAATCAGTCCTGCCTTATATTACTTAACACTACATATTTTCAAATGAATAAATGCGTCACAGTTTAAAGTGACATGTTATAATACTGCTTCCTCATAAATGACTGGAAACACTGATAAATGTTCATGGCAACACACGCCGCTCTGAGCCGAGGGGTTTTGTCTCCAGGATTAGCTGGATTGAAGGTCTTTTGCACAATTTAGGAGGCTTTTAATCTGCCTGTGCCAATCAGCTGATGGAGAACCTCTTAAGACTCCTCACAAAGGAGATTTAACAGAGAACAGGACCACTTTTCTCATCCACTCAACGCTTTTCCCCTGATTTTGTATAATATGGAATTTAATATACAAATTTTACAATTAAAATCAAAATGTATATTATATTTTATATTGATATTATATATTTTATATTTCTGGTCAAAGGTGTGTGTAGCTTAAAACAGCTTTGTTTTATGTGGCTCTTTACAGCTAGAAGCATCTGTTTAATTATATAGAGATAGATGTGTGCTTAACTGGATAACTGCCTGCAGGATAACTGCATAATCTATTACTCTAGCTCTGTTTCTAAATATAATACCGGATCCATGAGGCGTAACTATGTTTAACTAGCAGACTGTACGAGTTATAACGCAGGACACAGAGAGGCGAGTACAGCACCTGTGGTTGGATATCTATCAAGGCCGTTGGTATTACGGCAAAACAAAAGGTCAGTGGATAGAGATGTTGCAGCGGTGTGGTGATGCTTGTTACCAGACGGCAGGAGTGAGTCACGGCTTTAGCTTTCGCCTCACCTTGCAGATCTTGTAGAGAGAGTCTTGGCCATCGCCGCCTGAGTCTTTGAAGTAGTCGTGAGCGGGGAAGGTGCGATGGATGTCTCTGGTGATGACGGCTTCCTGGGCGGAGTCCTGTGGGGCAAATCAAAAGTGTTACAATCAGACTTTAAAAATATTTGTATTATTATTATTATTATTTTTAATATTATTATGTTTTATATATATTTTTTATAATTCATATATATTTATATTATTATTTTAGAGTTTAGAATTAGCATTTTATTGTTATTTTATTTCTTTATTATTTAATTATAATTGTTTTTTGTCGTAAATGAATGATTATAGCGAAATATGAAAATATTCTGACATTAAACAATAAATAACTTATTACTATTAAAAATATTCTTTCTTTCTTTATTATTATTTGATTTTATTGTATTTATTATCATGAATTATTAACCATAACTAGACTTTAAATAAGGATAAATATATAAATAAAGATAAATAAAAAATAATTTATTTTTTTTATAATAAAATGATATTTATTTTTCTAGAGATTTATTATTTATTAATATTTATATTATTGTATGTATTATTAATTAATATCAATTTAAAATGAACAAAATAATTAAAATAATATTTTTAAAATAACAATGAGAAAATTAAGAATGTGTATTACACTTCATTATTAATGAGAATTATTTTATAAAGTTATTTTTAATGAAATTGTAACTTGTTTATTATTAATGATAGTTTGTTCATTAGGATTATTTTCATAAAAAGTGATTTTTTTATTAAACTAATTTATTATTAATTATAGTTTTTGTAAATTAGTTATTTTAACAACTGCAACAACAACAATAATACTTTTGCAATATTTTATGATAATTTTTTATTTCAATATTTATTTTTAATATTATTTTAAGGTCATTTTATTATTATTTTATTTCTTTATTATTTAATAATTATTTTTATTATTTTCTTCGTAAATCGTAAATAATAATAATAACAATAACTATAATAATAATTCAATTATTATTTTAAGGTCATTTTTTGTAAATAAATAATAATAATAATGTATATTTATTTTTATATTATTATTATTTTAATGTAATATTATTATTATTTTATGTCTGTATTATTTAATTATAATTATTTGTGTGTAGATAAATAATAACAACAACAAAAATATTTTATTTTATATATTTTATTTATTATTTACATTTTCATTTTTATTTATTTATGTTATTGTTATTTTATTTCTTTAATTCTAATTATTTTTTCGCAAATTAATGATTATAATGAATAAATATTTTATTATTATTAATTGTAATACTACTACTTTTGTTTTCTTTCTTAATATTTGGTTATTTATAATTGTTTTTAAGAAATAAATAAAAACATAATACTTCTGTAACCGCATTTAATTTTATGAACTAGCTAGACTAATGTAAATAATAAAATTAAATGAAAAAGGTCATTTTAAATTAATTCATTAATTTGATGTTATTTATAATTGTTTCAGTAAATAAATACATAATGATTTCTATTACTGCATGTATTATTATTAATTAGCTAGACTAATTTAAATAAGAAAAATAAAGGGAAAAAAATTAATTTATAAATAAAATTGGTAATATATTTATTGATTGATTTATCTTCTATAAAAATGATTATTAATATAATTGTATTATTGTATGTAATATTATTAATTAAAAATTGAAGTAATTTCAATAATTAAATTTAACAAATTAACAAAATAATTTAAATATTTTTTATAATAATAAAACAAGAAAATGTTAATAAGAATTTGTACTACACTTCATTATTAATAACTATTTATATCACAAAAAGTGTTTTGTTTAAATTTATTTATTAATTATACTTTTTGTAAATTCGTCATTTTAATAATATTTATTATTTTTTTTTAATTATATAAATACATATTTTAATAAACATTTTTATAAAAAGTGATTTTTAAATGAAACTGCCTTTTATTTATCACAAATTATATTTATTCACGAATTATTATTATGCATTATTTTATTACCTACCTAGTTTAATTATTATATAAATAAAAATATAAATAAAAACAAATGTTTTCAAATGTACAATATGTATTTATTTATTACTACTAGCTGATTATTAGTCACATTTAAACAAATAGATATTTTAATAACAACAAGATGAAAAATAATAATAACCAAAATAAAATGCTGTATTAAATTATTTCAACTTGACTTGGATTCTAGACTTTTTGTGGCCTTTTTGACACTTTTTTTTTTTTTGGAACACTGACAGATGGTGAAGATATCTGTGATTTGGTAAGACACAGTTGAGGTCCTGTCATACATGTAGACTGCACTGGAGAAGCTCAATTACTAATCATATGATGCCCATTTTCTTTCTACACCCTTTGATCTCCGTCAATGTTCGTTGCAGCTCCAGCACAAACTTGACTGAAGACAGTGAAGGAGAGCGTCTAATGTGTATTTTGTCAAGAAGACTCTAAGAAGAGTCCTTGAGTGAAGGAATAACCTTGTGTGAAGTGTTTACAGAGCTGAGATAGATTAAGAAGCGCAGGAAAGTGTCTTACTCAGCACAGCGCACTCTTCAAAGCCCAACAGCAAATCGAATTAACAAGTCATATGCAGACGGTGTTCCAGTCACATGATGGACTACATGAACCGACTCTTGAGATGCAAAACAGGGATGAAACTCTGAACCCGAGACACTTGAAAGCATCTAATGTGGACCGAACTGACTGCAGAATGAGCGTTCTGCCATACAGAATTATGGGAAGGGTAGTTTTGCTGTCATAAAGCAGCTAAATGAGCTGAATATTAAGCAGTTGTCTTTCTCGTCACAGATCTGTGGAATTCATACCGTGGCAACATCAGACGGCGACTGCGGAAATGTCTCTGACAGGCTGAGTTGTAATAAGGTGCATTCAATTAACAGCGTGTGTCAGGGCTAATTAAAGGCATCATTAGTCAACTAATGCGAGAGAGGGAAGGATAGGTTTCCACCTCCCCTCACCTGTTTACAACGCACCTGACAGTTTGTTAAAGGGTGGGAAGAATAAAGTCTGACAGAGAATGAAGGGAATAGAGTAATCTTATGAGTCTGAGGTTCTGTAATAAAAAAAATTAAAAAATAAAATGGAAAAAATACAATAAATAAAATAAATTAAAAATACAATGAAATTAAATAATAATAATAATAATAATAATAATAATCACAAATATTTTTTTAAAATAAAAAATTGAATACAATACAATACTAGAAAATAAAAACTACAAATAAAAATTTAATAATAAATAAAATAAAAAATGAATAATAATAATAAAATAAAATAAAATAAATAAAATTAAACAGAAAAATTAATAATTATAAATTAATAAGAAGATATACTGACTGAGGATGAAGGGGATGGAAATATCTTAGTCTGGGATTCTGTAAAAAAAAAGTGATAAAAAAAATAAAAATAAAAATAAAATGATAAAAAAAAAAAATACTGACAGAGGATGAAGGGGGTGGAATAATCTTATTAATCTGGGGCTCTGTAATAAAGAAAATAAATAATTGACAATAATAAAAAAAATTAAAAAGGAATAAAAATCATAAAATAAAAGATACAATGAAAAAAAATCATAAATAAAAAAAATGAATAATAAAAAATAACAAAAAAAATGCAATGAAATAAAATAAAATTAAAATAATTAAAATAATCATAAATAAAATAAAAAATAATACTAATAATAAAATAAAATGAATGAAATTAAAAAATTATCTAAAATAATTAATAATAAAAAGTACTGAGAGAGGATGAAGGGAATAAAATAATCTTACGAGTCTGGGGTTCTGTAATATAAAAATGAAATAATAATAAAAAAAATAACAACACAAAATAGAGGATGAAGGAAATAGAATAATCTTATGAGTCTGGAGTTTTTTAATAAAAAATGTAATAATAATAATAATTAAAAAAAATAAAATTAAATAAATAAGAGGATTAAGGGAATGGAATAACCTTATGAGTTTGGGGCTCTGTAATAAAAAGAAAATGACATTTATATTAATTAAAAATTAAAAAAATGAAAAAAATAAAAGAGGATGAAGGGAATGGAATAATCTTGTGAGTCTGGGGTTCTATAATAAAAATAAAATAAAATGAATTAAATAATAATAAAATGAAATTAAAAATAAAAAAATACAAAGAAATAAAAAAAAAATCATAAATAAAATTAAAAACGAATAAAAAATAAAATACAATAAAAAATACAATGAAAGAATAATAATAAATAAAATACAAATTATTAATAATAAATTAATTAATTAATTAACAAATTAGAAAATAAAATAAAAAGTAATAAAAAAAATGTATAAAATAATTAATAAAATATAAACGTTCAATTAAACTAAATAAAAATTCAAAAATAAAAAGTTCAATTAAAATAAATAACATAAAACAAAAAAGTATAATAATAAAATAAAATAATTATTACAATATAAAATTCAGTAAAATAAAATAATACAAATAAAAAAGAAAAATGTATAATAAAATAAAATAATTAATAAAATATAAACGTTCAATTAAACAAAATAAATAACATAAATAAGACAAAAAAAAGTATAATAATAAAATAATTAAAATATAAAATTCAATAAAATAAAACCAAAAATAATAAAATAAAAACAAAAATAACACCACAAAAAATGCAATTAAAAAATACTGATTGAGGATGAAGGGGATGGAATAATCTTATAATCTTAGTCTGGGATTCTGTATAAAAAAAAAAAAAAAAAAAAGAAAGAAAGAAAAAAAGAATAATTATAAAATAAAATAAAATAAATTAAATGAAATGAAAAAAAAAGAATAATAAAATGAAAAAATGAATAAAAATAATAAAAACAATGAAAAAGAAATGAATAAAAAATCGTAAAAAATAATTAAAAAAAAAAATCAAAAATACAATGAAATTTAAATAATAAAAATAATAATTAGAAAAAAATTACAATATAAAATAGAAAAATGTATAATACAACAAAATAATTAATAAAATACAAAAAAATCAAAATAAAATCAAAAATAATAAAATAGAAACAAAAATAACACAAAAAAATGCAAATTTTTTTTTTTAAAAATCTATAAATATATAACAATTTCTATAACATTGCATTCCTTTTCTCTTCAGCACACATGCTATGAATAACGCAGCCTTTTTTCTGCCATTTCTCCTTCTATGTGATCCAGATAAATTCTTGCTGAATAGTACAGAACACGGCACACCCATTTGTGTACGCTGCTTCATCAGTTTATGTTTATGCAGGAGACGAGTGAGGCTATAAAGGCCATTTCCCATGAAGGTTACTGCAGCGTGTGGAAATGGTGACCTTGTTCTTTTTTTGTAATAAAGACACAAAACCACCTTGATGGATTAATCAAGAGTAAGCACAAACACATACAGAAACATTATTCACATATGATATGACTTTTATATTATGTCATATTAAGATATAAGGTGTATATATATATATATATATATATATATATATATATATATACACCTTATATCTTAATATGACATTATATACCTTATATCTTTGTAGCGTTGCCACATAAAAGAGTTTTTATAACTGTATTTCATTAGATGTGTGAAATGGCCATGCAGTTGTGTTAACTTTCTTCTGGTTCGTTTGTATCCCATAAGCATTGATGCAGTGTATTGGACTTTTGTCTTACGTCTTTTATTTTGATACTGTGTATATACAAGCAAGTTCATTCTATTAGGGACACGCTTATTTAAATCATACCGTCACACCAGTAGGGGGGAACCAGGTACTAGGACGGCGTTCACGATTCACGTCGAGGAAGCAGGACGGGCGTGAAGGCGGCGTCTGCCTGGGCCGTCTTTTGTTGGATTATTTGCGATCGCTTTATGGATTTTTAAGAGACTGTTTTCGCCGTTGTTTCATCTGCTGGGATTTGCCGTCCACTCGGGACTTGTGGAGACTGTCGCCAGAGGATTACTTATACGGAACAGCTCATTTGGATTGCGCTCACGGACTTCAATTTGCCGGTGAGGCCGATTCTCTCACACTTGCATACACGCTCACGGACTTTGGGACTTTTCACAGACACGCGCTATTTGTATATTCTGTGTTTTGGTAGCGTATTTGTAAATAACATATGAGAGGCTGGGCAGTAAACATTCTTTGTTGGGTTTCTTTTTGTGTTTAATTTTTGAAGATTGGAGAGTGTAAGTGTTGTTCAAACAAGAGAATAGAACCGTGTTTTTCTGTGTGACCTGCCCGATATAGGCGGAGGGTTACATATTGGTGGCCCGTACGGGGAAGATTCTCTGACTTGCACTGGTTTATGGTTTATTTGTTATCATGGATTCTACATACACAACTGTGGATGAGATAAGTGGTACGGAAAGGGACACTAATTCTGTTGTACGAAATACAGATATAAGTGAAGGTGTTGAAGGTGATTATACAGGCGAGCAATTTATAGTCAGACGTAATCCAACTGCACAAATAACATCGTTGCTTAGTTCATTGTATATATCCGATGCTGATCAAAATGTTGATGATGTTGACTCTGATGTTGGGGGTGAACGAGGGATTCGTGATGAAGTTTCACAATTGAAGGAGGATTTGTTGGCCCTTTCCGATAAGGTTCAAACTATTGAGCATGATTTTAAGCTAGCTGTGGAGAGCACATGTAACCGTGAAGCTACCTTTAGGCAAGCTTTGGATGATCGTTTAAATAGCATTGAAGATACTTTTGAGGAGGCGCTTAAAAGGTTAGAGAGAGCTGTGATGGATTGCTTTTTGAGGAGGGATGAGAAGTGGGAGAATAAGCTTAAACATATATATTCAACTAGCACCCCTTTTCCCACGAGAAGGCAAAATAGGCAGACTGCTTCCACTCAACATGACTGGTTCCCTTTGGTACAGTCTCCTATACCACAGACTTCCGTAAATGCCACTTATCAGGTTTTACCTTCTAAACCTTTAGATCCTTCTACAGTTCCTGATACCGTGGTTTTATCTGGCTCATCCTCGTTTTGCACTCGACCTCCTGTACGGCTTGAATTCCCCACATTTGGTGAATCCTGTGAGACAGCAGATGTCTTCAATTTCATAGAGAGGTGTGAGGACTATCTGGAAGTCAGACCACTTGCCAACTTGGAACTTTTAGGAACCCTAAGCACCGTCTTGCAAGGACCAGCTCTCAGTTGGTGGAAGGCTGAAAAAAGCAAGGTGAGGGACTGGGAATCTTTTAAGAGGGCATTGATGGATGCATTTCTGCCAGATGATTATCTCTCTGAGGTAGAGGAAAAGCTTAGGATGATGGTACAGCAACCTAATCAACGTTTGAGGGATTTTGCCTACAATTACCGTGCCTTATGTTTAAAGTGGAAACCTGATGCTTCAGAAGAAGAACTAGTGAATCGGATCCTAAATAGTATCAACCCAAGGGTGGCAGGATGTTTGAGGGGAACCGTACATACTGTGAGTCAGCTGGTGAAGGTAGGAGGTCTGGTGGAAAAGGACTATATGGGGGCGAAGGAGTATTGGAGAAAAGTGGAGAGTAGTAATGGGAAAGACAAGGGTAAGAAATCTTCTGAGACTCCTCATCGCAAACACTTGGCTGGAATAAATATAACCCAGCACCACCCAGTATCCTCTCTGCTGGGGGTATCTATTAGGGTGAATGGACGGCAGGTACAGGCGGTTATGGATACAGGCAGTACATTTACCTTACTCCAAAAGAGTTTGTGGGACAAGATGCATGATGGAGAAGTTAAAACATCTAAGGCACTGCCTTCCCAGAAGTTTATCATGGCCGATGGGACTATGCATCATTCCCTGGACCACCAGTTGATGAATTTTGTTTGGCATGGACAGGACTATGAGATGAGGGCATTTATTATGGAAGACTCTCACTTGGCATTTCCTGTGATCATCGGCCTGGATTTCTTAAGGCTCGCTGGAGTGGTTGTGGATTTGGAGCAAGGAAGATATGGTATAAGAAGAGGAAAGGATTACCAATATTTTCCCTTCTTGCCTGCTCTGTTTCCACCTGGTAAGGGCATGCCGCTAATCCCTCCTTGTTTGCCGATACCTGCTACACTCCTTATGTACTGTGCTGTTCCAGCTGACTATGAACACTCTGTGTTTGACCCATACAAAACTCATGAGACCACCTACTTAGAAGAATTAAGGGAGTTAATTACGGCTTGGCCAGTTATTACTTCCGAAAATCTCGGTCATACCTCGGTCGTCCGGCATAACATCGCCCTCACCGATGATACACCGGTAACATCTAGAGCCTACCGGGTCTCCCCACTGAAGAAGGGTATCATTGAGGCAGAAGTGGATAAGATGCTCGAGAAAGGTATCATCGAACCCTCATTCTCTCCTTGGTCTTCCCCGGTCGTTCTAGTCCCAAAGGAAGATGGAACGTTCCGGTTCTGTGTGGATTATAGGCGTCTTAACAAAAAGACAATCTTTGATGCCTATCCTATGCCTTTGATCCACGATATCTTGGAATCATTGGAGGGAGCCACTTGGTTTACTTCCTTGGATTTAAGGTCAGGTTATTGGCAAGTTGCCATGGCTGAAGAAAGTAAGGCTTTGACAGCCTTTATCACCACCAAAGGTCTCTTCCAATTTAAGGCCATGCCGTATGGCCTCAAGAACGCCGCTGCTACTTTTCAACGGCTTATGGAGAGAGTGTTGGGTGAATTGAGGGGTAAGATTTGCTTCGTTTATGTTGATGACATCATTATTTATTCCAAAACCCTTGCGGAACATAAAAAACATCTACACCTAGTACTGGAGAGACTCACGCAAGCTAATCTTACCTTGAACATGAAGAAGTGTCAGTTTTTCAAAAGACAATTGAAATTTCTTGGCCACATCGTCACAGAGAGAGGGGTGGAAACGGACAAAGATAAGATCCAGGCAGTTGCTGACTTTCCCACACCATATGACCTCAAATCTCTCCAGCGATTTTTGGGGTTAGCAGGGTGGTACCATAGGTATATTCCCCATTTCGCGGACATCTCGGCCCCTTTAAATCGTTTGAGGAAGAAAGGGATGAAATGGGAGTGGACGGAGGAATGCCAGTCCAGTGTAGATGCTTTGAAGCAAGCTTTACAACATGCCCCAATACTTACTCAACCAGACACTACACAACCATTCCAGATACATACTGATGCTAGTGATGTGGGCCTGGGAGCAGTGCTTACTCAAATGTGTGATAACCAGGAGAAGGTGATTGCTTTCGCCTCAAGGGCATTGTCTTCTGCGGAAAAAAATTATAGTACCTCGGAAAAGGAGTGTTTGGCTGTAGTTTGGGCAGTGGAAAAGTGGAGGCACTACTTGGAGGGGACTCCCTTTGATGTCTTCACTGACCATGCTGCACTGTCTTGGGCATTTAATTGCCCAAAGACCACTTCTCGCTTGACTCGCTGGACCTTAAGGTTACAACAATTTGATTTTCGGGTCCAACATCGCAAGGGTTGCCTAAATTTGGTACCTGATGCCTTGTCTCGCTCTTGTGAACCCTCATCGGTATCCAACCCTTGTTTCTCTATTACCCTCACTAATGCATCTCTGTTACCTCTCAGTCTTGATGAGATTCAACAGGCACAACAAGCTGACTTGGATTTGCTTCAATTAACTTCTTCGTCCCCTCCGCGATCTTCAAAGGATCAGGCCATCAGGTTTGAAAATGTACAAGGAATCTGGTACAGGAAAATTCCCCTGAAAGGAGACGGGGCTAAGTATCAGTTGGTGGTGCCGAAACAGCTCACCCAGACTTTCTTGCACTATTTTCATGATAACCCATTAGCGGGGCACTTAGGACAACTTAAAACACTGCTTAAAATATTGGAAGTGGCTTGGTGGCCATCCGTGAGGAAGGAAGTATGGAGCTACGTGAAGAGTTGCAAACCATGTCAGCAATACAAACCTGGTAATAGTAAAAAGGCTGGGCTCATGCAGAGCAACTTAGTTACGGAACCAGGACACACCCTCGGGATTGACCTGATGGGACAATTCCCTATCAGCAAGAAAAGAAACACCTGCCTATTAGTCATTGTGGACTATTTCACTAAATGGGTAGAGCTGTTTCCTTTGAGGGACAGTAAGACCCAAAAGATAGCAAAGGTCCTTCGGGAAGAGATTTTCAGCCGATGGGGGGTCCCAAAATATCTAGTTTCTGATAGGGGTCCACAATTTACCTCCACCCTCCTGTCGGAAGTGTGTAGATCCTGGGGTTGTATCCAAACCCTTACAACTTCATATCATCCACAGAGTAATCTGACTGAGAGGGTAAACAGAACACTTAAAACAATGATCGCTTCATATGTCGGACAGCAACATCAGTCCTGGGACCAGTGGTTGCCTGAGTTACGTTATGCCATCAATACTGCTCAGCAGGAGACGACCGGCCGGACTCCAGCTGAGCTCATGCTGGGAAGGCAAATCTACGGGCCCCTAGAGCGACTTATTCATATTCACCCTTCACCTGAACAAGCGGCTTACACAGTACTGGAGAGACAACATCTTCTTCAACAGGAGGTTGTGCGCAGGATGAGGATGAGTCAGGCTAAACAAGCTAAGTATTATAACCTTCGAAGAAAAGATGTGCAATTTCAGCTTGGGGACTTAGTTTGGTTAAAAACTCATCCCTTGTCTAATGCTGCCAATAAGTTCACCTCTAAGCTAGCGCCTAAGTGGGAGGGTCCTGGCTTTATTACGAGTAAGAAAGGGCCAATAAATTACTCTGTTGCTTGGGGAGACCCACCGAGAACTGATGTGTTTAATGTGGTTAATTTGAAACGCTTTTTTGGGCGTCCACCCTCTGTGGTCCAGGCTGGGGGGGGGGGGGGGACTATGTAGCGTTGCCACATAAAAGAGTTTTTATAACTGTATTTCATTAGATGTGTGAAATGGCCATGCAGTTGTGTTAACTTTCTTCTGGTTCGTTTGTATCCCATAAGCATTGATGCAGTGTATTGGACTTTTGTCTTACGTCTTTTATTTTGATACTGTGTATATACAAGCAAGTTCATTCTATTAGGGACACGCTTATTTAAATCATACCGTCACACCAGTAGGGGGGAACCAGGTACTAGGACGGCGTTCACGATTCACGTCGAGGAAGCAGGACGGGCGTGAAGGCGGCGTCTGCCTGGGCCGTCTTTTGTTGGATTATTTGCGATCGCTTTATGGATTTTTAAGAGACTGTTTTCGCCGTTGTTTCATCTGCTGGGATTTGCCGTCCACTCGGGACTTGTGGAGACTGTCGCCAGAGGATTACTTATACGGAACAGCTCATTTGGATTGCGCTCACGGACTTCAATTTGCCGGTGAGGCCGATTCTCTCACACTTGCATACACGCTCACGGACTTTGGGACTTTTCACAGACACGCGCTATTTGTATATTCTGTGTTTTGGTAGCGTATTTGTAAATAACATATGAGAGGCTGGGCAGTAAACATTCTTTGTTGGGTTTCTTTTTGTGTTTAATTTTTGAAGATTGGAGAGTGTAAGTGTTGTTCAAACAAGAGAATAGAACCGTGTTTTTCTGTGTGACCTGCCCGATATAGGCGGAGGGTTACATCTTAATATGACATTTAATATTTTATTTCAGATTTATTTTAATCAACAACAATTCTTTTATTATTTATTATTTTAATACATTTAGGTCATGAAAACAGTAAAATATATTATCCCATATTAGAATATATATATATATCATATAGTTTTCATCTAATATTTTTATTTCAGATTTATTTCAATTAATGAAAATGTATATATTTTTATAGTTTTAGTTTAGAAAAATTTTAGTTATCATTTTAATACATTTAGTTAATAATAACAGTAAAATACATTATATATTTTATACCATATTTAAAAATGTTATTTCATAGTTTAATATATAATATTACAATATATATCACATAATGTAGTTTTCATCTAATATTTTAAATTTCAAATGTATTTTAACTAACTTTATTAATATATATATATATATATATATATATATATATATATATATATATATATTGCATCATATAGTCTTCATTTTGTATTTTATTTCAAATTTATTTTAAATGAATTAAAAATATTGTAAATTATTTTTATATATTTGTTAATAAAAAAGTAATATACATTATGTATTTTATAACATTTTTAAAATGTTATTTCATAATATATCATTACAATATATTACATAATATAGTTTATCATCTAATATATTTTTATTTCAGATTTATTTTAATTAACTATTTTAATATTTATTTTAATATATATTTAATGAAAACAGCTAAATATATCATATTACAATATATATCATAGTTTATCAAATACTTTTATTTTATTTCAGATTTATTTCAATTAATGACAAATATTTAAAGTTATTTTTATATATTTAATGAAAACAGTAAAATATAATATATATTTTACAACATATTTATAAAATGCAATTTCATAATATAATATATCACATTACAATATATCACAAGTGTTTTCGTTTAATATTTTTATTTCAGATGTATTTTAATTAATTATTTTATTATATATTATATATATATAATATATTATTTTAAATTATTTATTATATATTTTTATTATATTATATATGTGTATATATATATATATATATATATAAAACAGTAAAAAATATTATTCATATTATATCATTAAAACATTACATATTAGATAAAATATATTATATTTCAGATTTATTTCCATTAATACAAAAAATCTGAATAGTTTTAATATATTTAATTAGTGAAAACAGTAAAACATATTATAGATTTTATAAAAATTATTTTATAATGTAATATATTACATCATATTACAATATAGATCATATAGTTTTCATCTAATATTTTTTCATTTCAGATTTATTTTAATTAACAACAACTGTTTCATTTATCATTTTAAAATATTTAGTTAATAAAAACCGTAAAATATATTACATCATATTACAATATATATCAGTTTTCATCTAGTAATTTTATTTCAGATTTATTATAATAAAAAAATATTATAATAAAAATTATTTTAATATTTTTATTACATATGTATAAAATGTATAAATCACATAAAATATGAATTATATAAAACATATATAATGTTGAAAAAAAGTGTACACACACACACACACACACACACACACACACACACACACACACACACACACACACAACCATGTAAAATAGTAAAAATAACACAATTTAAACACCACACCAGAAGCTACTGTTATGAGTTATTGTGAGCAGCCGTAACTTCTCAATCACTGAAACCCTTGTAATAAGCTTTAATGTCACACCGCAGCCTAAGGCGAACTCTGACCTTTGCTCAGCAACGACCTTTAGTGGAGAATATATAAAACCTGCATTTTTACAGCAAGTGCCATATTGGCGTTTTTTGCAAGAGCAACAGAAAGACTCAAAGCTGTAATTTAGTCTCAGTATGGGGTTAATCACAGCATAGTGTATGATTGAGTTCAGCGGACTGTTTCACTGTTGCTCCCTCCCTCTCTTCTCACCATCACTCTCGCCTCTCGCAGCGTGCATGAAAATGAAATGCTGCCTCATAAACTGCGAGTTAGTGACAAATGGTATTCATAAATAAAGCCAGAGATACAGGCTGCGAATGGTAATGTGGCCACTAAACATCTGTGAGGCTCTGCAACAGCAAACAGCGTCCAGAGCAGACCAGAGACCCGGAGAGAGGGATAAACAGTCTGATTACAGCCATGGCAAAAGCCTGAGTAAACTTCACCACAGGGTTTGCTCTAAATGCTACTGTGGACTGAATGTGCGGTCGCTAATAACAGAAGACCAGTCCGATTTGTCCAGGCTCTTCAAGAAAGATAAAACCGCTGACCTTCAGGGACATTGATCAGAGGGATCTTCAGGATGGCTGGGAGTTTATTAGATGGACACTTGAGTGTCCTGAGTGTGGAACTGAACTAGTAAAGCATGCAAAGGTTATTGGTTCAATTCCCAGGGAATCAATAATTGTAGATGCATGATTTAAAATCAAAATTTTACCAAAAACTACAACTAAAACTAAATGGTTTTAAATGTTAATTTAGACATCAAAGCACTCAATGTACAGTATAAAAATTGGTATTCATTTAGAAATATATGTACTATAAATGGAAAAAAAAAATACTTTAAACATCATTTTAAAAACTAAAACTAAAATATTTGAAAGTAAACATTTTAAATAACACTAAAAATTAAAATTAAATTTAAGTGAAATAGAATTTAGGCATCACGGTATAATATACAGTATAAAAAAATAATATAAAATGACATTTGACTATAATATGATGACTATAATAAGATATTTTAACAGTGGTATTAAATTATTGAAAAAAAAAAAAAAATAATAAAATATATAAATTATATATAAATAAAAAAATGAAAAGTTAAAAATTTTAAATTTAAGTTTATTAAATTAAATTGAAGTAAATTTTAAGTTTTTTTTTTAATATCCGGTATTGATGGATACATTTCCAATATTCTACATAAAACTTGGAGAAAAAAAAAAACATGAATGCATTTAATAAAAAATCAAAACCTAAAATAATTATATTTAATCGAAACATTCAAAATTACACCAAAAATAAATAAGTAATAATAAATAACTAAACAAACAAAAAAAAACCTAAAGTTACTATTATAATGAAACCTAAAATAATTATATTTGTTCAAAACATTCCAAATTACGCCAAAATAAATAATAAAAAGCTAAACTAATAAAAGAAAATCTAAGTTAAGTTACTATTATAATAAAACTTAAAATAATGAAATGTAAACAAAACATTAAAAATATTTGGGGGGGGGGGTAACAACAAAAAAAATCTAAGTAAATTTTGGCATAACAATATTACACTGTACAATTATAAAAGCTGGATATTAACTTTGAGATTTAAATAAATTATAAAAAGGGAAAACAAACTTAATTCACATTAAATTGATTATCAAAAAAATGTTTAAAATAAAGTATAAAATAAACTAATAAAAAATATTTTTGTAAAAAAATTAACCCTAAAATAATCAAATTTAAACAAAACATTAAATAATGAAAAAAAAAAATTAAAATAATGTTAAAATAGTGTTATTAAAATGTAAAAAATAAATTAAAAACTATTTTTCTTTAACAAACAAAAATAAAAAATTTAATCATTCATTAATTCATATTTATTGAAAATTATCTAATTAAAATACTAAAAACTAAAATCAATTGTTTAAATTGCTACAAGTAAATCTAGGCATGTTATGGTATAGTTAATTTGATATTACAGCTTAATATTATTATAATATTAAATTTATATTCTTTATAACTAAACAAATACATATTTAAAAACTGCACTAACCAAAGTTATAAAATAAAGAGAAAACTGACTGAAAAGGTCATAGTCGGGGAATCACCCTAGTATCACACTAAAAATAAAACTACGAGAGTCTAAAACATGCATCTTCGCTCTCATGCGCTTAGTACATTTTGACATGCAGCCTTGTGTGAATTGGGCCCAACAAATGAGCTGCCACAAAGGGGCATCAACAGCTGTGTTCTTTCCACGGCGCATTTCGCCCTGAAGCTCACAGGGCCTTCGCTCATCTCGTTACCTCCCCGGAATGACAGGCGGTACTGTACCAGCGCATCCGAGAGCTCTGAAAGCCGCTCGGTTCGGTCACAGCAACGCCGGGGCTAAAAGCTCAAAGCAGAGTCTCCCGCAAGAGCAGACTGAGTCGCTCTGAAATCCGAGATGACAGCAAACAACATTAGTGCAAGCCGGACTGAGAGATGCAGCATGACAAGCTGGTGTGGAGGCACAGCGAGCAAGACAGGCGCGCCGGCCTTGAGAAGCTGCCGTCAGGCTCGCTCCGTCACTCTAGAACTTTCCGCGGTGGGCGCACAGCGCGAGAGAGCCTCTGAAGTTTGTGCCGGGCCTCCCACTGGGTTCTAAGGCAGTCAGCGCCGATCTTGTGCCAGTCTGACAACAGCGCGGCTGTCGCCGGAGCCCCACCCGGAGCGAGCTGACCTATTTCTCGGATGTGACACCGGGAGGAAAGAGTATGTAAGTGGTGTGCTGTGCTATCAAAAGCCCAATCTGCTCCAAGTGGAGCCGTAGATGTTACTACGGGGATCCGAATCTGCTTTGTCAACTTGTGATGCTGTAATGTAAAGGAATAGAGGTCAAGCCGGGGGCTGCGGAAACCGATTACATGATCTCATGCTGTTCTGCTGCGGAAGATGAAATAAAGATGTTGACCGTTGTTGTTGCGCTGAACAGACCATTAAATAACCTATTTAGCAACATAAAACAGGAAACTGGAGTTCAGAGTTGAAGTTATGTTACTGAATAAGACGATTTAATGTTCTGTTTGAAAAACTGATGACAAACTAATAGAGGTGCACCGATATTCCGGCTGATAAAACATTTTTTTTTTTCGTGTTATGGCTTATAGACCGACAAATGGCCAGAACTAAAATTCAACAATGTATTATCTAAATAAATGTATTAAAAACACAAACACACACACACAAAAAATGTTTTGTTTTAAATGTTAAGTACCATCTCCTGTGTTGTGAAATTATTAATATTTATAAAGATGAAGTGAGCGTTAGATGACAGCGAAGGTGATTTAAATGTAATACATAGAGGAAATGAACATGCTAAATTACATTGGCCAATGTCGACCAATAGCGATAAATAAAAAAAATCTTTAATGTATTAGCCAACAATCGACATAAAACCGATATAGCATCCCTACATATGTCAACCAAGATAATTCCTTTTTAAAGCGGTTTCTATAAATATATATCAAATGGATTTAAGAAGCAGCTTTGCAATGAGAACGTTATATTGACCAATACCGATAAATATAAAAAATCTTTAATATTGGCCAATTACCGATATGATACCCATATACTGCGTATCTCGACCTAAAATGTCAGTCAAGGTGACTCCTTTTTACAGCTTAGTTTCTATAAATGCATATCAAGTGGATTTAAAAAGCAGCTTTGCAATGAAAACATTATAATGACCAATACCGACAAATACAAAAAATCTATAATATTGACCAATTACCGATATATTGTGTATCTCTACCTTAAATGTCAGTCAAGGTGATTTATTTTACAGCTTTCTATAAGTTTCTATAAGTATATATCAAGAGATTTAGGAAGCAGTTTTGCAATAAGAACGCTATATTGACCACTACGGATAAATACAAAAACTCTGTAATATTGGCCAATAACCGATATGATACTAATATACTGTGTATCCATACCTAAAATGTCAGCCAAGGTGACTCCTTTTGTGTTTAAGTTTCTAAGAATATTTATCAAGGGGATTTAAAAAGCAGCGTTGCAATGAGAGCATTAAAAATGACCAAAACTGATATTTATAAAAAATCAGTAATATTGCCTAATAACCAATATGATACTGATATATTGTGTACCCCTACCTAAAACATCAGCCAAGATGACTCCTTTTTAAAGCTAAAGTTTCAATAAATATATATTAGAGAAATTTAAGATATAGCTTTAGGATAAGAATACTTTTTTGTCCAATACCAATAATCTGTAATATCGGCCAATAACTGGTATGATACCGATATATTGTGCATCCCTACCTAAAAATGTCAACCAAGTTAACTCCTTTTTTCAGCTTAAATTATACAAAAAAATCTGTAATATCAGCTAATAACTGAAATGATACCGATATATTATGTATTCCTGCTTACAATGTCAGCCAAAATGATTCCTTTTTAGATCTTAGTTTCTTTAAATATACTAGGTAGTAGCTTTGCGATGAGAACGTTGTATGTCTACATAGAGAAAATCCTCTTTTATATGATAAAGTACATCCCCTGACCCATTCAACCTTCCTGCAATGGACCTCAGAGTGCTGGAGGTTAAAATTAGAAGCGAGGGAAAAGGCAAGGCAGAAAAATCGCAGGTGATTGACAGTAGGAATATTACCTCCCCTATTTCTTCCCTGGCTGGAATCGGCGCAGTTCAAAGGGGGCCGTAATTGAAATTGACAAACTGCAGCATTAGCCTGATCACAACAGCCAACCTTGCAGCAGCAAAATAAAAGGTGCCTGAGAGAAGGAAGAGAAAGGGAGAAAGAGAGAGAGAGAGGAAGAAGGGCTAAAGTGTTCTCTATGCTTCGCAAGCACCAAGACAGATTAATCTTGTTCATGCATAATGCATGCCAGCGCTGTGTGTGATCGCATTGACGGCCGGTTATTAACTGTGTCACAGTGCGAAAACACACCCGAATCAACAGACCTCACATGCATATACAATCCACGGCTAAACTCCTGCAAAACACTGACGACTGCGCAAAGACGATCAAAAAACTGTAATTGTCAAAAGCAGATATCTTGTAGCTCAAGGGATACACTAACTTAAGTTAAAAACTACAGTGTACTTGAAGATGCAGATCTGATAACATCCGTTCCATTTGATCTAAACGTACATGTTTTCTGGATTACGAGTTTTACAACATTCATCAGATGCTGAGACTGTGTCACCAAGTTCATTAAAAACCAGAAAGCCTGCGGAGCTCCGCTCTGTCATGGCTTTTCTAGGATTTTTAGGTCTCCCGAGGGCCTGCAACATCTGGTCCTCAGGACAGACTGCTAACTCGTCTGTCAGCGTGCCGTCACTGCTCTTTTAATTGCCAGTGCTGTGTTGCATGCTAATACATTGGGCATGCTAATTACCTAATATGAAAGTATACTTGCAATAGTTATGGATACAGCGACTACAATTGTTATGTATTTGCATATAAATGTGCCTTAGCAGTCTGTGGACACAACCACCTACAATGATATAAATCTATTCACTTTGTTTTTTTTAATCCCCAAAAAAACCTAAACAGTCTCAATTATCAAGCCGTTTAGATTTTTTGAGCAGTATGATGTCATACTTCTCAGGCCCCGCCCACAACCGCTGACAGATATTCCGTATTTGCATATTTCCATCTAATGAGCCCTTTAAGATTATCGATACTAATTTTAATATCAGGGCAAAAACTGACATGCTATCGAACATACTCTATTTAAAAAAGGAATTTTTAATACAAATATAATTAATTTATTTAAATTGATAATGTAGTGTTCAAATGATTCTTGTTCAATTAAACCTAAGTAATTATTCAAGTAAACTAGGGATGTACCAATAACCGATAACTATTTATAATATGAAGTAATTAATTGATATAGTAACCAATGTTAGAAGTCAGTATAAACTTTGAGACTGATAACAGAAAATAAATAATTTCTCACCACAAAATTTTGGTTTCTACCAAATATGACACAAACCTGTTTTTAATTAAGAGATAAATAAAAATAAAATGATTAAAAATTGTTCAATCAGTAATTGAAAGCGGAAATAACTCAAATATAACTTCAACTGACTAAAATACATTTAAGCTGAAGTACACATCAGTACAACTTAAATATATATATAGCTAACTTTCTTTTTTAAAAGGTAAATCAAAAATATTTCTAATCAGACCAATATTGATCAAATTTGTGATACCAGTTGATACCGATATGATTACCGATATTTTTGTGCATCTTAAAGGAAAAGGCACCAAAATACAAAGACTAAATTAAGAGCAGAAAGTAGCGCGTTTTCTTGTTAGTATTGTTTGATTCATTATACCAAAAATGTATAGATTTGGCATTGTTTGGTTATTAGATTTTGCCGATATTTTTAAAATAGTTTTTTGCTACTGTTGCTGCTGCATTCTGTATGCATTTTCTCAAATTAAATGCGGTGATCTAGAGAATATAATCACCATTCAGGCAAAAGTTCGCTTTAAGAATGACTACAAAGCTGACCTTATCGCTAGCACACCCTAAGCTATTCATCTATTCGTCTTATCGTACCCGATTCCGATAATATTGTGAATCCATAAAATAGACGGTGGTGCTGTCTAATGCACAGACCTTTTTTTCTTTTCTCTTTTTTTTGTCTCATTTATACAAAATATACTTAACAGTACTCTATACCACCCATACTCCAGAAAAATATTGCTTTTATATTTTAAATGTATGGATTTAACATTACTTTCAACATTCCTATCAGCCACCATGTAGGTTTTCAGTTGCGAATCCTCTTTGAATTGTGGCTATATTTGTCTTTCACCTGGGGACAGCGGATGTTCTTTACCTATCCATTTGTGATGTGAGTGCCTAGATGGAAGGTGCCCTTTATGCCTTGGGCCAGTTTCCTCTTTAGAAAACTTAAACTTTACTATTATGGAAGAAAAAGGCCACGCAGGTCACAGACCAGTGAAAAAGAGGTTGACGGCAACTAACGCATGACCCTTCAAACCATCCCAAAGCAATCTGTGAGGTAGATACAGACAGCATTTCAGGTCGAAGGACACATGGGAAATGTTGGGAACATGTAGTGGATGTGTCAACTAACCCAGAAGACCTTGAAGAAACCGACAACCTGAGAGAACACACTTGGTGTCCCAAATGGGATCCTTGATGTTTTCTTAAGGGTGTCCAATGGCTGTTTTAGGTTGCTCTGGACTCTCAGTGAACACCAAAGGATGACCACAAGGGTTAAGCACCAACATTTGGAACAGGAGCTCAGAGAACCAATGGAAGTTATTAAAAGGGGAAAGCAGCATCTCAACTCCTCAACATGGCATATGGATATTATAAGCAGAGAGTTTTCTATTTTAACGGCTATTATTTTTCAGCCTAAAAAAAGGAAACTCTCAAAAGTCTTTCTGAATTAAGTTGCCATAGCTACAAGACTTGAAGTCTTGGGGGCTGGTGGGAAAATAAAAAACCCTGAGAGCTGGTGACAGGAACTGTCGACTTGTCGATACGTTATTCAAATGAACAACTAATCCCACATTTACACAATGAAGTAATGGTAGAATCCGTTTCCAAGGGAAAAGAACAGACCCAGAAGATTCACCTCAGGTCAAGTAGATTAAACTATGACAGATCTGGCCGAACCCACAGAGATGATTGGAAATAAGAGCGTCGTCTCAGAAGGGAATAGGGCTTTTCATACAGTCGGTGATGAATTAAAGGGCTGTGAGTGGAGCCTGGCTGATAACGGAACAGTGGTGTCAAAACGATCCTTCATTGTTCTTGGTGACCTGCTTTTCCTCACAAGGTGTCAAGTCCACGATTTGACTCAATCGGTCTCGCTCCTTCAACCCAAACCTGCGTGACAAAGGGGCAACCTTTAAGGGACAATCTTTATTTCTCTTCACATAATCAAATTGGCTTGCGTGGTTTGGACTAGCAACCTACTGGGTACCAGTTCGGAGCCTTCAAGCGACAGTTCACACTTCAAAAAGTGTTATAATTTGTGCACAAAAATATTCTCATATCTAAAATTAAGAATAAACCATTGGTGTCACATGGACTATTTCTGGGCCTTGAAAGTGATAATTACGTTGCAGTCTATGCAGGGTCAGAAAGCTCTTGGATTTAATCAAAAATTTTGTGTTCCGAAGATAAACAAAGGTCTTACGTGTTTTGAACGACATGAGGGTGAGTAATTAATGACAGAATTTTCATTTTTGTTTTTTTTTAAAAGGTAACTATACCTTTAACGTTTTTTGTCCAAACAATGAATCAATAAATCAATGGGATCCATAACACTATTTGGATCCCATTGACTTTCATTGTATGGACTCTTTAAAAAAAAAAAAAAAAAAAAAAAATTATATATATATATATATATATATATATATATATATATATAATTTTTTTTTTTTTTTTTTTTTTAATTTCCCATTCATACTGTTACATTTTCTTTTGTTTAAAATCATAAATGTTAAGTATTTCTATGCATCTATGTTTGTTTGAATTATTTGTGATGCAGCTTTGCAAATGGCCTTTCTTAATAATGTGCTTGTTGGCAAGTTTCACCGCGTTTAAATGCGGCTAAAGTAAACATTACAGCTCGTAATCCCTCAGCAGAGAGGGGCGGGGCGAGCAGAGCTCATTTGCATTTAAAGGGCCCATGTGATAAAATGAGCTGATATTTTGCAGAGCTGATTTTGACATGGTAAAAGGGTGTTTTTTTATACTACTATTGAGAATTTTTAACCAAAGTATATTAGAGACTTTTCATTAAGACCCTAAAGAATCATACAGTATAAACTTGTGGAAAATGGGCATCCGATGACCCCTTTAGCTGTTGGTCAAAAAAACTAAACAAAACATTGAAATATTCTCATTAACTTCTTTAATGTGACCCAGTTCCAAATTGAGTCCATTATAAATTAAGTAGATTTAACATGGCGACCATTGTGTATTATAAACATTCATAATCCTAAAAGTTATAACCTCAAATACTTAAGTATTATAATGCATTATAATTGTTGTTAAGCTTATTCAGCTGATATAACATTATAAGGTTTTTATAATGCATTACGCATTTATTATAATGCCTTAGAATGTATTATAAATAGGGGCTTCATAGAAAGTGTTACCTAAATATTATTATAGAACAACTGATTAATTTGTGCACGATTTACTTAAAATGAAGGAATGAACTAGTAAATTGTGTGCACATTCATTCCTTCGAACTACTAAATTTTGCGCAAGATTTACTAATTAATTAGTTTTATCGTTTAAAGTTAATTGTGCATTGGATATAATAATTATTATTACAAAACAAACTATTTTTTCTGTGTGCACAATTTACTTAAAAGAAGGGAACAAATAAGTAAATTATGTGGATGATTTACTAATTACCGCTCCTTCGGTTTACGTAATCGTGCACAAGATTTACTAATTAGTTTTAAGTAAACTGTGCGTTCGATGTTATAATAATTATTACAGAACACTGTTATTTCATGAACACAATTTACTTAAAATGAGTGAATGAATTAGTAAATTGTACGCACAATTTATTTTGTTCCTGTATGTCGTGTGGGGCTCCATTAAAGTGCTATTTACGCAACTAACATTAAATTTAATTTCCTTTTAATTCCTTTAATTTAAACTAACACAATTTTTAATTAATTTATTTTTAACTTAGATTTTTACTAAAACAACATTTTAGCACTTAACATTATGAGCTGATGAACATAAACATGACTAAGTATAAAACCAAAGTGATTTTTGAAAAATGTAAAAATCATTCATAATAAGTCAAGCAATGTGTAAACCAAGGCCAAAGTCAATTTTGTTTTCATATTTGAATATGAGCTTTCAGACACACACAGTTGCACTGCCACGGCAGGACGGATGAGTGGCAAAAAAAAGCATGGGAAGTGAAGGCATTTGTAAATGGCTTGGCATGCCGTGAAGTCTGTTCAGAGGCAACCTGCCAGAGCGTGGCAGGAGACGAGTCCAGAGAGAAAGGTGGCAAGCGAGAGATAGAGAGCAAAGGTTTGCGCAAATGAGGGGAAATTCAAGGGAGAGGAAACAAAAAAAGACAGAGGTCGGGGCCTCGTCTGGCTTGTCTGCAGAGACCTGCGGAGAGCGAGCGCTGTCTCATTACCATCAGGGTCATTAGCTCCAGTCTGATCTCTCCGCAACACGCCAGCGCAGCAACCCTCGAGAGAACATGCGCAAACACGCTCTCCAAAAGTGACAATTGTTCTGCCATTAAGTCGTGAAGAACTCAAGAGCACAAGGACAAGTCCTCTGGGGCAAGCGGGGCGCTTTTTCTTCGTCCTTCTCACTCCTCCCCTCGTGTGTCTTCGTAACCCGTTTGTTCACCCGCTAATGACATTAGCTGCCGCGCTGCCATTTCGGGCTCAGACACATGATCCCTTAGTGGTTATCCATGGAGAGATGTGGCGCTGAGGGACGCAAGCAGGCCTGTGGTTGCACGCCGTCCCGCTCTCGATGGTTTTAATTAATTTCCCATGATCAAAAGTGAAACATCGGTGGGGTGAGATTTCCTTGTGGTTTCCATGACAATGTAAGACGACTGTGTTCTCCCCTCCACATCCAAGGATTTATTTGAAGAATTTGCAACCCGGAATTATTAATATTCAAATATGTCCAAAAATAGACTGGCACAGAACTAGACTTTTGATATTCAAGAGTCGGGATTCTGCAAGCGATTTTCATCCAATCCATTCAACGGAGACAAAGAAACACTTTAGACTTCAACACGCACATGGGTCACTGGCATATAGGAATGTCCATGATAAAAATATAATTTTATTTAACATATTTATGTATTTAAATACATTTTATAAAATGTAAAATTTTTATTTATTTTTCTTTTTTTTTTTAAATCTATCATAATATACAATATTGCGAATGGTATATAATGAGTTAAGAGTATCTAAACATTTAATATATATTTTAAATATATAAGTAAATATATATATATGGGAGTTGGGAGTTTCCATGATGAAAATACATTATATATCATATTGTAAATTAAAATATACATCAATTTTAATAAAATAAATAAAATAAATAATCAGTCTATAATTAGTCTGTATTACCCAATATATATATTTTTATTCAATTTTTACCTTGAATAGGTATTTTAAATACAAAATTTTAAACATTTATTCAAGATTCACATAATTTATTTTCATAAAAAAATGTAATAATCAGTTTATAATGAGTCTATTACCCAGTATATTTATATTAAATTTTTTACCTTGAATGTTTTAAATAGATATGTTAAATATCTATTTATTTAAGATTTACACAATTTATATTTATAAAATCAATTGAATTATCAGTCTGTAATGAGTCTATATAATCCAAATATTTTTTATTAACTTTTTTCCTTTAATGTTTGAATTTTTTTTATATATAAACATACATATATATACAGAGGGTATGGAAAGTATTCAGACAGTAAATGTTTCACTCTTTGTTATATTGCAGTCATTTGCTGAAATCATTTAATTTCATTTTTTTCCTCAATGTATACACAGCACCCCATATTGACAGAAAAACACAGAATTGTTGACATTTTTGCAGATTTATTAGAAAAGAAAAACTGAAATATCACATGGTCCTAAGTATTCAGACCCTTTGCTGTGACACTCATATATTTAACTCAGGTGCTGTCCATTTCTTCTGATCATCCTTGAGATGGTTCTACACCTTCATTTGAGTCCAGCTGTGTTTGATTATACTGATTGGACTTTATTAGGAAAGCCGCACACCTGTCTATATAAGACCTTACAGGGTAAAGACTAGAAGGGATACATGATTCGCTACTGGGCATGCGCACATCAATCTAACGTTATTTTTATCACACTGTACAACAATAATACTGTTTTTTTTATTATAGTAAGGGCTAAGTTTAGGGTTGGGGTAGGTGTAGACGTTAAAAAAAACACAATCTAATAGGTAGAAAAATGAATTTCATTGTTAGTTTCCGGTCGTAGAGGTATCCCTTCTAGCCACAACCACCTTACAGCTCACAGTGCATGTCAGAGCAAATGAGAATCATGAGGTCAAAGGAACTGCCTGAAGAGCTCAGAGACAGAATTGTGGAAAGGCATAGATCTGGCCATGGTTACAAAAACATTTCTACTGCACTTAAGGTTCCTAAGAGCACAGTGGCCTCCATAATCCTTAAATGGAAGACGTTTCGGACGACCAGAACCCTTCCTAGAGCTGGCCGTCCGGCCAAACTGAGCTATCGGGGAAGAAGAGCCTTGGTGAGAGAGGTAAAGAAGAACCCAAAGATCACTGCGGCTGAGCTCCAGAGATGCAGTCGGGAGATGGGAGAAAGTTGTAGAAAGTCAACCATCACTGCAGCCCTCCACCAGTCGGGGCTTTATGGCAGAGTGGCCCGACGCAAGCCTCTCCTCAGTCTAAGACACATGAAAGCCTGCATGGCGTTTGCTAAAAACACCTGAAGGATGGTGAGAAATAAGATTCTCTGGTCTGATGAGACCAAGATAGAACTTTTTGGCCTTAATTCTAAACGGTATGTGTGGAGAAAGCCAGGCACTGCTCATCACCTGTCCAATACAAAAAATGGCTGTCCACCAACGTTTGCCATCCAACCTGACAGAACTGGAGAGGATCTGCAAGGAGGAATGGCAGAGGATCCCCAAATCCAGGTGTGAAAAACTTGTTGCATCTTTCCCAAAAAGACTCATGGCTGTATTAGATCAAAAGGGTGCCTCTACTAAATACTGAGCAAAGGGTCTGAATACTTAGGACCATGTGATATTTCAGTTTTTCTTTTTTAATAAATCTGCAAAAATGTCAACAATTCTGTGTTTTTCTGTCAATATGGGGTGCTGTGTGTACATTAATGAGGGAAAAAAAATGAACTTAAATGATTTCAGCAAATGGCTGCAATATAACAAAGAGTGAAACGTTTAAGGGGGTCTGAATACTTTCTGTACCCACTGTGTGTGTGTGTATATATATATATTTTTTTTTTTCAAAATTTATACAATATATATTTTTAAAATCAATTGAACAATCAGTCTATACTGCATCTAATTTACCCAGTATGTTTTTTTTACCTTAAATAATGTTTTAAATAGATATTTTAAATACATATTTTTTCAAGATTCATATAATTCATATTTATAAAATCAATTGAATAATGAGTATACAATGAGTCTATATTACCCAATATATTTTTTATTCAATTTATACTTTGAATGTTTTTTTAGAATCTATTTTAGTTAAATAGATATTTTAAATATTTACTTTTTCAAGATTTATACAATATATATTATATATAAGAACGTTTATAATGTATGTAATTTTAATTCAATGAAAATATCTAGACAAAAAAAACAAACAAACAACGAATGTCACAGTGACCCACAAGTGTGCTGCACAGATTCTCCTTGCCTAAAATAGCCTCTCTTCCGTTACCCTCCAAACTCCACCTCCTCCTTTCTTCCTCGCCCTTATAGTTCACAGGAACATCTGGAGCTCTCCTGTCTCCGCTGTGGCACCAGATGCCGTAATAGTCTTGCAACAACCACCTGAGAGCTCAACATCCATCGGGACGGGAGAGGAGAGGAGAGGGCGCCACACGTGAGAACACAATGTCTCGGCATTCATTTTCAGTTAAAATTAAGTCCAGAAAGCGGGAGGGGGGTCCATTGCAGTTCTCCGGGGAAGGCTGCTTAACCGCTTCGGTATTACGGCTGGCCGCTGTGGTGCAGCCAAATGAAGTCTGGTGATACTCCAAGGACCCTGCTGGAGACGGAGCGGATGTCTCTTGGTATTACATTTAGAGCGGGCGATCCAAAATCCCTTGGAAAGCAATGTGGTTTAGCATCCCACAGAGGTGGCCTCACCTGAGAGAATGGGGGAAGTAAGTGTGAAGACATGCCAAGTTTGGAAGCTGCACGCTGGGGATGGCAGGTCTGCGGGAGCTGCCAGGACTGAACAGCTGGGTTCACTCCTGAGGGAGCTGCAATGGCACTGGCATCAAGCCAGTGGATACGAGCTAAATATATTTTTTCAAACCAGGAGTCAACAATAATTTTTCTGCTCGGTCAGATATTTACTTGCAATGCAAACATTTTCTTTGGTTACAACAGCATTTTTTTTTTTTTTTTTTACATTTACAAAGAATATTACATTACATTACATATATTATAGTCTATCTTTCATTAAAAAAAAAAATACTTTGTAAACAATTATTGTTATTTTTTACAGTACTTTATTAATATTATTATACTTGCAATTTTAATGTATATATTTAAAAAGAATATTTCATTTTATTATATTATTTTCATTGTTACTTATGTTACTATGTATTTTTATATTTGTCTTTTTTATTATGTTAATTATTTTTTAAATACTTTGTAAACAGCAATTCTTTATATTTACAAATAATATTGACATTATGTTTTATATATTATATTATATTATTATTATTTTTATTTTTATTATTATATATATTATTATTATATAACTATATTTGTATAGTACTATATTTGTATAGTACTTTTATACTTTATTTTTATTAAAATAAAAAATATGTTCTATTTTATTTATAATTTAAAAAATACTTTCTAAACGGCAATTTTTTACATTTTTATATAGAAGTAATATTTACATTATATTATATGTATTATATTATATACTTTTATTATTATATTACTATATTTGTATACTATTTTTATACTTTTTAATAATTTTTATACTATTTATATAAATATTTTTTCAAACAATATATTATATTGTATTATATTATATTATATTATATTATATTATATTATATTATATTATATTATATTATATTATATTATATTATATTATATTATATTATATTATATTATATTACGTTTTTTTTATTATTAATAAAAAAAATTTTGATTAAAAAAAAATACCTTCCAGACAATTAATGTTACATTTCTTTACAGTATTTTGTTTATTATTATACCTGCCAACATTTCCTTTGGTCAGCAATTTATATATAAATATAAACAAATATATAAATATAAACATACATATACATATACATACATATACATACATATATATATATATATATATATATATATATTATTTTTTTTATTATATTATATTATTACTAGATTTATATTTTTATACTTTATTTTTATTTATTTTTAAAATAATTTTATGGAAAAAAAACACTTTGTAAACAATTAATGTTACATTTCTTTACAGTATTTATTTTTTATTTTTTGCAACAAGATGATGCTTTCAAGATTATCTTATTTTAAGTAATTTTTAACATTTTACTAAAATTTATCTAGGTCAGCCAGCAAGATAACATTATACTGATAGCAAATAAACACAAATTGATAGTAAGTAAGGCCAATTCCAATTTATCAAATGCAATAGATATATACCTCGACTTATTTTGACAAATATTATGTTTCTTATGCCATAAGATTAGAAAAATTAAGTTAGTTTAAAACTCCCATCAATAAACGCTAAAAAATGTTGGTTGTTTCTGGTCTTCCAATTCACTGACCTTTACCAGGTGATGAATTCATTGACCATTTCTGCATAGTTGCAACAAAATAACCTCTACTTATTAAGACAATGAAACTGATGGCAAACCAGTCGAACTTTGAAAGCCATGGTCATGATCCAAGAAAGGCTTCTCCCCAACTTGCCAAAAATTCCTCAGCTCCAGCATGTACAAACGGACAGATGGCGGTATCCTCGGATGGGCATGCGACCAGCCTAATAGCAAGGAGTGGACAGCTGTCAGTGAGTGTTACCGTCAACAGACCTCGGGCCATTCAGCTGCTCGTGAGTGGGTCAGGGGGCGGCGGGCCAGAGTGGGAGAATCCTCAAACCTCACGGCTATGTTGCTAATCATCCGTTAAGTGTGGGATCTTTGCGCCGTATTGCATAATACATCAAAAACCATTAGGCGGCTTCATTACAGATGAACAGATTAATCCGGCTAGGGTTAACGAAGGGAAGAGCTTTACTAAGGTTAATGCAACTGGGAAACGAGCCGTGTGCTAAACTAAAATGGTAGGCTGTAACACTGAGCAGTGAGAGATTTCTCTTTTGTTGATTAACATGAATGACAGACCACAGGAATATTAGACTGCTATAACTTTAAGAGCCACCTGTGTTTTACACGTGTTTTCTTTCTCGGCTGTTTGCTTTTACTTAAGACCTAAATTACTGTTTACAAAGATACTTGCAAAGACAAGCATTTTGACACATACAAGTTTGTGTATTTGCCTATTAAGTACCCCTGCACTCTATGAGCACCATCTTCATGTGCATATAGAAAAATTAGTTCTCTTTCGCTGCTTACTGCGCTTTAATGACTTAAAATCACTTGTTTTTAAAGCACAATGCTTAATGTGTGCAAATGCTACGTTTTCGTGACCATGTACAGGGCTCCTACAGACACTGTAAAATGAAATTCCAGTGACTTTTCAAGCACTACTTTTTCAAGGACTTTAAACAGTGATCTCACTTATTGAGCAATGTCTTATTTAAAGCTCTAAGAAAAGAGAAATAGATAAATAAAAAATACACTAATTTTTTTTTTAAAGCGGAATCGTAATTTGAATTAAAAGCTTAGCAATCTGTGCTCCGAGTCCTGATCTGAAATTCTGAATTTTGGAAAGGGTTTGCAAATCTTTTGTTTTAGATTGGAACTTCAGAGTGTGGATCGTGAAACATTGAATCATTTGATTGAGATTGGTACTCCGGAGTGGATTCGCAAATCTTTTGCTTTAGATCGGAACTTTGAAGCACAGATTGCAAAACATATGATTCAGATCGGGACTTTGGTGCGGGTTCGCAAATCATTTGTTTTAGATTAAGATTTCGCAAATCTTTTTTTCTTAATTTTTTTTTTCTTTTCATAAACCGTAGAAAAGATCGGAACTTTGCGAATCACAAATCTTTTGATTTAGATCAGTACTTCAAATTGGGTTCGCAAATCTTCTGCTTCAGATCAGAACAGATGCATCACGTTTAACGAATCATTTGATTCAGATCGTGAAAATCGAAATCATATCAAGACTTTGGTGCAGATTTGCAAATTTTTGTGTGTGAATCTTTAATTTAGATTGGTATTTCTGGGCTGGTTTGCAAATCTTTTGAATTATTTTGTGAATCATTTGTTTCAGATTATGATTTCGAAGTGATTTCGCAAATATAAAAAAAAAAAAAAAAAAAAAAAGATCGGAATTTGTGCATCACGAATCTCTTGATTTAAATCAACTTCAGAGTGGGTTCCCAAATCTTTTGCTTTAGATACGAACTTCGAAGCACGGATCGCGAATCATTTGATTCAGTTCAGGGCTTTGGTGCGGGTTCGCGAATCATTTGTTTCAGATCATGATTTTAGAATGTTTTCTCAAATGTTTTTTCTTAAACAGTAGAAAAGATCCAAACTTTGCGTGTGAATCTTTGATTTAGATCGGTATTTCAGAGCAGGTTTGCAAATCTTTTGCCTTAGATCGGAACTTCAAAGCATGGATCACTATTCAATTGATTTAGATTGGTACTTCAGAGTGGGTTCGCAAATCTTTGGATTTAGATCAGAACTTTGCATCACAGATCAGGAATAATTTAATTCAGATCGGGACTTTGGTGTGGGTTTGTGAATCATTTGTATCAGATTATGATTTCGAAAGTGATTTTTTTTTCTTAAACAGTAGAAAAGATAGGAACTTTGCGTATCATGAATCATTTGATTTAGATTGGGTTTTGAGTGGGTTTGCAAATCTTTTGATTTAGATCGGGACTTTGGTGCGGGTTCTTAATTTGTTTCAGATTATAATTTCAAAGTGATTTCGCAAATCTTTTTTTCCTACTTTTTTCCTTAAACAGTAGAAAAGATTGGAACTTTGTGCATCACAATTCTTCTGATTTAGATAGGTACTTCGGAGTGGGTTCGCAAATCTTTTGCTTTAGATCGGAACTACGAAGCATGGTTTGCAAATCATTCGGTTCAGTTCGGGACTTTGGTGCGGGTTCGTGAATCATTTGCTTCAGATCATGATTTCAAATCTTTTTCTTAATTTTCTTTTTCTTAAACAGTAAAAAAGATCGGAACTGCGTTTCACAAATCTTTTGATTTAGAACTGTACTTCGGAGTGTTTTTTTTTTCTTCTTTAGATCGGAACTTCGAAGCAAATCATTTGATTCAGTTCTGAACTTTGGTGCAGGTTCGTGAATCATTTGCTTCAGATCATGACTGTGAAATGATTTCGCAAATCTTTTTTTCTATTTTGTTTTCTTAGTGGAAAAGATCTGAACTTTGCGTTTCACAAATCTTTTGATTTAGGTCGGGACTACATATTGTGTATTGTGAATCATTCAATTTGCAAAATGATTCACAATCCTGTTCCAATCTAAATCAAATAAATCACAATACGCTCTCCAAAGTCCCGATCTGAATCAAATGATTCGCGATACCTAAAGTTCTGATCTATATCGCATTGCAACCCATTGGTTTAACTGATTCAGAGTTTCAAAACTTTTAATAATGACAAAATCATTATCAAAGAATTTCGAAGTCCAAAACAAAACTGGGATTCGAACCTACAATCTTTCAGTTACTACTACAGATCTAACTGCTAACCAACACCACCCACGGATCACGGCGTGACGAGTGCCTAGGTGGGTTTGGCATCCTTTTAAACTCTCACTATACACCACAAGTACCGGTATCCCACTTAGTGAGTGTGAAAGAGAGAGAAGCCCTAATAAACAGCCATTACGTACAGAGACAATGGTGATTAGCATTGTGTCCGACGAGGAGCGTGAGTGCTTCACCTTTGATTAGCGGCCGAGAGGGGCAGGTGTTCCTCCCGCTCGCTGTCGTGCAACTCAGAGCCTTTTGATGGAGGAGAACACCTCTTGAAGCTGTGTGGCGGCACATATTAATATTAAAAAGAATTCATAATACGGCACGCAGAGGATTTTCATAAATATTCACAGGCCTGGACGGTAAGCTCCGCTCGGTTGTGTCCATGAATATGGATGAAAGACTGGCAGGGTGAACAAATGTCTTCAAGTATATGAGAAAAGCAGCAGCATTAAGAGAAATCACTGAAATTGTTTGCTCTTACAGGTGAATGCCACTTAATATAAGACTCAACAGCAAACAAGTGTGATAGATGTGTTTTTAAAGTTGTTAAAGTAACAGTGGAATTAACAAAAGGAACAGTGTAGTGTTTTTTTTTATATGCGCTTAACATTTTGCATGAGAGGAGCATAAAGCCTATTTCACTTTTAGCACCTAACCTCAAATCTTGTTCTGAAAGTGCAATAAAAAATGTCAGGGGCATGACAGAAGCATGACCAGAGTGTGGTCTAAAAATACTCTATGTGGACCTGCGCTCAACCTGCGCCAGCTTCTCGCTGACATTAGGATTTCTTGTGCTGGCTACATCGGCAAGAGTCTCGAAAAGAGAGGAGCCATAATGAGAGAGCCATAAAACACACACCAAAAAAAAAAAAAACTTTGGTCCTGCCATATCAATTAGGTGTATCGGTATAAACTTACACATCAATTCTAGGGCGTAAAATATTATATTATGATCTAATTAATTACGATACATCAATGGAACGATCACCATATTGATTCTTAAAATTCCATCTTTTACTCAATTTGAATATGAGATAAAAATCCAGCAAGAACAGTGTCTTTTTCACAGGCTGTATGCAAAAACATTGAGCCTGAGCAGTGTAGTCCAATTCAATTCCCCCATATATACTGATTCTTTTTGAATCATCATTGTTAATTCTTAAAATGAATAGATTTGAATATAACAAGAAAAAGTGTAAATAAAAAAAGCACTGCCACGAACAGTGTCTTTCTCACAGGCTGAACTCAAAAATTATTGAGCACGGGCAGTGTAGTCCAATTGATTAAAACGGCTCCTATGATCTTCCTAAATCTTCCTCTTTCTAAAGAATGTGAATTGAAAACATACGACTCAACCAAGTTTAGTCTGATTTGACAAACAAATCACTTTGTTAATTCCAAAAATTAATAGATTCAACTGGAAAAAAACACTGCCATGAACTGTGTCTATCTTATAGGCTGCATGCAAAAACATTGAGCATGGGCAGTGTAGCATTCAAATGACTCGAATTTTTGTTCTTTTTGAAGATTGAGTGAATCAAAAACATACAGCTTGATCATTGTAGTCTGATTCACAAACAAACACATTTTGATTCTTAAAATTCAATCTTTTACTCTAAATCTAGAGTAAACTCTAAATCTAGTCGAATGAGTTAAAAAAAAAAAAAAAGTTGTGTGTAGAACAAAATACTGCCAAGAACTGTCTTTCACACAGGCTGGATGCAATGACACTGAGCATGAGTAGTGTAGCCCAATTCAAATTCCACTATGAACAGATTCTTTTGGAAGCATGAGTGAATCAAAAACATACAGTTCAACAAGTGTAATCTGATTCACAAACAAATGACACTTCATGAATCATAAAAACTCTGTATCATCTGGGCACAGTTTGGGCCCTATTGTTAATTCTTAAAACTAATAGACTCAATTTGAATAGAATGAGAAAAAAATCTTTCTCACAGGCTGCATGCAAATACATTGAGCACAGGCAGTGAAGTCCAATTGATTCAAATGACTCCTATGATCTTGTTCTTTCTGAAGAGTGAGTGAATCAAAAACATACAGCTCAACTCAATTTGAATAGAAGTAGGAAAAAATTTATACGTGTATGTATTTATAAAAATGGTGAATGGTGTCTTTTTCTCAAAGGCTGCATGCGAAAAGAAGTTTTTTTTTTTTTTTTCAAAAAAAACAAAAACACATTGATTCTTAAAATTCTATTTTTTACTCAATGGTGGTGCTGGCTCTGAATCACATTGAGCATGAGCAGTGTAGTCTAATTCAAACAAGTGGCCCATAAACTAATGATTTTTGAAGCACGAGAGCATACAGCTCAACCAGTGTAGTCTGATTTTACAAGCAACGGATTTTACGGTCCACTTCATGAATCATAAAAACTCTAAAAATGTATCATTTGGGCACAGTTTGGCCTAACGTTAATTCTTAAAATTAATAGATTAAATTTGAATATAATGAGAAAAAAAATTGTGTCTTTTTCACAGGCTGCATGCAAATATATTGAGCACAGGCAGTGAAGTCCAATTGATTCAAATAACTCCTATGATCTTAATAACATACAGCTCAACTAGCTTCACGAACAAATGACTTTTTTGAGCTGGTCCACTTAAAGAACCATTTAAAATTCAGAAACAAATCGATTCTAAATCAAATATAAACAAAAATAGTAGAGACTTAGAACTTTGGTCATTACATTGGTTATTTGCGAAGAATAATTTTATGGAATCGATGTGCTAGAATTTAATATACAATACCAATTCTCAAACATTACAAAATAGCAAATTACCTTTGTGACGAAATGTAACAGTAAAAAACAGAAAGCAAGCGACAGAACAAAAACGCCAATTATTAACTTTCAACAGTCGGCTATTTTGTGACAGGCAAAAAATAGAGCTACGAAAGGGCCTGAAACAACCTGTACTAATACATTTGCCAAAAAACAAGCCCTCTTTTGTCAGCGTCTGTGACGAGGCATGCATTACCTTCAATGTCGGCAAAGGGCAGTGCCCTGGAGCAGCTGTGCCGGCCAAACATCGTTCCACATGGCCATTAAGATCGGCTAGGCTCTCAAATCTCCCACAGTAAGACTGACACTGTTTTTCAATGAGAACTTAGCCACTTCAAATCAAAGAGGAAAAGGTATTTGGGTTGAGTAATGATAAAGATACAAGAAGGATGTTGTACGCATTTTAAGGTCAAATAACAAGTGTAAGCAAGCGGAATGAGACGTACTGTTAGTGACCGCTGAGAGCACTCATGTTTTATTCATGCTGGTGCCAAGGTCCAAAGCCTCCCATGATCATGGAAACATTTGATGTGCTCATTAGATTTCAAAAAGGTCACTTCATTTTCCCCCTCGCTCTAACTGCACATGTATAATTTCCCTTCTGAAGGGAGCTGTAACCTTTTTAGAGGCAGCCGTCGAGTGCCAGCCCTGCTGCGTGTGCAGTCTGGGGCCGTTGCGCTGGGATCGGTTTGCCCTGAAGCCTTAGAGGACATGAGCAACTTAAACTCTGACCGGACTCTATGGAGCTATCCGGAAATATTACACAGTCGGTCGACGCACATTGAGATGGAGCAGGAATCAGGATCACATGCTGAAACTGTAAAAGCTATGCATTAGCATTAGAAAGAGAATGGAAAGTGATAAAACTTCAATTCATTAAAGTGAAATCCAGATTAACTGCAGGAAAAGATGCACTCGTTATAAACCAGCGTTTACAGTTCACATTTATTGTACTGCCAGCGACAGCAAAACCAAAGTTTCTCACAAAAACAAACAACCAAAAATCTCAGAACTAAAAAAATATATATTGTATTTTTATTCTCCTAATCAAGAAAAAAATGGACAGAGACATCATAGGTTCATCACCAAAATGAATACAGGAATATACTGCTATTTTATCAGTTTCATATCCATTGGACATTGAAAAATAAATAAATAAATTATCAATTTACTCTTTAAGTTGTTAAGTAATTAAAAAGATTATCCTCACTATTTAATTTGATAGAAGTGAGTCTATTCTTATTATAATTTATTTTATTTTATTCATTATCTAATGCACATCAACTAGCCTAGCTGTATTGTGATTTTTTTTATTTTCAGAGCTGCGAAGTTCAGCATGTACAGGGCTGTAACATCCATCAGCAAATAAAGTTTACAGGCATAAACAAACTGAAATATGCACAAAAAAACTAACCAATACTAGACTCAAGCAATGAGTTTAAACCTGCCCAAAAAATACCCACGTATTATAATTAAAAATGAAGCAGCCATATATTTTATTCTCTGTATAATTACAAAAATATTGGCTGATGCATAATAACATAAAAATACTCATTGCAGAAATCAATATGACAAGAAGTATAACGTCACACAACAGTAAATCTTTGGAAAATAATTGGGATGTATTCATTTGAATTGGAATGTATAAACTAAAACAGAATAAGAGAAAAACAAATTTGTGTATGCAACTTGATTTGTAAAAAATATTTGTAAAATTTGCATGCATTTGAATTTCAAACTCTCTCATTAAAAAAGAAGAAAAAAACTATAAAAATAATTTAAGCAACATCTCTCAATTAATTTAATTTGTTGATTTTAGACAAAAAAAAATGGACATCCATACATTAAAGTGAGTAAAAAAAAAAACTCAGCTCAAGGTAATATGAGCGTCAAGTTAAGTTAAAGCTGATCTGGCAAAAAAATTAATTAGAAAATAAAACATGCTGTGTTGCATGTTTGTCAAAGGGTCACTGCAGGCAAATAGGTCTAATTACAAACAGCTAAGGCTTTACACCACTGGGGATCTAAACTACAGTCCACAACTATTACAGGCATTTGTTGATATTGTGCGCATGTGGTATTTCAAGATTTCCTACAAAAAGATCAGATCTAGAACGACGATTTTGAAAAAATAAATACAGACCAAGCTGTTTGTCCTTTGCTACATCGCTTTTGACGTGAATTACCTGTGATTTAAGATTCGAGACACACTGTACCATAATAGCCACTAGAAGACCTTCAAAATCAGCTAGTTAAGCTCTCGTTGTTTTGTAAAGCAACTGTTTTTACAGTTACAGCTGCGACAAAACTAATTCGACAAACATCAAAACAACCAATCCAGCAACATGGGTAATGTATCTAAAAATAGCAAGTGTGCTCTATATTTGGAAAGAGCTATCACAAGCGAGAGCTTTGAACCCACCCCTTGGCTTTGTCTTGTAAATATTCTGCTCACAAACATTCTAAAAACAGCATATCTCTAGGTTGTCAAACAAGTTGTGGTTGGTGACCATTCTGTGGTATATACAGGACCAAGGCAGGTGTCATCTTAATATTTACAGGGAATGTAGACTACTAGACAACTTCATCCTCTTCACTGTGGGTAGTTTTTTCAAACTCTGTATAAGAAACAACCATGTTTTAGTTCTAAAATCTGGCCCAAATCCATTGCCACAACATTTAACAGCTTTGAGATCTTCAGATGGAGCAGGAGTTGGCTCTCTTTCTTGGCTTTGGCTCTCCAAAGTCCTTGTCGTCATGAGTGCAGGGGCTGAAAGAGCACGACGAGCAGAGCGTCTGTGAGAGTCTACGCATCCCCAGCCGGAATACACTGTTGGACAGGCTATAAATGACGCAGTTGCAGAAGCTGTTGCTAATTGCTAACCAGGTGGTCACAAAGGAGAGGGCAGGGCTGTCCAGTACATGGGAGCTCTCCAGTAGGAAATAGAAAATGTAGGGAAGCCAAAGCATGTAGAAAACACTGGTGATTCGAAAGAGCACCATTGCGTACCTCCGGTCTGGTCCGTGGCCTGCGTGGTTTCCCCCTTCGGCAGTTTCCATCTCCTGGCTGGGAAAGCGTGCCCGTCGCTCGCTGATCTCTCGGTTATGCTGCTGGCAGATGCGGAAGATGTGGAAGTAGGTGAAACAGACCACTAGGGCGGCAGGGGCGTAGAGTAGGCACACAACAAAGCCAGTGAAGAGTGCAGACGTGGGCCAAGAGTGGGCACACCATTCAAAGATATCCCCATGATACCCTGGCTTGCCCCAGCCGAAGAAAGACGGGAGAAACACCACACAAGAGTAGATCCATATGAGAACGATGCAGCAGCGAAGGCGGCAGGGTGTTACCAGTTGGTTGTAGGAGAGGGGCTTGGTAATGGCCAAATAGCGGTCCACGCTAATGCAAGCCAAACAAGCCATCGAAACACTCTTGAGTACAGAGATGACATAGCTGAACACCTGGCAGGTGAGTGGTTCTTGGACACCAGCCGGGTAATGGAGTAGCGAAAGGGTGGGAACCAGGCAACTAAGGCCCACCAACAAATCCGCGTAGGCCATAGTCTGGATGAAGTAACTGGTAGTGTAGTGATGTAACAACGGGGCGCAATGAAACACAAAGATTACGGTTAAATTCCCAGCAATGATGAGCACCGTCAATAAGACGATGACCGCAGTCTCCAAAACGCAAGCTTCCACAATCTTATTCTGCCCCCAGCCTAGAGGGCAGGAGTGGTTTAGGGACACACTGAAGTGACCGCCAAGGCTGCTGTTCGTAGTTGGGACCGGTTCGATCAACTCTGACCGGTTCATTGTCCCGAACCTTGTCCGCTTGGATAAGGTTCTGTTGTCCTAAACGCAATGCAGATGGCCTGCAATGTGATCCCGTGTCCGTGCTTTCTCAGTAATCCCTTTCAGCAGAACTCAATCTTCTGTCTTTTCCCCTTTACCTCGGTCTTTCACATGGCTGGATCTCAATGAATTGAGCATTGGCAAAAATCAATACAGTCCGCAAGGAGAAGAATAAAAGGTGCCTTGCACTCCTCCGGAATCAGTCATGCTTAGGGACAGTTCGGTAATTGCAAGACAGAGATATTTCCTCTGCAAGCCAAACTAAGGCTGCTGGGAAAAAAAACAGTTACAAAAGGGTTGCATATCTGTGCTGAAGGCCGGTTGGCGTCCACTGTGAGCTTGACCAATTCCTCATGCTGTCCTCTCAAGGATAAAATCTGTAGGATTGTAGACGAACCAATAAAGGTAACAAAATGGATATAAAAAAATGTTCCATGGTCATACCTTATTTATACAAAAATTGAGAGTTCATACTGGTTTGTCACCAAACAATAACATGCACCATGTTTTGCTTCTGTAATAGGGTTCTCTTGGCCACTGTCTCGATCCCTGTTGGGTTTCAATAGTCCGAATCAAAACACAGACACTCTAGACAAACACAGGGCAGCATATGAGAGTTGCCAGAGCTATCGCTGCACAGAGCGCCGCTCATAGCCTGCGGGAGTCTGAGTGAGGCAAAACGGAACTAATCAAAATTTCAAGACCATGTTCTGGGGGGGGGGGGGCTACGGCGACGGCTTCGGTCTTCTTTGCTCCCAATCCATTTACTTTTCATGAACTTTCACTGTGCATAAAAAAAGAGAGACCTGTCTTTTGCGAAAGAGGTATAGAGCTGGTTACATGAAGGTGCCTCCTCAGATCGCATCAGGACAGCATGCTCTGGACATCCCGTCTGAATTCCACATGTTCTTGGTTTCAGTCCACCGCTCCGTCCAAAGCTTTGCACATCACATGGCATGCCAGCCTCTGCATCTGATTAGTTGTACATGATGAGCTTCTTGCGTTCTGAGGTAGACCTTGTTGCTTTTTCTCCAAGTTTTTTGTGAAACATTCCGTGAAGTCTTCTTTAAAATACAGGAAGATCTGCGTACCGCTCCTGTCCTTGTCAGTCCTCGGCGACCTGTGAGCCAAAGCAGCTTGATGGCAATTCCCGCTGAGCGTGCACAATTAAGAAATTAAAATTGAGACCAGTAAAAAAGGGGAGACTTGAACATATCCATTCCGAATCAGAAACGAGCAGAGGAAAAGAGAGCAGCCCCTCACTGCTGGTGCTCAGAGATGCTGCGAGTGGCTTACAGTTTCCTCTCCCCCTTCACAGTCTCGCTCTCTCTTCCACTGTGCCTCTCGATCACATTCGCTCCCTCCTTCCCTTCCCCTCTCTCTCCTGCTCTCGCTCGCTCTCTAACTCTCCTCCCTCCCCTTTTGGCGGCACCTGAGGTCCTCTTTCTCACACAACTCCTCCCAGCACACTGTTCCCTCTCTCTCTCTTTCGCTCCAGTGTTCTCCCTCTTTTCTCATTATCCTCCTCTTCCTGCACACCCTGAAGATGTTTCCCCATTCAAAAATAATCAAAGACTTCCATCTCTCCTTGTTGTCTCCCTGTTTTATTACCGTTCATTCTCGTTTTCCTTCCTGCTTCAAGTCACTTACACAGACCAGTGCCCAAGCGCAGCAATGCCTGCCTCTTGGTTACAGTTGCCAGGCATTTCAGTTAGCCAGGACCCTCCCTCACAGCAGATGACATGGTGCAACAAACAGGAACAAATTAAGAAGATTTCATTCCCCTGGAATGGAGTCATCTCTAATACAATCACGAATGCAGATCTTCACCAGTTTTACTGACAAGTTCGCTAGACGTAATTACAACTAGAGGAGCTCATAAAATACAAAGGGATTAGGAGAAAGACAGCCAATGTTTCCTGCGCAGCTGCACTGCTTCTGAATGTTCAAGCCCCATGGCAAAACAATTTCATATTTTAGCTGAGTGGTGAGCTTGCAGCCCTGAACTGAATGTGATGACAGTGTGACTGAAAAAAAAAGACAATGAACAGACAACACTTACGCAACTTTGTCCTTACTGACTTCACTCAAGGAGTTCTATAATTCCCTAAGAAAGCTATCCATTAGCATCCCCTTTCAACTCAATAGGTGCCGCAAGACTACCCCTCTACCAAAAACCCACAACCTTGCCATTGCTTATAGGGATGCCAAAAACAGGGGGCAACTGAACTTTTTGGCTTGGGCCTGTACATAGGGGTGGGGAAGTGTCCGCACTGAATAATGAAAGGGGCTTGATGAAGTGATCGTGAGTATACAGCTGGACTGTAAAACCGGACCACGATTTTTCGCACATGGATAATAAACCTTACTACTAATACTTTTGACAGCAAATATAATAAAAACAATATAAAAAAAACACATTTGTGACCCTGGAACCCAAAACCAGTCATAAAGATCAACTTATACATCATCTGAATACGTAAGCTTTCCACTGATGTATGGTTTGTTAGGATAGGACAAAATTTGGCAGAGATGCAAGTATTTGAAAATCTGGGTGCAAAAAAAATCTAAATATTGAGAAAATTGCCTTTAAAGTTGTCCAAAGTTTTGATATATTTACAGGAGGAAATACACAAAATATCTCCATGAAACATGATCTTTACTAAATATCCTAATGATTTTTGGCATAAAATAAAAAAATATATATAATTTTGACCCATACAATGTATTGTTGGCTATTGCTACAAACATACCCGTGCCACCAGACTGTTTTGTGCTCCAGGGTCACATTTAGGGTTTGAGGTCACACTGTGAGATATGAAGTCACAATGACCTTAGATTGGTCAAAATACTGACTGTTTGCCAATATTTGACAACGTTAATATGTAGTTACACATTACACAAATGTGTTGTAACACATTTACAACCAAGGTTTTTTCCCCCTCTATTTTCTCTTCTTTTTTTTCAAATAAAAAAAAAAAAAAAATATGTCCCCAAAAGTACTGGTTATTATTTGCCATGATTTTAGGCCAAATTAAAAACAGAATTCTACAGGAAACTGTGGCGCATGTAGAAGAAATGTACAAAATACATTGATCCATAACTTGTGGAACGAGATACTACTGAACAACAGTGTCAGCCAGAGGCCTATATAAATGATTCATCACAAAGGAAGAGAAAAGGCTGGAGAAAACAATGACCATAATCCTCTTCATCTGTCGGTGCCTGAGCTTTTGATCCAAGTGACTCTGTACAGGGACAGGCAGGGCACTCTGGCTCTCATCTCCGCACTGGCAGTACAAGTACAGGTCAGGATGACAGCTGGACTTGATTTGGCATTATTTACGGCAACAGTCAGGGCTTTGCTAAATCCACTGCTTTCAAAGACAAGATGAAATCAGATTAGGCCCTATTTACGTCATAATTTAATTTTAATAAATGCCCTGGCCTTACGGTGCACAATTAATAAGTGAATGTCTACATTTTTCATAATTGAAACTGTAAACTGTGGAAAATATTATTTGCTAAAGATGAAATGTCCAAATCTAAACTATTGCATTATTCATAAATAGTGGCGCTTTAAGAAAAATGCCATCATTAGAGGGATAGTTTACCCAAAAATGAAAATTTCCCTATGATTTACTCACCCTCAAGCCATCCTAGGTGTATATGACTTTCTTACATTGTCCTGGCTCTTCCAAGCATTATAATGGCGGTGAATGGGTGTTGAGACTTTGAAGACCAAAAAGTGCATTAATTCATCATAAAAAGTACTCCACACAGCTCCGGGGGGTTAATAATGGCCTTCTGAAGCAAACTGATGCATTTGTCTAAGACATATTTCCATATTTAAAACTTTAAACTTTAAAACATAATCTCTATGCGTGTTCACATAAGTGGCATTCCAGCAAAAGGCTTTTATTAACCCTACAGAGCCATGTGGAGCACTTTTTATGATGGATGGATGCACTTTATTGGGTTTTAAAATCTCAACAGCCATTCACTGCCATTATAGAGCCTGGAAAAGCCAGGATATTTTTTAATATAACTCCGATTGTATTCGTCTGAAAGAAGAAAGTCATTTACACCTAGGATGGCTTAAGGGTGAGTAAATCATGGGATATATATATATATTTTTTTTTTTTTTTTTTTTTGGCGTGAACTATTCCTTTAAACTGACAAGAAAAGTTTTGTAATCACATCATAGCAAGCTTTCATGTTTTAAATTTTGCACAAACAACTTGCAGTCAGTCCTGAGGCACGTATGTAGCTATGATTCAAACCTCTGCACACATGACCAAAGGATATGACTGCATGAAGTGTGTCTCTCGGTAATACAAACTGTCATTTCTGTGTCAGCAGCGAGCTGACCCCGGCGACACAGTCTGATAGCACACGCTATGAGGCGGCCGACCCTATCTACTCGACGGTGCAGATGGGGACCAAAATCCATTCCAACATTACAATGGCCATAAAGCAAGGCACGTGTATAAGCGAATCCAAAAGGCTCTCTCGACGGCGTGTCGTTGCGAGAAGGAAATCACGTTGTTTGCGGGTTATTGATTCTCAGGGAGGCGAAACGGGCGTATGATGAGGCCTCTAATAGAAGCGTTATAGTTGAGAGTGAATGGCGGCTCAGACGCTGGATGTTGACTGCATTAAGATACATGTCGGGCTGTGCTGGGAACAGGGGGCTATTGTGAGGGAGGGGCAGCTGGTCGGAGGAAACTGGGATGGCTTTGTGGACAAGTCTCAAACATCTTATACGCTGGGAAAATGGCAGCTCACCAGCACACGCTTAGGGTTTGTGGACAGAATCACAGAATCGTGTTCTAAAAATGAAAAGGGCTAGAAAAAAAAATGCAAAATGGATTTATGTCTGTGTTCTGTGTGTATCTGTGTAAATGAGCGGTTTGCAGGGTTGCCAGGTTTTCACAACAAAACCTGCCCAAATGCTACTCATAACTAGCCTAATCGTACCAAAAAATACAAGTTTTAAGCTAGCTTTGAGCTAGTTTTACATAGCAGTTGGGCAGGTTTTGTTGTAAAAATTGCAATATGGATTTGTGTCTGTGTGTATCTGTGAATGAGTAGTTTGCATGGTTGCCAGTTTTTCACAACAAAACCTGCCTAAACGCTATTTAAAACTAGCTCAAAACTAGCCGAATCGGCTAGTTTTTTTGGTACGATTAGGGGCCGTTCACATGAAGCGTCTTTTGCGCGCGCAAGTTCGTTATTTCAAATGGAGACGCGCGGCTTGCGGGCGCATATTGGAAGCGACGCGGTCGCGACGCGCACACGGTGCGACACGCTCGTTTTTTCCAGGCGCGTCCGCGCCGCATCCATTTAAAAACATCTCAACTTTTCAGAATGTCGCAAGCGCACCGCAGGTCATGTGACATGAACTAACCAATCAGCTTCCTCACGTTTTTCCGTTACATTGAAACCTCAGCAGAAACATGGAGGAGCAGCTCATCATTGTGGTCCAGGGATTTCTTGAACTTTATGATTTGTCAAGCCCCCATTATTTTGACGCTAATAGAAGAAACAATGCATGGAGACGCATAGGCTTGGAGCTAGAGCGCAGCTGATGGTTGCTTAGAAACGGCAGACGCTTCCGGAGCGCAAGCGCCCGAGCGCTTTGTTGATAAGGAAGAAAGTGGCGCGCCTAGCGTTTTTAGGCGCGACATGTGAACGGCCCCTTAGGCTAGTTTTGAGTAGCATTTGGGCAGGTTTTGTTGTGAAAACCTGGCAACCCTGCAAACCACTCATTTACACAGATACACACAGACATAAACCCATATTGCAACTTGATTTTACATAGCAATTGGGCAGGTTTTGTTGTGAAATTCACGGTTAGTGCGATATGCTCTCATTCATCCAATTGCTACTCGAAACTAGCCCAGTCGCTCCAAAAGTACATGTTTTTGGTGCAACTGGGCTTGTTTTGAGTAGCAATTGGGCAGGTTTTTTTGTCACCCAACTGCGACTCAAAACTATCCCAATCGCACCAAAAATACAAAAAACTTGTATTTTTGGTGCCATTGGGATAGTTTAAAACTAATTTTGAGTGGCAATTGAGCAGGTTTTGTTGTGAACCACTCACTCAGAGTGAAATATGCTCTCAGTCATAGTTAGTGCAATATGGATTTGTGTTTACTAAATATCAATATGTACACTAAATATCACATCATTGCGTTTGCTTCAACCCACGGACATGAAAAACAACACACGTCAAAGTATCCCAATTTTGAGGGAAAACCGCAGACTTGGCAACACTGGTGGTTTGCCTACTACATACTTATGCTTGTATGATGCATAACAGAATTTATCAAAAAATAAAACATTTCATAGGGCTATATTATTGCAAAATATGTAATTTAATTAAACTGATGTCATTAAATGAAATTGAAATACAATTTATGAATTTAACAGATGCTTTTTAATTGCAATTAATTAGACATGCTTTTTTCAATTATTAAAATGTAAGTAATTAACCCTTAAATCAAGAAAAATTATTTTATAGGGTCACAAAAATGCAATTTCTGTTAATCATTTGTTAAAGTGTTGTAAAAATTTTGATTATTAAAATTTAATTAAACAATTAAAACCAGAAAAATCCAGAAAAAATAAAATGGAAAACAGCAAATTTTGGAAAAATAAATTTGTAAAAAAAATAAATAAAAAATTGTTAAACTTATTAAATTGTTGGTAAAATATGTAAAATGTCATGATTTCAAAGAATTAGGTATGTTTTTTTATATTGCTAAAATTTAATTTAAGGGGAAAAAAGACTATAAAATAGGAAATCGCATAACTACATTTTTTGTTCAAAAAAAGAGCCCTCTCTGAGGTCCTCCATTTAATGTAAATCTATGTGATTTTTTTCTTCAATTTGTTTCACATCTGATTGTTTAAAACCAGACAGTACCACACTCAGAAAAAAAAAATAAAAAATCTAAACTATTTTTACAAATCCAGAATACGCACAAAAATTTTTATTGAGACGATCTGCCATCAAAGATTTCATTACATGCTCCATAAAGACTATAATCTACTTAAGCAGGTTTGTGAAGACTCCATAATCAATCCCACAAGCCGTCTGAAATAGAAGGTGGAAAAACAAAGGCTTGCTTAAAAATGTATATTAATATGAAATGCTGGACGCAGCCCAGTGATTCGTCTAAATGGCTTAAAGGAGGCTTCTTGGCATGAGACATTCAGGATGTTTCACGCTCGGTTACAATCTTGTAATCAAACAATTTACCTCAGCCTAAGGGTCCATGTGCCTGAGCCGATAATACAATGACTTAACATTGTGCTTTCACATGCCGCACTAATGTGTAAGTAATTAAACACGTATAGTAGTATGTTTTATAAAATATGGTGGTTTGATTGTGTCAGAGTTCTTTTCGATTCATAAAAGTAGCATACAGAACAAATCACTGGGGAACAATCTTGTATATCACAGATCCACAAAAATAAAAAAAGGCATAAAGGCAATTTTAGCCTACTTTTGAGCTTACGTTTTTTTCTTTTTACATAATTTTATTTATTAATCTATTTATTAAAAAATGTATTTAAAGTTATAATTATGAAAATGAAATAAAACTAAACTATCATTATAACTCAATGTAATCTAAAGCTCCAAAGGTCTATGAGATATTTGAAAAAAAAAAAAAAAGTCTGCAACGGGGCGATGTCACATTTTTCAAGGGCATAAATGATTGTATACTGCATGGTTTTTCACAGATATACACAATATTTATATCATATGACAGACTACTCAGTTTGTTAAATGATTGAGAAAATGTTAAAAAAACCTTCTTTTGCAAACTAGTCTTAGGTTTTTCGCTCAATCTAGACAAAAAAAAAAAATCACTGCAGTGTAATTCTCTTCTTTAGAGACTTCTTTAGGTCAATATTGATAAAAAAAAAAATGTTGAAATGTACCCTTTAGGAAGCTATAACGGGGCTGTTTAGAAAGGGAGCCTGTCCAAATATACTCAAAAAGCCTATAAAGTCTAAAAGAAAACTCAAAACTTCACAAATCCTGCTGAGCACATGCAACAAGTGATTCTAAAAAGCATGCAAAGTTTTAGGCAGATTGACCACAGATGGTTACAGGTTTGCTAAATAATATGTAATGTCTTTTTCATATGTGCTTAAATGTCTTAAAGCCTTTTATCACTGTTACCACTGCTTGCAGCTATTTATTTTATTTTCATGTCTGAAAAATGATTTTTATGTATTTACTTATTTATTTACACAGGCACATTTCAACCACACTCCCAATTAAAAAAAAAAAAAAAAAGTCCTTACTGTAATAAAATGTCATCAAAATCTTATTTTCTTGTCTGTATATAATTTTTTCTTCTCAGGTTCAGCCAGCCTACTTTAACGGGGGAGGAACAAAGACGTTTTAAGCCCTGACTCAAGAGAATAGCACCTTTGGTAGATCCCTCCAGCATCAGCGAAGTAAAGGTTGCGAAAATGTCAGTTTCACGCTCTCGGAAACACCACACGGGTTGCATTTTCATTGATCCACAGCAAGGACAATGCACACTCGAGAGAGTGTTAAAAAAAACGTATGGTCAGACATCATTACAGACAGGGTGGAAAGAATAGGATTATGTTTTGACGAGAAAAGAGAAAAAGCATGTTAAATAAACCTGAGTGATTACAAACTCCCTCAAATGATTGTGGATCAAAAAAAATGAATTAAATTAAATTAAATTAAATTCCACTAGTGATTATTAAAATTAAAATTGCAAAATAATCACATATATTAGTATTTGCTGGTAAAACAATGTTAAAAGATAATCATTAAAAATTATGAAAAATATACTTTTTTAGTCCACCTTCTACATAGACAAGCTGGCTAATTTACTCAAACAAATATTGCCTTGACTACTTACAGCTCAATACCTTAACCTTAAACCAACCATTAATAAACCTGACATCGCATAGTGCTGATGGCCAGATCTCCACACTGTGTTTTTATTTTTATTAATAGCGCTGCGACTGTTATATCGACATGACCTGCAGTGGAGAATGCTTGAAATTAAATGAATGAATAAATTATACTCTCCGTGCCCCATAACCCTTAAGGCAGTAGCGTTCGGTTAAAGGAGAGTCTGCAGTGGTTGCGGGAGGAACTGTAGGATTTACGTTATCTAGCAAAGTCCTTTTGTGTTTTCTCATTCATTCTTTGACTTTATCCCACACTCCGTTCGACACTCTCTTGCAGCGCTGAGGTATTTTATGGCGGCCTTTCACCATCATTCTCATTGCCTGGCATTGACTATTGTGCTGTATTTCAGGAGTTGCTCCTAAAGCAATGATTATTTACTTGAACATAAAGAAAAACCCAAGTTAACCTGAAAATATCTCCATCAGGACACAAAAGCAGCGGTATTAAAAGCCATTGGGGTTTCTATGCAGGGTTGTATGTGTGGGGGTCTTCAACCACTGACCAAACAGTAAATTGATTGTGGCAGGTCAGAATGAGGGCATGCAAGGATGTTCTGGAGTATCCTTACCTCTAGATGACCTCTGGTCACCATCATTACGCTGCCTCAAAGTCATTTGGTCTTTTGACATTCGTTTTGCAAACAAATTCTAGGTAACTATTAAAGCGTTATGTCACAAAAAAGAAAACAAATCTGATTACCTAACTCGCATTACTTGTAATGCGTTACCCCAACACTGTTTATAAACAAAATAAATGTATTAAATTTATAAATTTATTGCTATACATAATTATATTTATTATGTTATAATGATTATTGTATTATTTATTTTAATATTATTTTAACATTTTGAAATTATTATTTTTTTTATTATTATTTAATGAATTGAATATATATATATAATATATATATATATATATATATATTAGAGGTGGGCCGTTATCGGCGTTAACGTGCTGCGTTAACGTGAGACTCTTATCGGGCGATAAAAAAAATATCGCCGTTAATCTATTCTCAAAGTTGGGTTGGGAGCTGGGTCTAAACTACGTAAGCTGTGATGACCTTCACCTTGATAGTTTAGCGTGGATGTCTACCTAGCCGAATTGAGTGTATGATGATCCGTGATCCGTACGGACCAAACTGGTTCGGCACGCATGTGATTCGCGGATTAACTGTTAAATTTAACCATCATAGAGTAAAAGTTTATAATTGGCACATGTTTTGTCTTGCCAATTTACCAATTCAAACTATTTAAAAAGGGAATACGCACGCCGACGCACACACCTGAAGAGAGCACGCGCACAGAGAGAGAGAGAGAGAGAGGCGCGATTCACACAGATTGATTCCTCTTTAACTTTTTTTTGAACGGAAACACACATACAAAGTCATGTCTTAATACCCGTTTTGGTATTCTGGTAAACACAGTCGGTTATGTCTTCAGTGAACCGAAACAGCTGAGAAAGAGATGCGTGCCAGTATTCGGTTACGTGCATTATGCCTTAAAGAGACAGCATCCTATAAATACGTGCAGTGAGAAGCACTAGTTATTTTACAATTAATTAATAAATTTCCGCACCTGAATTCTAGGGTTATTGATTTTATTAGTAACTTTATGTTGTATTCATTTACACTTGATATTTGTGTAATTGTTCTTGTTTTGTTACTGACTTTATTAGTTCAGCTAGTAGTGTTTGCTGTGGATTAGAAGTAGCCTACTTAAAGTCCCCCTGAAATCAAAATGAAAGTTTCTTGGCTTTTAGTATGAATATATTATCCTTAAGATTATCTATAAGCTAGTGTG
>NC_133367.1:26596869-26634678 GCF_049309525.1 Garra rufa | reverse complement strand
CTAAAGCCTGTTCTATGATAATTTGTTGATGAAAATAAATTATGTTCAATTAGATGTACTTGTGTTTACTAACTAACAATGAAATTATTTTTTCTACCTATTAGATTGGTTTTTTTTTTAAACGTCAACACCTACCCAGCCCATTACATGTTACACCGTACTTTTATTTTGACAGGTTGCCGTGAAGTTTCTGTGTCATACAGTATGATATGATGCTAGTTTCTCAAATGAAACGGTAAAAGTGACACTCACAGCAGTTTGGGAGATTGAGTTTATCTGTTCATGTGAGATGCAAATGCCAAAAATTACCGGGAGCGTCACGTGTGTTTCAGTATGCGTGTAGTAAAAGCGCGTCTCCACCATTCATAGTATGAATTTCATACATACAGCTAGGCAAACGCGGTCTTTTTGCATTTCAGTTTTCACATACACTAGTCCATATCGCGATTTGAATTAAGTGACTGACCAACATTTGATTTATGAATCCAAAAAACGACGAATTTACGTGGCATTTCGCTATAGTAGATTCTGTTTTTATGAATGGAGGACGACGTGATCCCGTCTGTGTTTTGGCGGAGGAGACTTAAACCCGCGACCATATTCTACAGTCTTCGGTATACATCCGCGTTAAACTATCAAGGTGAAAGTCATCATAGCTTGCGTAGTTTAGACCCAGCTCCCAACCCAAATTTGAGAATAGATTAACGGCGATATTTTTTTTTATCGCGCGATAAGAGTCTCACGTTAACGCAGCACGTTAACGCCGATAACGGCCCACCACTAATATATTTGTTTTTTTAATTTAATAATAACATTGAACAAAAATACAAAAAAGAGCGAAAAACACATTTCTGTGATAAATATTCATTTATCTATTTTTTTGTAATTCAGTGTTTTATTTATTTTCAAAGAGCATGTAAGTTACATCAAACAAGAAAAAAGTATCAAACAATTACTACCCCCCATATCCTCCCCCCAACCCTCTCCCAACCCACCGCACTTCAGGAATTGAAAAATAAATAATGTACAAATGAACAAACAAAATAACTACAAAATTTAAAGAAATGGTTTAAATGTCCAAAATCTCTCTAACTGAACAGATACAGTTCTTCCACATAGACAAAATGACCGGTTTAGCCTGGTTGGTCCGTGCTGAAGACAGTTCCAAATATAATATCTCAAGTAAGGAATGTAACCAATGCTTAATTGAAAGGTCATGAGGAGGTTTCCATCGTTGAACTTTCTTTGCAGCAGTCGAGGCAGCTAACCAAAATTTCCTGTCCTTCTCCTTTAGAGCGAATTGAGATATTCATTTATTTATTTTAAACATTTAAAATACTTATTTGCTTTAAATATGTATTCATGTTTATATATTTTTTTTATAAATATAAAGTCGTTTTTGAAGAAGTGGTAGAGCCTAACTAGTATTAGTCTACTAAATATTTCTGTTATATTATTTTATATTAATACAACTTTACTAATCAATCATTTTATTCACTGCTAGTATTCTGTGTATAGGATTTAAATACCTAAACACAGAATTCTAGCAGTAAACCTACAGCAGGTGCGCTGCTGACTCACGCGTTTAAAGCGGTGGGCGTGGCTTTCTCCAGCGGCGGTGATGACGTCGCCTGCGCCATGTGAATGCGGCGCGGTCGCTGATGAGGTTTGCGGATGTTTCTGTGTGTGCACGCGCGTCGCTCAGCTGACAGACTCACAGCAAGTAAGTTGATTTTTACCCTCTCAGGAAACTCATAACAAACACCAAAATGAAAGAAAGCGTCCGCGTTGACACGACACACGCGTTCGGGTTGGTTTTGTATCCAGCGAAGGCGTGTTTACAAAGCCTTTGAGGCTCGTAAGTGTCTATTTAAAAGTTAAAGTGGCAGAAAATGAGCTAATTGTTGTTTAGCAGTGGCTAGCTGGCTAACAGACTAGCTTTAGTGTAGTAAGGCTGCTTCTCACTGACAGCACACGTTGTGTTTGAGGTTTTAACTAGCTGTTATGATGGGGTTTGTGTGTGTGTGTTATGAGAAATCATGTTTAGTAGTACGAAACGGTAACGTTTTTTGTTGTTGAAGGCGTTTCCTGTTTGTTACTTTCAATCCCTGTTTGGTCAGTTTTTTTTTCAAAGTCACCAATGCTTAATTTGCAGCGTTTTCACACTTATTTATATTTTATCATTTTGTAAATATCTGGTCATAACAGCTGGGCAAACTAGGTTCGTTTTGTTTTACTGTTTACATACTGTACCTGTCTTTATAACACTAAATTTCATTATAGAAACATTCATGTTTCATATATATATATATATATTATATATATATATAATATTGGCTCAAAACCTGTCAGATGACTGTTTCAGATAAGGAAACACATTTTGTGGTCTACATAACGGAGAGGCACACTAGTTTGTTTGGCTAATGGCCCAGGATGGTAAAACAAACATGTTAGTTTGTTTAAAACCTTCCAGTTTGCTAGCCATGAACTCCTCACCTGTGTTTTTTTAACGTTAAAGGCGTCGCTTATCCAAAGCTTAAGAATAACGGAATAATCTAATCTAGTAGCAACTTGTCTACAATTATTGAATATGATTTCATCTTACCACAACAATGAATAATTGCAAATGCTTCCTTGGTGATTGACAGGCTGTTATAGAGCCATTACATCCTGTTCTGGTTCATTTACAGTTGCTGGTAAATGACCAATGTTAGATGTCTATAATCCTTTTTTCTTTCTAGTTTAAGTTTTAAGTAAATACCAATATTTTATTATTATTTATTTTATTTTTTACATTATATCAATTATAATAATATTTAATACTAATAGTAAGTATAATTAGTGTGAATTAGTCTAGTAATTATACATTGGTGTAAATTCTAATAAAATAATCTGTTAATTTTTGACTATATATAGGATTAATGTAAATGTAATATGATTTTATAATTAGTAATGCTGTTTTACAAGTGCAGTTTGACTTATTATGAATAGATGATATTATAGTTTTTCTATGGTGTATGTGTATATATATATATATATATATATATATATATGAGCAATATCACACTCGTAGACTTGAGATATGACTGTATATCGGCACGGTTGTGATTCGCCGTAGGTAGGTAATCACAGAGTGCCGATATACAGCCATATCTCAAGTCTACTAGTGTGATATTGCGTTTATACAACAGTTAAACGGCACGAGTGTGTAAATATATAAACAAAATAACAATGAAGTGTCTTTAAAAGCCCTCTTTTGTGCGAACTATTCCTTCCGCCACAAATTCAAATCAGAGTTTGACGGTTGGTCAGCTGAGCATAAGCTTCTTCCTTACTAATTCCAAAACGTCACTTTAGAACTTGTAACGAAGGAATGTTGAGTTGCTTCATTGAAAGCCTATTGTATTACTGCATCAAAACCTCACTGTATCATGTTTGAGTATTATCACAGAGAGATGGACTGAGCGAGCCATTAACGTACCTGCATCTGATTCATTCATTATTCATATTCATGATGATATGACTTTAGTTTGAATGTTTACTGAAGAAAGCGTTAATATCCGTTCATCTATTAAGGGTGATTTTGCTGCTCAGTGCATTTATTCGCTGTAGCAAGCTGTTGTTGAAGCTAAAAATAACTTCCCTTTAACTTTTCATTTTAAAAGTCCCAAAGTCATCATTAACTGCTCACTCATAAAACGGTCTCTTGTCGCCATCTAAAGGCGGAACAATGTAACGTTAACTAAAATCACCACAAATACGCGCACGTTTCTCAATAACTAACTAAATACTCACTAAATACTATTGTTAAATACATTATTTAAAATATAGTTTATATAAATTTTTATTTGAGTAGTAATATTTAATAAACAACAACAACAAAAACAGGCATCAAAAAGTTGCTAGGTAATTCAGTCAAGAGTAAAGGCAGCATTCAGCATTGAATTTACATAAACATGCTACATCTTTTTCTCTGGAACAAATAATAAATTATTGAGATCAAAGACTGCCCGTTAGATTTACCCACAATGAATTACATGTCATGTGTAACCACTACAGAGACATCAGAGCCAGCGGTAAAGTCCTGAAGATCTGGCCGTGGTGAGAGCGCTCTGAGCGGATTGATGAGTGTAGAACGCCCCCTGATGTTATGGGTCTCGCACGTCCGAAAACGACGAAGCAAATTTTCAAACAGACGTTAGCTTTATTAACAAACTGCATATTTGAACTATAAACAAGTACATTCTCGCCTGAAAACCTCTTAAAACTACATTCCGTGACACAAAAAGAGTAATATTTATAAAATGATACGGGATTTGGACGTCCGCCATGAAACTCGGGGAAAAAAAAAGGTCCCGGCTAGAACACGCGGAGTGATACAAAATTGTGAAAGGGCGTTTCTGTAGCGATACCAGTCGAATATCTCACGGTTCTCAACCAATCAGATTTGAGAAGCAGAATGAACTGTTGTATGTATATATAATAGACGTTTTTCCTGAACATGGAAGTAAGTCCGACTCTTAACTGAAAGAATGCTTTGCATTTCCGGTCTGCATTGTTTCTAGTCAAATTAGGGTATATTCCGAGCTAATAAACTAATGTTAAACCTATTAAAATGTTTTTAAAAAGCACATGGCTCCATAGCGCCATCACTTGGCAATGTCGCAATGACCGTCATTTGTCAGTGCCTCACTTTAATGAGTGTGTAGATGACACGAAGCAGCGGACGTTAGCTACATTAAAAACAGATGGACGCTATTTGAATGGGTTCCTATGGAAACCGGAACAGAAAAGCATTCAATCTGACGTTAGAATTCGTAATGGCGGCGCTCATCGTTTAATCAGGAAAAAGGTCTATATATATATATATATATATATATATATATATATATATATATATATATATATACTAGGGGTGGGCATAGATTAATTTTTTTAATCTAGATTAATCTAGATTAAATCTTGGAATTAATCTAGATTAATCTAGATTAAAATGGCTAATCTGAATTCTGCTGAAGGCATTCAGAATATGTGTGCTACCCAAATAATGACTAAAAGTAAGTCTTTGAGAATGGATCATAAAGCTCATAAAGCTGTTCTATGATAATTTGTTGATGAAAATAAATTATGTTCAATTAGATGTACTTGTGTTTACTAACTAACTAACAATGAAATTATTTTTTCTACCTATTAGATTGTGTGTTTTTTTAACGTCAACATCTACCCAACCCATTACATGTTACACCATACTTTTATTTTGACAGGTTGCCATGAAGTTTCTGTGTATACAGTATGATGTGATGCTAGTTTTCTCAAATGAAACGGTAAAAGTGACACTCACAGCAGTTTGGGAGATTGAGTTTATTTGTTCATGTGAGATGAAAATGCCAAAAATTACCGGGAGCGTCACGTGTGTTTCAGTATGCGTGTAGTAAAAGCTCGTCTCCGCAATGCATACATACAGCTAGGCAAACGGAACATATCAGATTCATATTAAAACGGTCTTTTTGCATTTCAGTTTTCACATACACTAGTCCATATCGCGATTTGAATTAAGTGACAGAGCAACATTTGATTTATGAATCCAAAAAACGACGAATTTACGTGGCATTTCGCGCTATAGTAGATTCTGTTTTCATGAATGGAGGACGACGCGATCCTGTCTGTGTTTTGGTGGAGGAGACTTAAACGCGCGACCATATTCGGTATACATCCGCGTTAAACTATCAAGGTGAAAGTCATCATAGCTTGCGTAGTTTAGACCCAGCTCCTAACCCAAATTTGAGAATAGATTAACGGCGATATTTTTTTTATCGCACGATAAGAGTTTCGCGTTAACGCAGCACGTTAACGCCGATAACGGCCCACCACTAATATATACAATTTTTCTTAGCAATATTAATCTTCATATTATTATTATTTAGGCTGCATTTTCCTAAATAAAATAAATGCTCAAAATAACTACACATATATTTATTTTATATTATATAATATTAATATAATAAGATTTTATAATGACTGTTTTATAAGCAATAAGACTTTTTTTTTTTTAAATCATGAATAGAATGTATTTTATATAGAAAAATATGCTATAATTTATTTTATTACTTTTTTTTAAATCTGAAAGAAAAAACCCTTCTTCAATCCAAAAAAAATATTAATACTAAAATCTAAATATAATAAAAAATTATCAATAGTAATCATCAATAGTAATGTTCATTAGCACTATTTAGGCTGCATTTTTTCCAAATAAATTCATATGAAAAAATGTATTTATAGTTATTTTTAACATTTATTTTAGAAGGGGTACATATACCTGAGTTTCAGTTTTAAAAATGTGAAACTTAAAACCATTATTCAATTCAAAGGAATAATAAATATATGCTTTTTAATATATAATGTTTAATATTTTAATATTTTACCTATATTATTGTAATTATTTAATATAATTTTAATATTTTTATTTAACAAATAATTTAGTTTGTTTGTTGATTAATTCTATTATTTTGCACATTATTTAGTATTTCTGTTCAATTAAAATAAAATAATTAATATGTATTTCTTTTTGCTCTTTTTTTAATTTGTGTTTTCTTCCATTTTATTGTACTTTATTGAATGATAACAAATTAAATTAGGCTTACATTATACATCTATTTATGTTTTTATTATTTTTATTGAAGCACTTATAGCTGATAAGTAATTTGCATCTAAATTGAAATAATATAATGTAATGTAATATAGTATATTCACAATACTGCACAGCCTTGTACTTTATTGCTTAATTATATAGTTCCCCTGTTTGTTCCAATTACTCAAGTTCCTTTTTTGCTGGGTGATTTCATTAGGCAGATTATTCTCATATTACATCATGGCTGGCCCTGACCGAGAACTCAGATGGAGAGACCAATAACTGAGGAGACTGTTTTGAACTTTAAACACTGTGTTGGGTGGCAGGAAAGCCTTGGCTCTTTCTCAGTAGTTCAGTGTGAATGGTGTCCATGTTGTAGTAACAGCCTGTACAAATACAGTATCTGTTTATTGTTTTAAAATTATGGGTGTGAGTAACACAGAAAGCCTGTTTCTCCTGCTGCGGCCTGCAGTGTGTGTGTGTGTGTGTGTGTGTGTGTGTGTGTGTGTGTGTGTGTGTGTGTGTGTGTGTGTGTGTGTGTGTGTGTGTGTGTGTGTGTGTGTGTGTGTGTGTGTGTGTGTGTGTGTGTGTGTGTGTGTGTGTGTGTGTGTGTGTGTGTGTGTGTGTGTGTGTGTGTGTGTGTGTGAGAGAGAGAGAGCTGTGGCTAATGCACACCCAGGATAAGTAAAGTGCACCAGTTTTATCTGTGGTTGAACATCTGAGACAGAGGCTCAGGCTCGGTTTAACCCTCCCTTCTGTTTGGTGGTGTTTACTGCTGATCACTATAGCTAAAGGCACATCTTGTGTATTGTATTGTAGATTTGGATTTATTTATTTATTTCAATTGTTTTATTCATTTTTTTATTTGTCTTACTGGAATATTTTCATTAAATTTATGTATTGGATAATTTATTAGAATATAATAAAAATTGTACTAAATTCTGTTGTGTCAGTGACATAGCAACATGATATAATTTATTACAGTTTTTTGTGATTAGTCAATAATCTGTCTAAAATATATATTTTTATATTTTCTGTGCTCATTTTAATTTTAGCTCATTTTAGTTTAGAAATAGTTTTTTGAGTGCACATAGCTTTTATTATTTTTTGTCAGCTTTATCTATTTTAGTATATTAAGTTATATTAAATAAAATAAGTGAATAAAAATATGTGCTATTACATTATTTCAGTTAACATTTCTTTATTTAAATTTTATTGTCTTATTTTTATTTTTAATTACATTTTTTTTCTTTTTTAGTAATACATTTTAATTTCAATTTCAGTTTTGTTGATGAAAGCTGTTTCTTATTTAATTTATTCATTTTTTTTATAAAAACATTTAATATCTGTTAATAATTTACTTTGTATTTATTAAGCATTTTTTCTAATTTCACTATTTTTGCCCATTACAAATAAATAAAAAATAAACAAAAGTAAAAAAAGAATACAAATAAAAAAATAAAAATAAAAATAATAAAAAAATTATAATTTTGTATATGACATTATTTTTCATTTCAAATGAACTTATATAAGATTATATAAGATTTCTGTTAATTTGCAGAATTTAATTACATTTTTAATAATATGTTTTATAAGTCTTGATTTGATAACCTGGAAGCTGTTTCCGGATTTAATTCATTAACTGATTATTTAGAATAAAATAAATCAAAATATATTAAAAAAAGAAAATTGTTCATTTAATATCTATTAATAATTTACTGTATATTTATTTAGAATTTTTCTAATTTCACAATTTTTGTCCATTACAAATAAATAAATGAATGAAAAAATAAGTTAATATAAGCTAAAAAATAGGTAAAAAAAGGTAATAAAAATAAACCCAAAATTAAATTTAATTACAAATTAATTTAAATGACTATGTATCAAGCAATTTATTTATTTATCGATCATTGTTCTAATTTCACTATTTTTGCCCATTGCAAATAAATAAACGAATAAATAAATAAACAAAAGTTATAAAAAAAAATAACAAAAGAATAAAACATAAAATAATTTTATAAAAAATATAAACAAAATTTTAATATTATTTATTTTGTTTATGTATGTATATGTATGTATGTATTTATCTTTTTTTATGTAAATATTTTTATTACAAATAAATAAATGAATAGTTACAAATAATACAAATAAAAATAAATACAAAAAATTGAAATTAATATTTGTTTTATCATATAATTAATTTATTATTTTTCTTATTTCACTATTTTTGCTCATTACAAATAAATATAATAAATGTAAAAAATAAATCCAAAAATAATTGAAATGCATATGCTTTATCAAATCATTTATACTTTTATATTCTTTATATTCATATTATATATTTATTTATTTGTGAGGAGAAAAAATAGTGAAATTGGAAAAAAATATAAATAAATAAATCTATCTAATCTTCTTTAAATGTAACTTGTATAAAATTAAGTTTTACATTTTGAAAATATTACATTTTTGTAATTGATATGATTATTATCAACTGATCTGTATCTTCGCCAGGCTACACTATAATAATTTAATGGACATGCAAAGAAGTGAATAGTAATCTTTATAGTTCCTTAACTGGCTTAATCTAAAATAATGAGCATGAGTTTGTAATTGCTTCAAGTTTCTGCTGTCTAATTCAATTTCAGTGACTAACTGGTTCTCTTTAGCAAGTATCTAAATGCATTCTCTGTTCATGTCAAGTGAGGAACTACTACATAATGAAAACAAAGCACACACAGAGACCTTCTGTTAGCGCTCGGTTTTATCCTGTGCGTTTTTCAACGGCTGTAATTGACAAAGAATGACGGCCACATGACTGCTGTGAATGTATGTGAATGTGAAGACCCCTTTCACCCACCGTGACCCATTGATATGAACTCAAGGAACCCAATGTCATGCTATTGCAGTTGCTTCATTGGCCGGACGCTTGTTTGAGATCCTCATCACAGTCACTGTTATCTGATTATAACACTTGATAGTTGTGTAATAGTGTGTGAGCTGTATAGGTGTGAACTTCAGTAGTGGTTTAGTTCAGAGTGCTTTAGTTTGCTTTGAGCTGCTTCAGGCTCTGAAGATGCACTCAGATAGATGACGCCTCAATAAATGTGAGCTTGCTTGTTGAATCAGCAATAATGTGTGAAATGCGAGATGGTTGATATCTTTTTCAGATGACACTGCTGTAACTCTCTGAAAGTGGCTGGTGCTTTAGTGCTGATTGATTTTGATGTTTTTTTTTTGATTCAGCTCCTGCCTGTCTGAACATAATTAGTATCTAAAGCTAAGTTGATGTGAAATTTCAAAATGGACCCTTTTTTATTTTTTTTACCATATTGACTTGATATATTTATATATATATACTTTAGTTTGTATTTATTTATTTAGAATATATTTTTATTTTATTATTTTTGATTAAATTTTGCAGAAATACAGAGTGTATTACCTCAGTTGCAAAATGAGAATATATTTTAATAATTTTTATTTTAATAATTTTAATATTTTAATAAATCATTTCAATATTTAAATACTTATTTCTAATTAATACAAAGCTGCCAAAATAGCCTTACTGAAATTAAAATGTTATATATAAATATAAAATACACAACAATATTTTTTAAAAATAAATGAGTCATAATTTATTTATTTGTAATTCATTTTCATAGTTAATAATGTATTTATTTTAATTTATAATAATTTATATTTATAGTTTATGCAAATATAATTAATTGTAGTTAAAGGCTTACTGACATTGTTATATATGAATATAAAATACACAGCAAAACCTTTTAAAATGTATTTATTTATTTCTAATAAAAAAAAAATGTTGTTAATTTAATCATTTTAATAATTTAGAATTGTTTTAGTTAATACATAGCTGGTGAAATTGCCTTACTGAAATTGTTAAACAAAATCGGCAGAAAAAAACAAGATTTTAAATATACATTTTATAATACTTTATTTATTTATTTATTTAGGTACAGTAAATACAAAGCTGGCAAATAGCCTTGCTGAAATTATAACATTATATGTCAGTATAAAATACACAAAAATAACATTTTAAAATAATCAAATAAATATATTTATAATACTTTATATTTATTTAGAATACCTTTTTGTAATTAATAATTAATAATTTTTAAATTAATACAAAAAAGAAATACAACATATAAATTGTTATATATAAATATGTAAAAAACTTTTCTTTTTAAATAAACCAGTTGATCAATTTTGTAATTTTATTTATTTATAATTTTATAATTTATTATTTAAATTATAAATTTAATGTATAATTATTTATAGTTATAGTATACATATATAAATGTAAAGTAGGCAACAAAAACTTTTTAAAATAGACATTAATAAATACGTTTTATAATACTTTATAGTTTATTTATTATTAACTTTAAAAATAATAATATAAATACTTTAATACTTTATAATTATCTATAGTTGATAAAAAGCTGGCAAAGTAGCCTTACTGAAATTGGTATATAAATCTAAAATAGACAGTAACTTTTTAAAACAAACAAATAAATAAATAATAATTTTTTAAAAGTTAATAATTTAATAATGTAATCTTTTGTAGTTATTTATAGTTAAAATTATAATAAATGTTCAATTCAGTTCAATTAAATTCTGCTCAATTGTATTATGTATGTTATGTTAAAAAATAATAATTTAAAAATTAAGTTATATATGTTACACATGTACAAATCAGCCACTAGTAGTTTTTATTAATAATAATAATAATAGGCTTAAGATGCAAGGAAATGCAATGCAGAGAAAACCATCCAGTCATTGAGGTTTTTTTTTTTTTTTTTTTCTGTTGCGGAAGTTAAAGTAGATTTTGTAATCCAGCTTGTACCCAGTGTAACAGGTCTGTCTTGTTGGTAGGGTTGCAGCAGCAGCAGTGGGCCGAGCGGGCGGACTGTCCCAGGCTATCATGGATGACAGCTCCTCTCTGGGCAGAGTGAGCGGCTCCACTGAATCTGTGTCAACCGTCACCAGTGAGGAGTTTGTGCTTGTGCAGCCCACCGCTGGGGGTTCCCCCTGCAGCACAGAGGGGAGGCCCAGGCTCAAGGTGTCTCTTTCTACAGCCTGTTAAACATCCTTTACTCTTTAATTTCATGTCTCAAAAAGAATGATGTTCAAAGTAATATAGAATATTTATACTTTGCCATCTCATTGTGTGTCAGATGTCGTGGAATGGGAGTGAGCAGTTGGAGCGGGCGATGGAGGAAGTGTTGGACGATGTTGGTGATGGAGCAGGATCTTCAGAGGAGAAAGGAAGTCCTGCAGCTCCCAGCTCTCAGATCAGTCCACCCAGCTTAAACCTGGACACAGCTCCTCATGGTATGTCCTTATTTTTATCCCGTAACACCCATTGGTCCTGCTTCTTCCGCTTTGGAAGTCTATGGCAGCCCATAGAACCACTTGCGGGAAAGTTATGAAATTTGGCACACATATAGAGGACAGTCTCATCATTGACCACAGTGAACAGTGAGTCTCTAACTCAAACTCTCTAGCACCACCAACAGGCCAAATTTGCTCTTATATTTCTGCTATTAACTTTTGAACCATACGGTCTAGAAGCAATTTTGAATTATGTGAAAAATCGACTTTTTCGAACTCGTCTTAGACAATTTGTCCAATTTTCACCATCTTTAAAAATGGACATATATTTTTGCAACACATTTAGTATGCGTTTTACCTGTGGGCATGAGTAGTTTCTCCACAACGCCACCTACTTGTCAAAAGATGTTCATAATTTCTGAACAGTTTGACCAAAAATCAGAAGATTGATCTTGTTAGATGTGGAGCGGCATACTGAATCAAACACTTCCCAGTTTTCCTATGTCAAACATTTTGACTGTAATTTTCAGAAGAATCTACTTTTTCATACTCGTCCTAGACAGTTTGTCCAGTTTTCACCAAAATTGGCTTAGATCATCTTCAGAGAATTCTGGCAAAAGCTATCAAAAGCTTTTTGATCTACTAAATGGTTTTCGTAAAGCGTGTTAACGAATTTGATGAAGTTTATGCAAAAATGGACACAAGGCTGTATCTTCACAATGTTTTAGCAGATTCTGACCAAACTTGGTACCTGTTGTACTAAGCATGACCTGAGGGCACATGAGCAATTTTGGCACAACGACACCTACTGGTCAAAAGATCATAATAATTGACATTTTTGTTTATAATTTCTGAAGAGTTTGAGTTTTGAATTTTGTAGTAAAATGCGGTATTTTTCAAACGCTTTAACGTATTATAAATCTTAAAGAACGCTGCTTGCAGGAAAGTCATCAAATTTGGCAAATAGGACAGTCTCATTGTTAACCACATCAAAATTTAGAGTCTCTAACTCAAACTCTTTAGCGCCACCAACAGGCCAAAATTGCACTCATGTTTCTGTCTGAAAGCAAAATTCTTTTTTCTCTGATTTCTTGGCTCAACCCAAATGCATTTTTTAATTTCTGTAGGTCAAGATTTTTCGCAATTTTTCCGAAAAATTTAGTTTTTTTGTGATCATCCTAGATGCATTGTCCAATTTTCACCAAAATTTGCTCAGATCATCTTTAGACAGTGTTTACCAAAAGTTGTCAAAGTTTTTAAAGTTATACCAACAGGCAAAATTTGCACATGTTTCTGCTAGTAACTTTTAAACCGTAAGGTCTTAAAGCAAAATTCTTTTTCCTCTGATTCCTTGACTCATGCTAAATGGAATGCACACTAAAAGTTTAGTTCCTAAAATTTTTCTCATTTTTGAATTTTCCAAATTCACTTTTTTGTGTGTGTGTCCAATTTCCTTCAAAATTGTCTCAGATCTCCTTCAGATAATCCTGGCAAAAAGTTGTAAATGGATTTCAGAAAGACCCAACTGCTTTAATAAAACGTGTTAACCAATTTGATAATTTGTGCAAAAACTGACATGAGGCTACATCTTCCCAATGCTTTAACGGATTCAGATCAAACTTGGTACATGTTATACTAAGCATGACCTAAGGGCATACGAGTATTTTTGGAACAACGCTGTTTGTGTTAAAATGTTGTATTTTACAAATGCTTCAGTGAATGAGTCTCATGATATTATAATCGTATAGAAGTCTGTTTGCAGGAAAGTTAGGAAATTTGGCACACAGATAGAGGACAGTCTCCTCATTAATCACAGCAAGTTTGGAGTCTCTTACTCAAACTCTATAGCGCCACCAACAGGCCAAATTTGCACTCATGTTTCTACTAATAACTTTTAAACCATAAGGTCTAAAAGCAAAATTCTTTTTCGCTCTCATTCCTTGGCTCAAGTCTTATGCATACCAAAATGTACATTTCTATAGGTCAAGATTGTTCACCATTTAGAATTTTCTGAATGGTTTTGTCCAAATATCACCAAAATTGGCACAGATCATCTTTAGAGCATTCTATTAAAAAGTTATCAAAAGATTTTTGATATACCAAAACATTTTCATCATGTGCGTTAACGAATTTGACAAAGTTTGTGCAACAATGGACATGAGGCGTTGCAATGATTTAGCGGATTCTGACTTATGTGTTATAAAAGGGAGCATGACCTTAGGTAGTTTTGGCACAGTGCCACCTACTGGTAAAAGAATTTGCATTTTTGCTTATAACTTCTGACCAGTTTGGCCAAGAAAAATTAAGACTAATCTCGTTACTGATACTGAATCAAACAATACCTAATTTTGTCTGCCTTTTTGGGTGTTGACCGTATTGAGTTTTGTTGTAAAATGCTGTAATAACTTTAACTATATTAACTATTACAGACAGGTGTGTTGAAACAGCAGGGTTGGAGAACCTTGATCTTAACTGAGGAACTAAAGACAGCTCCTTAGCTCTTTATTTTATTTTTCTGTTGTGCTTGCACCCTTGGCTATATTTATGTTTTTTTTTGTTTTTTTTTTTTTACTTTATTTTTTATGGAACATTTTTACATCAAAGGAAAAGAAAGAAACAAAAAAAAAAATCCAAATAAAACAAATACAGTAGGGGGTATACATTCTGTTTTTTAACAAGTATGCATAAAATTCTAATTTGTACTTGTACATTATTTATATTCAGTGGTTGTTTATATTACAGTATTCAGTCCATTTCTTCCAATATTTTAGAAACAAGTCCTTTTTGAGTCTCAAAATAAAAGTCAATTCTTCCATATTACATATTTCTTTAACAATTTCTATCCATTCACCAAGTGAGGGGGTGTCTTGCTTATACCAATGCCTGGTGATGCTCTTCTTACATGCTACACTTAATATATTTACAAGATACACATCTTCTTTCAACACAATGTCTGCAAAATTTCCAAGATACAATGTTATAAAATCTCTTGGTACTTCATATCCTAAGATCTTTTTAAACTCCGATAAAACCATGTTCCAAAAAGGTAATATCTTTGTACAACTCCAGAAAATATGAAAATGGTCAACATCGACCTGACCGCACATCCTCCAGCATAGTTGTGATGTAGATAATTGTTTACTTTTAATTTTAGGAGTAATGAAAAAACACACCAAATTTTTCCATGCAAACTCTTTTCACCTCCGTGAGCAGGTAATTGTATGCTGTGACTTACAGGAAAAATACCATTTTTCATTTGGAATTTCTTCCTCTAATTCTTTTTCCCATTTCTGCTTAATATAGCTACACTGTAAACAAAATCTGTAGAAATTACAGTATTACTGGCAGCTGGTTGCCAGTAACTTACTGTAGATTTAAATTTATGCTATTTACTGGCAACAGTTTGTTCAAAGTTAATTGAACATTAAACATTAACAAGTCTTTATCTTTACAGAATAAAACTAAAATAACAGCCTCATGCAAAGCATTCTGGGAACCAAAATCTGAAGGAAAAAAACAGAAAAAGGTTGATGAAGGTTTCTGGTTCCCAGAATGCTTTGCAGTAGGTTGTTATTTTATAGTTTTATTCTGTAAAGACAAAGACTTGTTAATGTTTAATGTTCATTTAACGTTGAACAAACTGTTGCCAGTAAATAACATAAATTAAAAATCTACAGTAAGTTACTGGCAACCAGCTGCAGAACTACAGCAAATTTTTTACAGTGTAGATGAGTCTTTTCCACTCTCCCTCAGGGCCAGGTAGAAAGAAGAAATTATTTTAGGATTATTCCTTGTGTAGGATTCAGTTATCAATATATTTATGTTTCTTATGAACAGGGTGAAACACACAGGGGTTTCAGCAGATGCCATTTAAACTAGCTCTATTTATCATAACTGCTTCCTGTTGCCACGTGCTAAAATTAGGGGGGCTTTGAATGCTTACTTCCTCTCTACCTCACACAGACTTCCTCATTCAGTCACTTTTGACAATAGACAAAGGTTTATGCAAAGCAAGAGGTTATTGTTTGAGCCTAAAGAAATAGTCAGCATAAAAGACATTGTTCTACTGTGTTAATATGACTGGATGAGCCACTATCATAAATAAGATGAAAATAAACACAGGCACGTTTCTGCAACCTTGTATTGACACTTCATTGTCTGTGTCCACAGATGCATCAGCAGCAGTTTTGGAGAGTTCAACAGTACAGGAGGAAGAAAGCGTGCAGTTCAGTAAACTGTCCTATCTTGGCTGCACCTGGGTGAAGGCCCCTCGTAACGAGACCGAGGCCCAGAAAGCCATGGCCACCCTGCGGGCAGAGAGCGCCATCCCCATCCCTGTCACCCTCCATGTGCCCAACGGTCCAGACGGTTGTGTCCGGTCAGTCATTTCCCAAAAATTAAATAAAAAACAAACAAATAAACCTAGATTTGTAGAGGTTCCTCAAATTTCTGGACTACATCAGCTACATCTCACAACCATTTTTTTTGCATTTATTTCCACGTGTTACTCCTGAGGATTCATAAAAGCTTTAAGACTGAGCACATTTAGCTTTCCTGCTCTGAGACAAACCACATTCAACATTGGGAGTATAAATGTGACTCCTCTGTAGTTTCTGAGTTCTTGTGATCTTCATGGTGGGTGTTTGTCTGTCAAGAGCTAACACAGCTGTCATCCGAGCTGCTTTTAGCTCCTGCTTTCAGGTTCGTAAATGTGATGTTGCACTTCTGTTTTCACACCCTGAGTGCACTTTTTTTCTTTTTCTCAGGAACTGTGGCATAACCTCAGGTTTAACATCTCGCTGTATCTTCTTCGTAAACCTCAAACCATCTCTAAAGATAGCTAAGTGAACTTCGATGCACATGACATGTGCCACTTTCTTTTAGCTTAATTCTGGTGCCCATGAACATTAACGAATTGTTCATTAAAGTACTACTTCTAAAATATCTTATTTAGCATTAATTTCACATCACGAGTGCACTATTAAATCTTGACCTCCGAAATCGGTTTACGTTTGAAATATATCGTAAAAGATGTCAGATTGTCCAAAAGAAACTGCTTTAGCTTTAGTTATATTTAAATTTTGTTGTTTTTTATCACTCTAGGATTGTCGACCAGGCCACAGGAACAGAAATAGCATCTTTTCCTCTCTACAAGGTGTTGTTCTGTGCCCGAGGACATGAGGGATCTGTCGAGAGTGACTGCTTTTCCTTCACCGAGAGCTACCGCAGCTCGGAGGACTTTCAAATCCACGTCTTCTCCTGCCATATCAAAGAAGCTGTGAGTTGCATTTGTTCATAAATGTTCATCGAGTAATTCTCAAAGCTCAACCTCTTTTTTTTATTTAGGTTAGTCGCATCCTCTATAGCTTCTCAACGGCCTTCAAGCGTTCGTCAAAAGCTGCCACAGACATGCGAGACTCGGCGTTGCCACTTTCCCCTGATAGCGATGAGTTCACCTTCACCGTTTCTCTAGAAGTGAAAGAAGATGACAGCAAAGGAAACTTCAGGTCTGTTATTACTCAGTTCTGAATAACTTCTGCTTACTTCTCTCGTTTTTCAAAAGAGGTGTTAGTTTTTACTGTTGCTATTCATTGAGTGAAATTAACCGTTGCCTCATTTGGGTTTCTGTTGTGGGAAACCAGAATATAAGTGTAATTGTGTCTTTCTTACGTCTTTCCCTCTTTCTTCCTCTATATCTTGCAGTCCAGTTCCCAAGGATAGAGATAAATATTATTTCAAGCTGCGGCAGGGTGTACAGAAAAAGCTTGTGGTTACCGTCCAGCAGATGAACAATAAGGAACTGGTAATAGAGAGGTGGGTTCTGGGATGTGGTCAAACCATATTTTGCCTTATAATGACTGCCATTGCAAAAAAATTATAAATAATTTACTTAACCCCTTATCATCCAAAATGTTCATGTCTTTCTTTCTTCAGTCGTAAAGAAATTGTTTTTTTTTTGAGAAAAACAATTCAGGAATTTTTCCCATGTAGTGGATTTCAATGGTGCCCCGAGGAATAGGGGTCTTGTATAGCTAAGCGATTGGATATTTTCTTAAATAAATTGTTTATACACTTTTTAACCACAAATGCTCATATTGTCTAGCTCTGCGATGCACATGCATACTGTGTGCTCCAGTTCAAGACAGTTAGGGTATGACGAAAAACTCCAACCTCCAACTTCAAAATTGGCCTACATCGCCGTTTTATCTTTTTTGTAAAGGTCATTTGATCTTCTTTGCATGTTCACTTTGTAAACACTTAGCTGTTACTTCTGCAGCGATGTTGACGATTTTGAAGTTGGAGGAGAAAATGAGATGGGAGTTTATCGACATACCCTAACTGTATTGAAGTGCAGAGTATGCATGTGCATCGCAGAGCTAACCAAGATAAGCATTTGTGGTTTGGAAGTGTATAAAAATGAATTTATTTAAAAAAAATGAGGGATCATTTTGCTAGATAAGATCCTTCTTCCTCAGCTGGGATCGTTTAGAGCTCTTTGAAGCTGCATTTAAACTGCATTTTAGACGTTCAAGCTCCTGGGCACCATAGAAGTCCACTATATGGAGAAAATTCCTGAAATGTTTTCCTCAAAAAGCATAACTGTTGGGCGACTGAAGAAAGAAAGACATGGACATCTTGGATGACAAGGGGGTGAGTAAGTTATCTGTACATTTTTTGTTGTGGAAGTGAACTAATCCTTTAAAGATGCAATATAAATGACAGAATATTTACCACAAATTGAAAGTGAAGGCGGAGGAACATGTAAGAACACATATTTTTTTAATTAGTACATATACAGTTACACCAAAATTTATTCAGACACCTTCAACATTTCTCACATTATCACTGTTTATTCGCTATAGTTTAGAAAATGCTAACAAATTCATCTTGATAATGTCAGAATACTTTGATAGAAAGGTATGTAACAAAACATAATCAGGTCAAAGTGTCCAATTACATTTTCGGTCCCAAATTTTGATTAATTTTACTGGTAGTCCACTGTATGAACAATTTTTGGGTATAATATGTCACAGTTGACTTTGTTTTGCTATCATCACTTACATAAATTAATTATAGTGTCCTGCACCCACTTGTAAAATATATATATATATATATATATATATATATATATATATATATATATATATATATCTGGTGTCTGAATATTTTTTGGTTTTAAAGTATATTTATCATAGGTGGGGGACTTGAGTCATACTAAATAAGAACTTGACTTATAATAACTGTGATTAAATTATAATAACTTAATAACTGTAATTTAATTATTTTTTAAAAAGGAAATTATTGCAGTTGGTAACAAACACAATGGCACCAGCGATCTTTGTGGTTTAATGGCGCTGCACAAGCACATAAATGCAGAGAGAAAAAGACTCTCCCAAGATCATATCTTTTGAAAGTTAACACTTTAAAATTGACCATATTCATAAAAGGAGATTTGCTGTTTTCACAATTTACAAAACCAGGATGTTGATATGTAAGCTAACACATTAGTTGAGAGAGAGAGAGAGAGAATAATGTAGAAAACAGCTTGATTTAGTCTGACACTAAATTAAAATAATTATAACCGATAGATCTCATGTTTTGTCATCAGACTTTAAATTCGCTGACATTTGCTTTATCATAGTGGTATAATGTCAAAAATCCCTTTTATCGATTAGTGATGTTTCTCTTCCACTCAGATGGTGCTAAAATTAAAGCTGTGTTTTTATATTTATAACCTAGAATATTGAGCAAATTTTCTAGGATAAATTTAAAATAGAAAAATTTCACATAGCTTCCAAGTGTTTAGTTCAGCCACAGCGTCTACAAGAGCAACACACTCAACACTTTTAGTGAATGAATCCAAAGTTCATTTCTTAACTTAAAATGAATAAGATTGTGGCAAAAATAAAATATACATGTTTAGGTACCGTGACTCGACTTGATGTATGTCTAATAAACAATGTATAACATTTTAATTGTTTAATTGTAAAAGTAAATATATGTAATTAAACATTAGTTCATACAATAGTTTCATATATATATATATATATATATATATATATATACTCACACACTGTCGTCCAGAAGTTTGGGATTAGTAAGATATTTTTTTTTTTTTAAAGAAGTCTCTTATGTCAATCAAAGTTCCATTTATTTGATCAAAAATACAGAAAAAGGGGTAATATTATTACATGTCATTGCAATTTAAAATAACCGTTTCATATTTTAATATACTTTAATATACTTTATGTACATACTATTATCTATTAAGCTTTGCATCACAGGAATACAATTATTTTTAATGTATGTACACTGCAGTTTAAAAGTTTGAATCAGTAAGATTTTTAATTTTAAAGTTGATTTAAAAATACCACAAAAAAACAGTAATATTATGAAATATTTTTGCAATTTAAAATAGTGGTTTTCTATTTTAATATACTTTTAAAATACAATTTATTCCTGTGATGCAAAGCTGAATTTTTAAGCATCATTGCTCCAGTCTTCAGTGTCACATGATCCTTCAGAAATCATTCAAATATGCAGATTTATTATGAATGTTGCAAACAGTTGTGCTGCTTAATATTTTTTTCTTTTAATATTTTTCTGTGATACTTTTTCAGCTTTTTTGATGAAGAAAAAGTTCAAAAGAATAGCATTCATTCAAAATACTAATATTTTTTAACAATATAAGTCTTTACTATCACTTTTTATCAATTTAACACATCCTCGCTGAATATAAGTATTAATTTCTTTAAAAAAAACCCTGAAAGAATAGTTTACTGACACTCTTTACTGACTGTTCTTTTTAATGTTTTAGTCATCAAATAATAAAAAAAAAAACACATATTCCAAAAAATGAATAAGCATACAGGTTTCCAACATTGATAATAATTCAGCATATTAGAATGATTTCTGAAGGATCATGTGACGCTGAAGACTGGAGTAATGACGCAGAAAATCTAGATTTGATCACAGGAATAAATTCTATTTTAAAGTATATATATAAAAAAAACAATATATATATATATTTTTTAAATTGCAATAATATTTCACGATATTAGTTTTTCATGTGTCCATCTTGAAGAGCATAAAAGTCTTCTTTAAAAACTATGTAAATTTATTCTATTAATATATTATGGAGTAGAAATGTATAAGTGTGATTCTTTGTGCAACCACTTGATGCCGCTCTAGTCACAGCACAGTCACTTTGTGAGACACTATGAAAATGAGCCTTACAGAGACATCAGTTCCTGTCTGTTTCAGTCCAAACTAATGATGCTATTTCATAATCACTTTCTGATAACATTATGTAATAAGCAGTCACTTTTCTTTAATGCCTCATCCTCTCCATCTAAACCATTTCTGTGTTTTCCAGGTGCTTTGGGATGCTGCTCAGTCCTGGTCAGAAAGTGCGTAACAACGACATGCACCTCCTCGACATGGTGAGGCCATGAGTGTTTCCCAGCATTCTCGTTTAACTCTTACAGCCGTACCTCAGGCTCAATATTGCATGTTTACCATAATTACCACTCTGTTGCCAGGTTTAGAAACACTTAATGGAAATATAGGCTTTTTTATTATTCATTAAAAACGTCATTTTACATCGGCCCTTGAGCGAATTAAGTAATGGCGGTTTGCACATCAAGACCAAAAACAATTAGCAGTTGAATCAAGCGTAATTGGGTTCACGGGGATTGTTAAATTAAACGTCCTACAAGGCATAATGTCATACTGTTCTCCATGTTGCCATCTGGACAGTTTAGACAAACGCCATCATTTGATGCTTTGCCCAGAAGTCTCTATATTAGAGTTGTCGATAGATTAAAATAATCATGATAATCTCATTATTTTTATAGTTTTGATGCATTCAGTTTCTCTTCTAAAGAAGCAAACCACCGTTAAGAAAGATGTCTTATTAATGCGGTCGCAGGTGGTTTTCATGATGTTTAATGAGATTCTGCCATGGAAAGATTGCAAATGAGTTTGCTTTTAATAAAAGTCCCATGTGAGGTTGATTTATCGATATCTAATTAGTCATTAAAAGGGTCTTTCTCTATAATTTCCTCCAACCACTTTTTAGAAATCACTCTCAATGAATAAAACGCATGTCAGATTAGATAAATGCGTTTGATATGTTAAATTTAACACTGTTAGGCATATTTAATGATACTTGGATTTTATCCAGTGACCCTTGTCATTATATAAGTGATGAAAACTTGTGTTTGAAGGAGTCTATGGGCAAAAGTGCTGATGGGAAGTCGTATGTGATCACTGGCACCTGGAATCCAAATACTCCGGCTTTCCAGCCACTGAACGAGGACACGCCGAAAGGTAAGAGCTAAAACGCAATCCTTGGTTATAAAAAATCCAAGGAAAATCTATTTTTTTCACACATTACATCAATATCTGTTACACCAGCTTTTCTTGATATGGTCAAAATGTCTCGTCTCTCAGCAGCTCTGAAAGCAGTGCTGATTTAATTTAGTTTTTATCTCAATTTGGCCTGAACTAGAGGTTGACTAATACATCATTATTGCCTATATATAGGTATATATATATATATATAGGTATGCCAATTTTGTATTATACTTGTGGTGTAATTTATATTATAATTCTAATGTAAAAATATAGTGATTTTAAACATTCAACTACTAAAGTAATCATGTATTTTATTTTATATGTACATGTATATACATTAAATTACAGATTTCATTAATACATTTTATCATAAATTATACATATTGTCAAAATTCCTTATTTATTTATAATTTAAGTATAATTAAAATTACGAAATTAATTAATTTTATATAATTTATATTGTAGATTATTTTTTAATTATTCAAATTTAATTATTCAAAATTCCCTTTATATTTCACAAGGCTGTCTGTGAAACTGATGACAAGAAAACATCCATTTTAAAACAAAAACAAAGCAAAAAACAACAACAAAAAAATCCCCTTAAAATATTTAAAATGTTATTCATTGACTAATTCTAATCTTCAGTTTTATCCAATTAATGTATAATTAAAATTTATAGATTTAATTTAAAAATGCCTGTTGTTTAAAATTATGTCCTGTTTATATATATGTTTGTATAAATTATTCAAATTTAATTCACTAAAAAAAAATCTCCTCAAAATATTTAAAATGATATTCATGGACAAATTCTAATATTCAATTTTAATGTAATTTATGTATAATTAAAATGTACATATTTAATTTTAAAAAGTCAGTTTAATTTTACATAATTCATATTTTAGATAATTTTAATAAATTATTCAAATTGAATTATTCACAAGGCTGCCTTTAAAGGACAAGAAAACATTGATTTTAAAACATAACAAAACAAAAATATTCTCAAAATATTTCAAATGTGTTAATCATTGACAAATCTTAATCTTAAATTTTTCTTTTTTAAATATATATCCGTTTATGTTCACTTAATACTAGTGGTGGGCATAGATACATTTTTTTAATCTAGATTAATCTCACTGTAATCTTGGAATTAATCTAGATTAAAATGGCTAATTTGAATTCTGCCGAAGGCATTCAGAATATGTGTGCTACCCAAATAATGACTAAAAGTAAATCTTTGAGAACAGGTTTCTCAAGCCAGGTGGCGCATTAGACCAGGGACTCATCTCCTGTTTCCAAAATGCATCACAGTTGTGTTGTAAATGCAGTTGTCAAGCAGTTTAACTATACAAACTTGTGTAACCAACTATTCCTGCACTGCATGTACTTCTGCGTAAAAGGCTGCGCGACGTGCGCGTTGCAGTTAAATACACAGACACGCGTGGGCATGGATATCTGCAAGTATAGTCTTCGATTAACTGCTTTGCTTTTAGAAGCGTCAATTCAGTTGTTGCATATGGTTTATCAAAGTAAATTATAACTCACGCACGTGCCCCAGTAAAAAGGGTCTAGCAACGCACCTGCCCTGAAGCAAACCCAGCGACTTCATAGCTGCATCCATGTTAGCACGTCTTGTTTGATGTGGTAATTTCACAGTAGGCATACACACAGGTTCGAAGACTCGTTCTCGGCCCCTACAGTGCAATTCGGCTAGGTATACATCTGCGCTAAAATATCAAGGTGAAAGTCATCATAGCTTGCGTAGTATAGACCCAGCTCCCAACCAAACTTTGAGAATAGATTAATGGCGATATTTTTTTTTATCGCCCGATAAGAGTCTCACATTAATGCAGCATGTTAACGCCGATAACGGCCCACCACTACTTAATACATAACTGAGTGTTTGAGGATACATGCCGAGACGGGTATTTTGACATACTTTTGTATGCATTTGTCCGTATTGAAACTCAATTCGAGGCCTGCACGCTGCCTGAGAAGCGGCTCTCTATAAAAGCGCTACACACACAACACAATTAGTTGTTAGTAATAACAATTGAGTTGTTTTTCACATCTTCTTGCGCTTGAATGCTTTAAAATCACTTAAATGTTCAAACTGGCAAGCTGTATTTGTCTGTTAAAGCGCAAGATGTGAAAGAGAACTCAATGCGGGCTTGCACGTTGCCAGAGACGCAGCAATCGACAGTCCTTATTGTCAAGTCCTGCAGTTAAAGACATTTGGGTGGAGAAAATGTTAACCAGTAATATCATAAACCCACTTTTCACATTCTAGTCAAGTACAAGCAGAAAAAAACAAGTCCTGCCTACATTATTTCCCATTGCATACTGTTTTTCAAATTCAGTGTCGCATTTCATGACTTTTACACTGAACTAAGACTTAAATCAGCTCAGGTTATTTCTCAAGTCAACTGTAGCAAGATGTCACATTCTGAGAACTGATCTCATGATATTCTCTCTCAGGTGAGCCCTACAATTATTAAAAAAGCAGACTGCTAAGAGAAACAAATCACAAAGCAGTCCAAACCATAAAAAGGGGTTGTATTATTTCAATTAACAGGAAACAAAGACGGCAACAGTTGCAGATTTATGACGGAAACGCTGAAAATAGATTCCAATTACGATAGTGTCAGGTCAGAAAAGATGGCAGTGAGGAAGATGGGGAGGTAAATAATAGAAGATCTGTGGTGGGCCCGACTGAGACGTCCAAACAGACACAAAACCACGCAGAGGTCTGTGAAATGTTTTACTGTGAGTGTAATAAAGTGTAGACTTGAAATGAAAAACTCAGTTCGTTCAGGTCGCTGAATTAAACACTGTTTAAACCGAGGTGGTTATCTGAATCTACCAGACTGGAATTAAATTTCAAAGTAAACTCCATATAATTTCACAACAGAACATTAAAGCTGCAGTTACGAGATGCACTGCTTACAGTTTGGCCTCATACCAAATCAACAATACACAGACTATGATTAGGATTACTAGTACTCTAGTCATTTGAGTCATTAAATAAAGAGACCATTACTGCTATCTGTTCCAAATTGGACCAATCTGACTTCCTTACATTTAGGGCTTTTGTTTTTTTGTTTTTGTTTGTTTGTTTGTTTGTTTCAAAATCAATGTTTCCTTGTCGTAGGTTTTATAGGCAGCCTTGTGAGTCAAATATTAACAGAATTTTGAATAATACTTAAAAAAATAAATAAATTAAAAAATAAATTTGTACATTTTGATTATACAATAAATTACATAAAATTAAGGAATATGATTTGTCAATGAATAACACAATTTAAATATTGTGAGGGGATTTAATTTTTTTAATCAATGTTTTCTTGTCATCGGTATATATATATATATATATATATATATATATATATATATATATATATATATATAAAGTGTAAAACACAACATTTATATAAACGTCGGACGTTATTCAATTAAAATTTTTAACTTTTATTATACCATAAATTATATAAAATGTAAAAATTAGGATTTGTCAATAACGCATTTTCAGGGGATTGTTTTTTTTTTTTTTTTTGCGTTTCAAAATCAATGTTTTCTTGTCACCAGTTTTTCAGGCGGCCTTGTCAATGAAATATTAAGTGAATTTTGAATAATTAATTTTGAATAATTTATTTTAAAAAAATATATAAAAATGATATAATTAAAAACAACAGAAGTTTAATTAAATTAGTAAAAAAGTAAAAACTGCAAGGAAAAGTCAGAATTGCAAGTTTATAACAGTTTTGATATTAAAAAGTCAGAATTGCAAATTTGTAACACAATTATGAGGAAAAAAGTCAGAATTGCAAGTTTGTAACACAATTATGAGGAAAAAAAGTCAGAATTGCAAGTTTGTAACACAATTATGAGGAAAAAAGTCAGAATTGCAAGTTTGTAACACAATTATGAGGAAAAAAAGTCAGAATTGCAAGTTTGTAACACAATTATGAGGAAAAAAGTCAGAATTGCAAGTTTGTAACACAATTATGAGGAAAAAAAGTCAGAATTGCAAGTTTGTAACATGCAATTCTGTGATTTAAAAATTTTTATTGTAATTTTGTAACACAATTCTGACAAAAAAGTCAGAATTGCAAGTTTATAACAGTTCTGATATAAAAAAAGTCAGAATTGCAAGTTTATAACAGTTCTGATATAAAAAAAGTCAGAATTGCAAGTTTATAACAGTTCTGAGATTTAAAAAGTCAGAATCAACATTCGTAACGCAATTCTGATAAAGTAAAAGTTGCAAGTTTGTAACGCAATTCTGAGATTTAAAAAGACAGAATTGCAAGTTTGTAACAGTTCTGATATATAAAAAAGTCAGAATTGCAAGTTTGTATCACAATTATGAGGAAAAAATTCAGAATTGCTAGTTTGTAACAATTATGAGGAAAAAAGTCAGAATTGCTAGTTTGTAACATGCAATTCTGTGATTTAAAAAATTTAATTGTAATTTTGTAACAATTCTGACAAAAAAAGTCAGAATTGCAAGATGTAAACTCACAATAGTGAGAAAAAAAGTCAGAATTGTTAGATCACAATTACCTTTTTTATTTGTTATCAAGTGGCAGAAACTGGCTTCCATACACAAACCTAAAAACATAAATCACTGTCATCTTCGTTCCATTTACTTGTGCGCTGTTGCTTGTAATTTGTTCATTTGTTCTTATTCACTGACTTTCCACTTGTCTTTAATAATCGCTGAACTTATTTGTTAGGCTAGTAGTTATTTGCCGTGGTATTGAAAATGTAATGGAGAACTGTAAAATGTAACTGGTATCTAAAATTGTGGTGTCAATAAGCTTTTTTTAAAATCAGAATACAAGGAAATATAGGCCAAAAACAATGATAAAATTATAAATGTACCGATTTAAACCACTGGCCTGAAAAAATCCTTAGCATTGAGCACTAAACCGTGATCTTTCTTTCTCCTCCAGACAAGCAGGTGTACATGACGGTGGCAGTGGACCTGGTTGTGACCGAAGTCGTAGAACCCGTTCGGTTCCTCATGGAGGCGCTAGTTCGGGTCTATCCGGCTAACGAGAGGTTCTGGTATTTCAGCAGGAAGGCCTTCTCTGAAACGTTTTACCTCAAACTCAAACAGGTAAATTTGATAGGCTTTTACAATCGAATTTCTTATTGTTGCATATCGACCTAGAAACCTTCTCGACAGGCTTCGTGAGATTCACCCATTTCTCACTAAGCCTGTGAACTGCCTATGAACAGTTATAGACAGCGATGTAGCGGCTGCACAGATTGGAGAACAAACCTTGAGGAAGGAAGTGAGCTTTTGTGAAGGGTGAATGGGAGCAGTAACTCCTGGAAGCTGTGAAGCGGCAAATGGAGGCTTTGTATAATTCGTAGCTTAATAAGAGGCCCGGCGCTCATTATCATGCTCAAGTAATTAGAGCTTGCAGCCTGCATCTCTGCCTGATTGCCTCCGTAGTTATCTTATCGCGGAGAGAAAGAATGCCTGGGCTGTAGTTAAAAGCTAATTAAAAGATAATATTATGGCGTTAGCGATAGGCCCGGCCCATTCGCCACGTTGTTTTATTATTTCGTATTTGTTTACGCTGCTCATTAGGTGCGAGGAATTAGCGTGTAATTATTCTGGCTGTAAACATCATTCTTCGCCTGTAGTACAGTTCCACTTTGCAATTAAAAATGGAAACGGCGGTTTACATAAGAGCCACATGGCACGAGGGGAGCGGTGTCAATAGAAATGTTTGTAAGAGTTAGTGGAAGCGCAGCGGTACAGGTGTAATCTCCGCCGAACGCATCAAAGGGCTGTTTTTCTATCACCACTTGTTTTCATTTCCTCCCGTGCGTGTAATTATGTATTTGTCGTTTCCCCTCAAGCGGTGGCGAAGGTGAAGCTAACTTTGAATGCGACTCTCTTGCTGCAGACTTTGAGCAGTTTGTCTAAAAAGGAGAATTCTGTAATTTATTCACCCCATATGACCTTTGTTATATTTCTTTATTTACATAATATTTACATAGCTATTGTTCTCTACGTAGTTATTTATATTTAAGTAATATTTATTGCATATATAGTGATGCATATAAATATTTAATATTTCTTAATGCGTTTCTTTGTACAAGTTAATGTATTAATATTTATAAAATTCATAAATAATAAAAAAGAACAAATATATATGTAATAGTTGTTGTTGCTGTTGTTGTGTGTACAAATCTATCAAATATAATATATTTATATAATTATTTCTGTAATTATATTAAAGTAATATTTATTATGTGTATATAAAATTAATTATTTTATTTTTACAAATCTATGACACATTAAATTACTGAATATAGTAATGCATATAAGTTTCACACATATATGTGTATTAATTATTGTTTTGTATGTATTGATATCTATTACACATTCATGCATTCATAAAATACTAATATTTGCTATTAATTTAATTTAATATTTGTATATTTAGTATTATTAAATGATTTATTGGGTGTGTGTGTGTGTATGTTTATATATCGTATAAATATAAACAATTGTATAATATTTTAATATGTACATAATGATTAATTTCGTTCTATATTATGTTGTATATTTTATAGTTAGAATTAAGAATATATATTTATATATTTATTTATATTTATAATTTGGTAACATTACATTCAGAAAATGTAACTATCAACTAATATAATATTTTTTATTATAAATAATTATATTAATAATTATTTTTAGTTTAAATTACATAATTAAATTAATTAATTAAAATGCACACAAAAATCTATAGCCCATTCCATTTATAAAATATAAATATTTACCAACGTAATATTTACATAAATATGATTTCTATAATTAGATTTCTATCTTTTTTGGAATTTTTAATATATATTGTTTTTTTTTTTTCTTTTACAAGTTGGTCACATTACATTTAGAAAATGTAAATAGCAACTATTTATTTATATATTAATTTATTTACAATAATGATTAATTATATTAATATTTGTAAATGAAATTCTATAGTTTGAATTAAATCAATGCACACAAATCTGTAATGCATTACATTAATGAAATATAATTATAAATATATAAAAAACATATGTATGTAATATTCAAGTATGATTTCTAAAAAAAAAATTTGGTGCTTTTTATTGTGTATACATTTATTTATATATTTATATCAATTTGTTAATCTCTTCACATGCAAATCTGTAACGCATTGCATTCAGAAAATAAAAAAATAATATTATATATTATAAATATTAATTTCTATAGTTATTTATAAAATATATATATATATATGCACATATGCAGTACAGTGCATTTTGGGTGTAAAAGGCCTTTTTAAAATAATTTCTATTGTTTTTATTTGTGTTTTTGTATAGTAATTGCTTCTTAAAAATTTTTATATTATTGTGATTGATGTATTGAAATGATACTGTTAATGTTGCTATGAATATACAGTAACCATTGTTGCTGATACAGCGTTAAGAAAACATACATGCATAAATGTAGAAATAGATGTTTTTTTTTTTTTTTGCATACTGTGACCCTGATGATGTACCTGCACAGTATTTGTAATGCATCTCTATGGCTTTGACATGCTGCTTTGTTTACAGTGTGTGTTTGCTCTATATGTTTGTAGGGCACAGGGAAGGGCAGCCAAGGAGATGCCATGTATGAAGTGGTCAGCCTGCAGAAACATACAGAATGTGCAGCAGGAGCACGTGGCCGCCTGCAGTCTCCCACAGAGGAAGAGGAACCAGAGGAAGGTACGCCACCGTCTAGTTCATCAGAGTGCTTTTCTGTGTTTTATGTTTGTTGCCATTTTGAGGGCTCCTCCTTTGAGGTGAACTGCTTTCAAGGAACCTTATTCTACACGTATGGTAAAGTTTTTGTGCAAAAATCACATTAATATATATTAATATTTTATTTATTTTAATTGTTAAATATTTAATAATAAAAAGTTTCAAAATGTATTATCTATTTTACTTTTTAACATTTTTCTACAGAAATATTTATTTATTATTTATTTTTATGAGCAGATACTGAGTGAACCTGTTAAGGTAATTTCATTTCCATTGAGTTTGCAGACTTAAGCCCACTTAGCCTCATCCACTCTCACAAAATACTGGAAAAATTACCATCTCTCATTTTATTCAGATCTCTTTTCACAGTGAGAGCAAGTGTATGTATATACATGCGGACATAAAAAGAACAGATTGCCTTGGTAGCAAAGCTGTAGCAGGTCCATTTGTTTTGCAGTTTTTTTCCCCCTTTATATGTCAGTGCTAACACATCAAGTGAATAAGATCATCCGTCCAGAATTTTTCCCCCCACCAAATTTTAACATGATCAACATTCGCTCCCCTTGCGTTTTCCTGCCTGAGGTTTGGCAGCACGAATCCATCGCAAGCTTTAATTTAGTCTCGGCCGGGAGCTCTAGGTGAAGTGTTTCAGCCGCCTCTCTTTTTCACGAAGCAGAGGCGGCCTGTGTTTTTGACAGGGTGCCACAAGCTGGAGATGTGAAACCCTGGCGGCTTTCAAGTGGTTATCAGCACCCATTTCAGAAGAATGGATTCCAATTTGGTTAAGTGGTATTGGCTCTCGGGCTCTGTGTGTCATCTGACCACCTGGAACTGGCTGATTTTTTTTCTCTTCTTCTGTGTTCTTTGGTTCTGCTCAGTTGATTTTTGCACATAACATGGAGTAGTGATTACATGGGTTTGAGTAGCATGTTGAATATCACTTATCACTTACTACCAAATATCCGTGAACGGTGTGATAATTGTGCTTTTTAACTATTTATCTGCAGGGCTGCTTGCTTGCGAGGCGTCCGTTATGGCACAAATGTTGTCTTCCTAAATGTTCTTACACCTGCAAAAATGGTTTAGTACATTACCAGTCAAAAGTTTTTGAACAGTTTGACTTTTAACGTTTTCTCTGCTCTTCTGCTCACCAAGCCTGCATTTATTTAATCCAAAATACAGCAATATTCTGAAATATTTTTACTGTTTAAAATAACTGCTTTCTATTTGAATATATTTTAAAATGTAATTTATTCCTGTGAGCAAAGCAACATTTTCAGCATCATTAGTCCAGTCTTCAGTGTCGCATGATCTTTCAGAAATCAGTCAAATATGCTGATTTGCTGTTCAAGAACATGTAGTAGTAGTATTATTATTATTATTATTTAAAACAGTCGAGTAAATTTTTTCAGTATTCTTTGATGAATAGAAAGATCCAAAGATCAGCATTTATCTTTTTATATATATATATATATATATATATATATTATATATTAAATACTTAATGAATACTTTTATTTAACAAGGATGCTTTAAATTGATCAAAAGTGATGATAAAGACATTTATAATGTTACAAGAAAAATGCTGTTCTTCTGAACTTTCTATTCATCAAAGAAACCTGAAAAAATTCTACTCGGCTGTTTTCAACATAATAATAATAAAATGTTTTTTGAGCAGCAAATCAAAATATTAGAAGGATTTCTGAAGGATCATGTGACTAAAGACTGGAGTAATGATGCAAAAAAATCAGCTTTGAAATCACAGGAATAAATTAAAATTTAAAATATATTCAAATTGCAAACAGTCCTTTTGAATAGTAAAATATTTCAAAATTGATTGTTTTTGCTGTACGTCAAAATCAAATAAATGGCTTGGTGAGCAGAAGAGACTTTTTTTAAAAACATTAAAAATCTTACTGTTCAAAAACTTTTGACTAGTAGTTTATATATTAGTAATATACATAACACGTGATTTAACTCCTTAGTGGGAATTGAGGGCATGGCTAGTTATGTAATTTAGATGATGTTGAAGGTTGCCAGATTTAGCGGATGTTTGCATTTTTCAAAGCATAAATACAGGAACTCCATATGTTTGCAAAACAGAGCTGGAATAAAATGCGTCTTGTTACGTACAATAGGGGCAAGATTTCCATAGGCTAAGCAATTCGTTTTTCCACATAGTCAGGTCCCATATTTGATAACATGAATGATATAGGACTACCCTAACTTTAGTAGCTCATAAATGAGTTGAATATGTATTTTTATATGAATGTTTAAAGAGAATGTATCACTGAGTCTATATCGGCAGTTTTTCTTTCAACTCAGCTTGCCAAAAAAAAATCATTAGGATATTAAGTAAAGATCATGTTCCATGAAGATATTTTGTAAATTTCCTACCGTAAATATATTAAAACTTAATTTTTACTAGATTCGTATGCATTGCTAAGAACTTCACTTGGACAATGATTTTCTCAGCGTTTTGATTTTTTTTCATCCTCAGATTCCAGATTTTTAAATAGTTGTATATCGGCCAAATATTGTCATATTCTAGCAAACCATACATCAATGAAAAGCTTTTTATTCAACATTCAACATTTCAGATTATGATTGGTTTTGTGGTCCAGGGTCACACATTTTCATGCATCCTTAATTTCTTAAACACCAACCACTACATTTAATAAATTAAAATGTGCCGTGTGTAGCTTCTCTGTGGACCTTTTGCAAATTAAATGAATGATTCCTTTTTATTCAGCCGTTTCTCATCGAATCTCATCTTTTGGTTTGTGCGGTTTGTTCCAAGCCTCGATTTCTGGGCTGTACAAGCAAGTCATTGTTGTTTTTGGAAGCGTTCGCCCTCGCCAGTTTTCTCTACCGTTTCTGAGATCTATCGGGGAGGCAGATGGGAAAGAAGATTCATCCGCCCACATCTGCTACCAAACCGCCATGTCACCTTGCGACAGAGGCTCTGCTCAAGGCTGGTCTCTCTCTCTCTCTCAGTCTCTCTGTCTCTCTCCCTATCTCAATCTCTCTCCTTGCAACGTTGCCAAGGTACTTGTGCAGTAAATGTAAAAAGAAGCCCTTTTAAAGCATTTCAAAAGAAACCACTGTGTTCCAGACCTCACATCGGGGATTGTAAAACGTACGCCATTTGAGGCTCTCGCTGGAGGTTGTGAACATTGTAAATGGGCTCAAAAAGCAGTGTTCAGTTTGGTGACCCATAAATTCATCCCCTTTTTCAGTTGTACAACCATTTCTCGTCTTTATTTAAAGATCATTAGATTTAAAACTTGCTGTAATTGCTATCTTTTTGATGCCACCAGATGCATTGCCGTTCATTTCCTCCAAACGTCTTTACAGACGGCGGTGTTGTGGACGCAGACCTTGAGATATGAGCTCGGAGGGCAGTGAGTCTGCTGGTCGGCTCTTAATGACCTTTGCGGACATTAAGTCCAAGACATTTTCTTTATCACCTCAAGGCGTGACAGTAATCTTGGCACTCCGCGGCCCTGACTAATGCAGGTGCGTCTGCCGTATAACTCACCTCAGTCTTCTGGATGCTGCAAGGACGATTCTGTCATTTCGCCTGAATGCTGTGTTTCAAAGGAGTCGTGCAGCATCCTAACATGTCCGAATGGAGTTATCTGAAGTGCTGCCCTGCGGGGAGTTGTTGGAATGATGTTTGCCCACAACGTACATGCTTTCGCAGTCGGCGACGACAGGACAGGATGTACTTTGAGGCTCAGAGCGTAGACTCTGGGTTCTGATTGCGTCACTTAGTTCTTAATATTGATTTGTTATGTTTAAATGTTACTGTCAAAGCGTGACAACAGCTGTAGTGTGGCAGAATGCTCAACATATGGCCATAATTGATGGAGCCAGTGTTTTTTTTTTTACAGTAAATGTGTGGTTACATTTACCATTGTTTACGGGCAAAACCCATTTATTTTAATAGGAATGAACAAGATCAGGCAAAAGATTTCCCAACATAGATTTCCTAAGTTCAGTCCAGAATTAAAATTTCCTGATAAGGTGTTCATGTCTTTCTTTCTTCAGTCAAAAAGAAGTTAAGGTTTTTGAGGAAAACATTCCAGGATTGTTCTCCATAAAGTGGACTTCAATGGGGGTTGAAGGTCCAAATTGCAGTTTCAATGGAGCTTCAAATGGGCTCTACACTATCCCAGCTGAGGAATAAGGGTCTTATCTAGCAAACAATCGTCATTTAAAAAAAAAATACAAATTAAAAAATATATTAAAATGTATAAACTCTTTAACCACAAATGCTCATTTCGCACTAGCTCAGCGTCCACAACTTAGCTCATTAAGTAGTCACTTTGGAAATGTCCCTCACGGTGAAGGCGAAAGTACCAACCCAGTGTTTACAAAGCAAATGTGCGAAGAAAGTCAAACAGCCTTTACAAAAAAAGGTAAAACAGCGATGTTGGATGATTTTTGTAGTTTTTTTTTTACCCTACCCTACCTTTTTGAACCGAAGTACACAGGAGTTAACTAATACTTAACGCGTGCCACTTGTTTTGAAAGTAAGTTTTATTTGAGCTACACTATTATCAATAATCATTTTTTTTGTCAGCAAAATTTTGTGAAAGTGTTGCTTACAATCAGGGATGCGCTGAAATTTCGACAGCCAAAAATTGACGGCCAGTAACGGCATTTTAGTTTTTGTTCTGAAAGAGAAAAGTGGCCAAAAATATATGCTACACCTCACGCTATGACAATAATAGCTTTGTAGGACTATACATTTGGATAATTAAATTTATAATTAAATTTAATATTTTCTTTAAGTTTTATTGTTTAACTATATATATTACAAGTTCAAAAGTCTTACAAAACTATTTTATATTATTTAATAAAATAATAAATATTTATTAAAAAGTGGTTTCAGTTTTTGGCCAAGTAGATCCGGAATTCTCTTAATAGCTGTAGTGTGGTGGATTTCTAACTCTGTGACCATGGTTGATAGAGCTTGCGTTATTTTACAAGTTATTCTGTCATTTTAATCATTTTAATAAGAATTCACACAAACAGGAATTTTGCTAAAGATTTCCCCGTTTGGTTTTCGTAATTGGTCCAAGTTGGTTATGTACATTTGCTATGTTGATCAACATATAATTTACCTTTTTTGGCCTGCAAAATATCATGAAAATATTGTTAATATTAATTTTTGTCCAAAGGCAAAAACTATGACTACATGTGCGGCCACCTGTAGTCATAGTTCTTGTCTTTGGACAAAAGATATATTTTTAGTAATATATTTAGTAAACGACAACCGGAAAAACTAAAATTTATATTTTGTCTTTTAAACATTAAGAACATTGTCGAGAACGTCGACAATAAAAGTTTGTCGACAAATATTTTTGTTGTCAAATAGTTGTTTCTGATATGATATGACCTGATCTGATCTAATATGACCTAATGTAAGGGCCTGCAGTAACGTGGCTTGACCAGTGTGGCGCTGTAGTGTAAAATTGTAATTCAGCTCTCCTAGATGCAGATTAAAGTAAACACACTGCGATTTGGAGTGCAAACACAACTGAATCAGACACTGCTGAGAGCAGCGTTCAGATGAATATGTAAATATATGCTGTATGCTTTCCTCTCAATAACGAAATAAACACAGCAAAAATGACAGCAGTGAGAAAACAGTAGTTGAGTTTATTGTTAGAATATTAATTGGTGAAATGATCGACGATTAGTCGATTAACAGTTGTAATAATTATTATATTAATCGATTAGCAAAATAATAGCAATAGTTTGTTGCAACCCTATTAAATATATAATTTAGCAAAACAAGTGTTAGGTTATTAAGTGGATAAAAAATTGACGATTAATCGTTGTAATCATCAGATTAATTGATTATTAAAATAAGCATTTGTTGCAACCCTATTAAACACAATTGAACAAAAACAAGTGTTAGAATAGTAAGTGGTGAAATAACCGACGATTAGTCGATTAATCGTTGTAGTCATTAGATTAATCGATTATCAGAATAATCATTTGTTGCAACCCTATTAAACACATAGGCCTGGTTTTACAAACAGGCTTAGACTAAGCCAGGAATAAACCATAGTTCAATTAGGACATTTAAGTAATTTTTTATAAACCTGCTTAGAAGAAAAACATTACTGGTGTGCATCTTGAGACAAAATAAAGCCACTTATATATGTTAAGATCAGTCAGTGCAAGTTTCTTTCAGTTGAAACAGCTCAGACTTACATTTTAGTCTAGGACTAGCCTTAAAGGTTGTATCAGCGATTTCTAGGCTGAAACATAAAGTGTCAAATTCAGCTGAGCTTTCTTCACGATCCGCTCGCTGCCTGCCCCATAAATTGTCTGTGAAAAAACCGCGTCTCTCTGGTCAGCCTAGGGTCCGAGATATGCCAAAAAAACAATCGGCACTACCAACCTTTCCACAGATAAACAAACAGTGTTCCAACCAATCAGTGTCAGGGGTTTGGTGTTGTGGACTTTCGCTCCGCCTCCCTCACATCCCTGCACCAGTAGGAAAGTCCACAACACCAAACCCCTGACGCTGATTGGTTGGAACACTGTTTGATTATCTGTGGAATAGTTGATAGCGCCGATTGTTTTTTTGACATATCTCGGACCCTAGGCTGACCAGAGAGACGCGGTTTTTTCACAGACAATTTATGGGGCAGGCAGCGAGCGGATCGTGAAGAAAGGTCAGCTGAAATTGACACTTTATGTTTTAGGCTAGAAATCGCTGATACAACCTTTAAGCCTTGTCTGTGAAACCAGGGATAATTTAACAAAAAAAGTGTTAGAATATTAAATGGTGAAATAATCGACGATTAATCGATAAGCAAAATAATCATTTGTATTTGTCATCCTCTCCTATCAAAATGCTGGCTACAGATACGGAAATGCAGAAAATCGAACCTGATCCAATTTTTTTTTTAATGATGGATGGAAGTTTCGGAGACAGTAAAATGTAAAATGTGATTGACACAACATAAGGTTGTATTTATTTTTTTAACGTGCGACTCGGACTCAATGTGCAATGACCTTAATAAATTGTATGTAATATACATATAATTTAACAAAAACAAGTTCGCTATTGAGATTTATTTTAGATCACTGTCCATGTCCATGTTTTGCCATGTTTTTATGGAAAGAGCATATTCACACATTCTGACTAGGGAGTTCATTTACTCACTTGCATCATTTTGCGCAGTTGTATTATACAATATTATATTTATGTCTACATACACTCTTAAAAATAAAGGTGCTTCACGATGCCATAGAAGAACCTTTTTTTTTGTCTAAATGGTTCCATAAAGAACCTTTAACATCTGAAGAACCTTTCTGTTTCACAAAAGGTTCTTTGTGGCTAAAGAACGTTCTTCAGATTATAAAAAGGTAAGAAAGAGATGGTTCTTTAAAGAACCTTTGACTGAATGGTTCTTTGTGGAACCAAAAATGGTTCTTCTATGGCATCGCTGTGAAGAACCTTTTAAAGCAGCTTTATTTTTAAGAGTGTATCTGGTTAATCTTCAATGCCCTCTAAACATCTTCCAAAGCCTTTTAGTTTTCATTTCAGCTGAAGTGAATCATTCTCTAAATACTATTGACCTAAATGGATCATATTCTTTTTCGATTTTGCTACATTTTTAGCATGTTATTCATATTTGTGCTGTTGTTTT